>NW_004955433.1:16246740-16254385 GCF_000276665.1 Chinchilla lanigera | reverse complement strand
CTACACAGCAAGACCCTGTCTCAAAAAAAAAAAAAAAAAAAAAAAAAATTCCAAGGAAATCATCTTGATCTATCAATTTGCTGTGTCCCCTGTTACTCTTCTCAATATCTATGGCTTTATTTACTAATTGCATCAAATATGACATTTGCTCAGTTACACTAATTAGCAGCATTTTGTTTACTAGATGATGACAGGGTAGAATGGAGTTTCCTTTCCTTGAGGCCCATTATTAAAATAATTCTTCCCCAGGGGGTGAGGTGGAAAATAGGAATGAGCCTCACTGTAGCATGTGTGGATACCTGTGATCTTCACAAGGAGGATGGCCCTGCCCCAATTACTCCATCTGGAAGAGCCGGTACCTGCTGTAGTTCACACATGAATGGCAGCAATTTGCATGCAAATAGAAGCCTACATGCCTTCTTGGAGCTAAGAGCTGTATTTCAACATTTCACAGTAGAATTATTCACTGGACAGAATGCTGCAGCTCTGTGGATATGCCAGCTAAAACCCTTCTAAATACAGAGCTCTGTGTTTCACAGCAAGATTGTTTATTGAACCAGTTCGTGGAAGCTCCAAAGACTCCTCTGCTGAAATCCTGCCAGCTCCAAGCTCTGATTTTGACATTGATGTTGTCAGTTGAGATTAAGCACTGGTCTTAATAAATGCTGGCAGCCTTCTTCTGAGGTATGATCACCCGTGTTCTGTGGCTAAGTAGCAAAGCTTTGGACAGGAGTGAAGTGAAGGTCTTGCAAGTGACAGTTTGCCTTTGTCTGATTTCTGCTGCTCTCCTTCAATTCCCCATTTCCTATAAAATAAAAGGCAAGTCCTTGAGCAGTCATTATGGAGCTTCACAAGCTAAGGCTTATTGTTCTTTTCACCCTTACACTAAACCACTCCTTTACACTCCAGCAATCCAAAGGTACTTCTGTTTATCCTTCCATGGGGTACACTACTAATCTTCCTTCCTAAGATGCACTGTTTCCCCCAGCTAGGTCTATTTCTGGATGGAAACTTGTATTCATCCTTCAAAACCCTATGCAGACTGTCCTCTGGGATCTTAACTGCTTGTTCCAAATAAAGATAATTTCTCTATGCCCAGAATCTCCTCTATATATTTACTATTATTACATGAAGGAATAAAACATAAAAGTCTTGCCTACTGAGTACTGGCTCATCTTTATAGCTCCAGATCTCAGTACAATGTTTGTCATATGATGTATGCTCTATCCTATTTGTAGAATATAACTGAATTCTTCACAAGCACATATATCAGAAATACTTTAAAACAAACTACATTATGTTAGCAAAGCAGGAACTAGTACTAAATTTTTTATGTTTGTTTATTTTTGTTCATAAAAATACACAGATCTTACAAAAAAACAAACAAAAAAAAGAGCAGCATTATGAAGGATGCAAAAGAAATTTTTCCTTAATCTCCATAACCAGAAAAAGTTTTTAACACTATAAGCCAATGCATATTTACATTCATATCTATATATCTATACATGGATGTACAAATATTCTTATATAATTCAGAAATAGGGCTTTAATTGCAAAGTTTTATCCCTTTTTAAGAAATTTACTTTTAATCAATCTTAGGGATGAATTATCCTTTGTAGACAAAGAAGACACAAAGGAGAAGTAAGTATTCCCTCCTGATGGAACGAGACAGTGAGACTCGCTGGAATCCATTTAGCACAATCAGTTGATCTATTATCTCCCGATTATGGAAGTGGAGAAATGAGATATTTAATCAGGACATATTTTAGAA
This sequence comes from Chinchilla lanigera, assembly GCF_000276665.1. Lineage (NCBI taxonomy): Eukaryota > Metazoa > Chordata > Mammalia > Rodentia > Chinchillidae > Chinchilla > Chinchilla lanigera. The sequence continues at coordinate 16,252,614 of NW_004955433.1, read as the reverse complement.
ACTTGTAACATATTTGCCTATTTCCCTAAGGCCTATAATGAAGAACTCTTAACATTTCATTCTCATTATTACCAGAAGAGAAGAGTTACAATAAAAACTCTCCTTGTGGTCTTAGTCCCAGAACAAAAGAGAATTTCAGCATCTCTAGGTTATGCTGGCCATGACCCCCACAGTCAAACTAGGCAAAGAACTCCTGAAGATTAGAGCTCTGGGTCACCTTCCCACTACGTTGTTGTTCTGTGTCTTTGCCAACAATCCCTACCCCTACCTTGCAGAAGAACATCATGTGTTGAGAATCTCTTTTGTAGTTGCAGGCCACTGAAAATAATTATCCCTATGTGTAGAATAAATGGACATGGTTTGCTGAACAGAATCAGGACCAAGGGCCACATGCTCCATGCCACTGAGCAGCTTCTGGTGGGGGAGGTCATCACAAATAAATAAGCTGAGCTACATTTGTGGAAGGATCCAGAAGGAACTGGAGCAGGCCACTTTGAACATATCTTCTAGCTAAAAATTATCTGATTTAATTAGTGCCAAGCAATAACATTATGCACTGGACTGGAGATATAATCACTGAACCAAAAAACAATATCAAACACCAGAATGCTGATTCTGACTCAATCAGCTGTCAAACCCTCATATTTTTGAGAGAATACACTCATATTTAGATATATATTATAGCTAAGTATATTTTACTAATAAACAAATCAAGACCATATAGCTGCGAGAATCCATAGACAAATCATAGCTTTCTGGACAAAGACGCACATTTGGCTCTCTCTTGCAGAATTTCTCAATGTGCTATTCTCATAGTCCAGCTCTGGGACTAACGATACTAAAAAGAAGAAGAAGCATTCATTCATACAGTGCAGGGTGGGTGGGTGCAACTCTCAGGGATGTCTGAGTCAAACCAGACAGTGTGCCTGCTTGTCATCTCCAGCGTGGTGGGAGGAGAGCAAGTGACAGAAAGCAGATGGCATGATCATTGTGATGGAGATGAGCACTGAAGAATAATCAGATCCCAGTAGCCCTGACACCATGGCCCTTGGTAGCTAAATTTTTTTTTAACCATCCCCAAGCATCAGTGAGGAGGAGCAGGCTCATTCATCAGATGTAGCCAATGTGCTTTTTCTTTTTATAATATATTCTGTGAAAAGAGTGTTCATTTCTGTTCGTCTTTAGTTGTCATCTGTGGAGGCGGGAGTAGAACAGAAGTATGGAAAGGAGAATTACTTAGAAAGGTAGCAGGAGAAAGCACAACCTTGCTTAGTTTCTGAAAAGTATGTCCCTTAAAGTTCAGCTAGGGGTGTGTGTGTGTGTGTGTGTGTGTGTGTGTGTGTGTTGGTGTGTGTTTCTCCTAAACCTGGAAAGGCACACAGGCTCATTCACCCAAAAAAGCCCAATCTTGCATGTAGCATGCTTTTGTTGTAGTCCAGGAAACAGGGGCAGGGACTTTGGAAGCTGAAAGCGCCTGTCCCCATGTGGATCTGAAGCCTCCTCTCATTCTCTCTCAGCCTCTCTCCTCTCCTCTCATCTACTTTCCTCTCTTGTCTTCTCCTCTGCTCTCCTCTCCCCTCTTCTTCCCCTTTCTCTTCGTCTCTCTCCATCTGTATCTTCTCTATGTTCCTTTACCTGTTTCCAGAAAGGGCCCTTGACTCTTTATTTCACACTGGCAAATTTCTAATTCAAAGATGTATGAATTAAGTAAGTGTGAGAACACAGGACAAGTCAAATGCTTCTTATAAAAGAGCTTCCTGAATAAAGTCTACAATTTGAGAATGGTATTGCATAGACACTAATTTTCTGATATTGACAATTGTGCTGTATTTATAGCACAGACTGTCTCTGTTTTCAAAAACACACATTGCACAAGGGAAGAGGAGCAAGAAATAGAAGAGAGAAAAGAGGAATGAAAAAAGAAGATGTGTTCTGTACAACTCTCTACAATGAATGTAATCATTATGTACTAATGATTAAACATGTACTAAACATGCACTAATAAAAATTTTTAAAAGGAAAAGAAAAATATCACAAAGGAGAAAAGTATTTAGGGTTAAGAGACATTGTAAGTGGGATTATAAAAGTTTCAGAAAAAATAGCACATCAAAAGAAATCACCAACAGAGTGAAAAAGAAAACCCATAAATTGGGAAAAAATTTTAGCCAACTGTCCTTCAAAGGACTTCTATCTAAAACATATAAAGAACTGAAAAAAATCAGGCCCCCCAAATTCAAAGACCAAATTCAAAAATGGACATCTAAGATAAATACACACTTCTCAGATGAAGAAATACAAATGACAAATAAATATATGAAAAAATGTTCAATACCATTGGTAATTTGAGAAATGCAAATTAAAACAATGCTGAGATTCCATCTCACCCCAGAAAGAATGGCTATCATCAAAAAATCAACAAAAGCCAGCATGGTGGTGAATGCCTGTAATCCCAGCACTCTGGAGGCTGAGGCAGGAGGATCCTGGGCTATTATTATAGAGTTCAAGACCAGCCTGGACTACAAACTGAGTTCAAGGCCAACCTGAACTGCATAGTGAGACTCTGACTCAAAAAAACAACAGCAACAGAACAAACAAAAAAAAAAAAAAAAAATCAACCAATAACAAATGCTGATGAGGCTGTGGGGGAAAAGGAACCCTTCTCCACTGTTGGTGGGAGGGGAGACTAGTACAACCACTGTGGAAATCAGTATAGAGACTCCTCAAAAAACTAGGATTAGTGGTCCCATTCAACCCAGCTATTCCCTTTCTGGGTATTTTTCCAGAAGAATTGAAAACATCATACAACGGCGATATATGTACACCCATGTTTATAGCAGCATAATTTGTCGTAAGTAAATCTTGGAATGCTCATCCATTGAAGAATGGATAAAAAAATGTGGTATTTTATACAATGGAGTACTACTCAGCTATGACGAAAGATAAACTTGAGTCTTTTATAGGTAAATGGATGCAACTAGAGACCATACTCATAAATGAAATAAATCAGACTCACATGTGTAAACATCGTATTATTTTCCTACTGTAAGAAACTGAAAGTGTAAATAAAATCCAAAATGTGCAATAGATACTGTGAAAGAGAAAGAAACTGCTGAAAAGGCAAGAGCAACTGAGATGGGGGAGAAAGGGAAGGGAGAAAAAAAAATATATATATATATGCACACAAAAGTGCTAAGATAATTGTCCTACTAATTTCTATTAGTTCATTGAAAGGAACAGTTAGTGCTTATATTGTTTGATCAATTTTGCATGCCTGTATCATAATCTGAGCAACTACTTTGAAGATAATAATATGCAATATAATAACCATTATTAATTTCCTATCATCTTGTTTTGAAATTCTGTATCATTTTTATTGTTTTTCTCTCCTTAAAATAAAAAGAAACATGGTAACTGTGATTATAAATGTTTCAGAAAAAACAGATAGACAAAAAGATAGATACATAGATGATGATGATGATAGATAGATAGATAAAATGAGAACATCACACTGCTGCAAAAAATATATATTATTGAAACCACAGCTTTGCAAATGACTAAGGGAAATGTTGATCACATTGCTCTCTATCTGTTAAGCAGAGAGGAAAATAGAACACCTTCCAGGATCGAAATCACTGATAAGTGCTTCCCTGGGTCCCCCAACACCTGAAAATCATAGCCACTTGCTGTAGAGGACACCCCTCCCCCATTAAATTAGAAACTCTTGTAGGGAAAGAGACTACCTCAATCACCCATGGGTCCCCATATCCAACTAGCAGGTTGGCGTGTGTCAGGTGCTCCAGACACATCTGTTGGATGCATGAATGAGTGAGTATAAGCAGGATGTCTGATGATCAGCAGCCACTGTTACAAATAAATTAAAGCCACGGTTCTTGACAGAGTCAGGTGATGAAGTGTTGGGGTTGGTTCACGGAGCCAGAGGTTCAGCCCCAGCTTGATGAGCCTGCTGTGCCATGTCTGCGTACAGACGGTATCTCAGATGCTCTTCATCCCAATCGCTGGCTTAATCACCTCTGTTGGCTTCTTAGGGAGTGAAAAGTTTCTGCGGTTAAAAGAACAGTTGCCTGTGATCCCATCTTTCCCGTTTGGTCAGCCTCCTATTATTGTCGATTCTCCCCTTGCTCTAACGAGTGGCTTCTGCTCATCACAGAGCATTCTATGCTCACATCTCCCTTTATCCCTGTGTGGAGTGGAACACAGCAGCCAGTTCCTCTCTGCACACATTGTGCTGATGCTGAAAGAGACACAATCATGAGGCAGGAAGGAAAGGTGGTTTTAAAATCAGAACAAATGCATCCCAGCTCAAACCTATGCTTCATTTAATTAGACACCAATTGGCTCTGGTCACCATGACCAAGTTCCTATTTTCATAGGAATCCAAAACTCTCTCTCTCTCTCTCTTTCTGTCTCTCCCCATTTGTATGAGAAAAACTGGAGTTTTGAAATTTTAAAAAAGCATTCTGTAGAAGAATCACAGTAAGAAAATATATACTTACTGGTTGAGCATTTCTAATCCAAAATACTTCAAAATCTGAAACTTTTTGAACAGCAATATGATGCCACAAATGGAAAACTCCACACCTAATCTCATCTGACAGGTCATATTCAACCTGCAGGTGCACCAACGAACATTGCATGAAATTATCATCAAATTATATGTATAAAGTGTACATGAAACATGAATGGATTTTACATTTAGGCTTGGCCCCATCCCTAACATATCTCGTTATGTATATGCAAATATCTCAAAATCCAAAAAGAAAATCAGAAACATTTCTTGTAGAAGTTCGTGACCATGACACAGCACAGAAGGATGAAAGATTACTCAAAGATTACTTAGAGTCAAGGTCTAATCCATACTCTAAGAGGGCCCAGAGGGTTGCCATTAACCAAAACTCCTTAGCATGAAAAAGTCTCAAACGATAGGCCTGAACTGAAGTCTCTGTGGCCTTTTACTGATACAACCAGGAAGCAAGTATCAAAGAAAGAAGAGGAGCAGGGACTCATGTAGGTGACAGGGGAAGAACAGGGAACAGGGGACAGTGAAGCTGGCCTGTTAAATGACCGACTCTGGGACTAAATTAAATGACAGAGTAAAGAGGACAAAGGCCAGAGCATTCACTCCTTACGGCAATGCCTTTAGATCCTGCTGTGTGACCTGTGGCCCGCTAGGTGATCTTTAAGTCTCTAACCACCCACTCAGGCTTGTGGCTGTAAAAGCCCCTTAGCTCTGCATATCCATCTCATACATACCTCAGGCCCACCTGCCACAACTTCTTGTCCCAAGCTTTTCAGAATAAGGAAAACTCAATTCATGTGAAGAAGGGTGATATGATGAGGGAATTAGTTCTAACTCCTCCACCCCACAAATGCCTTGATATTTCATATGTGCCGGGAGCTGTGCTAGAACCTGGGGATGTAACTGTGAATAAGACTGCTTCTTGCACTCAAAGTCTTTGGGGAAATAAAAATCAAAGGACAATTGTTTGGAGTAACTTATATTATTTAGCTTGGGAAAGAAACTGGCAGAGGTGTAATGAGCCTTTTCTTGAAATAAATGACGGGATATAGACTTGAGCTTCTGCCAAGTTCCTACAATTGTCTACAAAATTCTACGTTCTCTATCACCTGCCTAGCTGAGCAAGCACAATGCCATTATAAATGGAAGTTTCATAGGTTAGTACCTAAAATAGCCTAAAATCACAGCATTCCAGAGGGAATAGTGTGTAAGTGTTTCAGTTCAACTTCTACAAACTTCTTCTCTTCCAAGCCAACTATAGATCCATGTACTTTTATTTCCCAGCCATAAATATCTATTAAAAATTCATCCCTACAGGGGCTGGGGATTTAGCTCAG
>NW_004955433.1:16182289-16246375 GCF_000276665.1 Chinchilla lanigera | reverse complement strand
TCTCTCTCCCTCTCCCCCTCCCCCTCCCCCTCCCTCTCCCTCTCCTTCTTTTTCCCTCTCTCTCTGACTTTATATATCATTTGTCATACCCAATGGCTCAGAACCAACTCCAAGCTTCCACTTGGCTGTTCGAGTGTATGTGTATGGGGGGGGGGGGTACTTCTGCATTCCTTGACTTCATGGCTCTCTCCTTGTCTTCCCGCTTCAGCAAGCTGACTTCAAAGGATCGCTTGGGACCTGATGGCTGTGAGCATACACTCGGTAGTTATGACTCTTAGACCTACAAACTAACGAATATTCAATTCAAACTCACTTAAGTAAACTGGGGGAAAAGTTAAATCATATGACTAAAAAGGCTATAGAGTTTTTCTTTCTCTCTCTCTCTCTCTCTCTCTGCTTGCCCCATGGCTTGCTCTGTTTTCTGAGTGTGTTTCATGCGCAAACAGTATCTCTCCATGTAGAAAGCTCCGATCTTTCATCCTTATAACAAGACCAGCACAAAGGAGAACAGCTTTCTTCTGATGTCCCCAGTAAATATCTAAATCTTTGTTCTGACTGCCTGGACTAGGGTATGTGCTCGTCCCCAAAGAAAATGCTGTGGCACCCAGGGATTGGATGAATGGATTGGCCAGACTGGTCACTTACCCACCCCTGGAGCTAAGGGTAGGTCAGCTCAGCCTGGGAGAGGCAGTGTACTTCCCAAAGGGCTCTCCAGAAGGTGCTATGCATACAAGGACTAATTAATGCTGAGAAGAGAAAAGAGAAAGAGCCAGACATTCCCCTTCAGTTCCCACATTTGAACTTGTTATCCTGTTTGAGCCTGTAGCTTTCAAGTCTTTGAGAGTGAAAGCAAAAAAGGAAGGACTCTGAACCAGATTTTCGACAGGTAAGGCTTGGCTTACTTCCTTTTAGCTCATCTCTCTCTTACATCTCCTAGAGGAAAGAACTGATAGAAAGTGAAGCCAGAGAACAGACCACAGATTAAGGTCATCTGTTCTCAGACTTTGGTGAGAGCAAGGAGATCACATGTTCACACAGGCAAGCTAGGACAGATGCAGATGGCAACTGCTGACAGGACGGAGGGCTCTTCTAGCGGGAGGCGCTCGCTTTGTTTCCTTGCGAGCGGCACGCTGATGCAGAGCTCGACTCTCTGCATGGAGGAATGAGCCGTTCTGAATTGTAAGTGCTAAAAGGGGATTATAATTAGGACTTGAATGTCACATTCTAGCTTTGCTTTGAATGTAAGAGGGACTGTCAATCGCTTCTTCAAACTCGAAATTTATCTCTTCGCTTCTTCACTCCATGACAAAGATCCTGGACAGAAAGCTTTTGCTGTATTTTCATAGTGGGAAGAAATTTGGCCAAAGCAGTTTCAGACTGAATATTTTGTTGTTCTGTTTGCTTTGCCTTGTCTTTTTATTTGCTCTTCCCCCATCCCCCATTATTTAAAGGTCACTTCATTGCACAGTATTTCATCCGCAGCTCTGCTTTGAATCTTCATGAGGTGCACTTCTGGAAACAATAATCGTCCTCTTTCCTCGGCACCAAGTGGGCTCTAAGAATAATAACTACCTATTAACCTCACCATTATTGGTACCAATACCAGTCACTATACAATAAAAGCAATATGATATAGTAGCCGTACTGATGAGCATTTCCAGTGTATCGTGTTCTCTGGTAAGCAGGTTGCCTCTCTGACTCCCACTGTTTTACAGCAAAACTTTTTATCATACCCACGTTAAAAATGAAGAAAACCAAAAATCAGAATCTAATGCCCTAGAGCTAGAAGTGTAGCTCAGCTGCAGAATATATGCTTAGCATGCAGGAGGCCCTGAGTTCAATCCAATGCCAAAAACAGGAGGAAAGGAGGGCGGAGAGTGGGAGAAGGAAGGAAGGGACACCAGTGCCCCAACCCCCAGAGGCAGCTAGTGGGTGCCTCGCCAGCGTGGCCAGCGCTGTGCACAAAACAATTTCGTTCCCTCTGATTGCTGTGCCCTCGTTTGTACCGGCTGCTCTCTGTCCTAGTGCTGTCTTCGAAAAGCTCTTTTCGGGGCGTAATCTTCGCCAGCGTAAGTGATGACCTATTCCCACCTGTTTAACTTCGACTCATACTCCTGGAACAAAGTCGGAGGTGATCACATCCAGCGGCCACCTTGCGTGTCTCTTCCTCTTTGTAACATTTGAAGAGCACAGCTTGATTACCAGCGTTGTCTTCCACTAGACCTAAGTTCCGTTTTGTTTTATGCAGAGTTGTGCCCTTAGCTTTTAGTTTCCATCAATCACGTACTGCGCACTGCGGAACGGAGAATGACTGCAATCACCAGCGAGGTGGATGGCGGGGTTCTTGGGGTTACAGCACTCTAAGTCGTTTCTCAGGGCTCCCTCCAGCCCCTGTTGCCATTTTTTTAACCCCTCCTTATGCTATACCTTACGTTCTTGATTTGAAAACTTTGGATTTATCCTTAGCACTATTTTCTCAAAAAATGGAAAACTCATAGAAATTTTTTAAATGAAGTGATGACACAGAATAGGGATATGCGAACAATCTGATAAACTAGTGCGTGCATGCCCTGTCTGATTAAGAGCTCAACTGACCAGAAGTTCCAAATAACCAAAAAACCAAAAATACTGTGTTTTAGTTTTATATGTAAAAGAAAAAAATCTCATTATTTTAACATCATGTGCAAGGTATATGACACTGCACAAGTTTTTGGTTTGGCAATTTGGGGGGTTTTTATTGTTGTTGTTTTGGTGTTGTGTTGTGTTTTGTTTGTTTGTTTCTTTTCTTTTTAGGGAGGCCAAGGTCTCACTGTGTAGTTCAGGCTGGCCTCAAACTCACAGCAATCCTCCTGCCTCAGCCTCCCAAATGCTGGGATTACAGGCCTGCACTGCCACAGCTGACTGAACAAGTTATTTAACCTCAAAGTTTCCCCATCTGTAAAGTGGGAATAATATCGGAACCTAGTTCATAAGGCTGCTATGAGAAATAAATTACTTGATATTTGTGAAGGGTTTGAAACAATTCTTGCACATAGTGTTCATGTATTTTTAACATGTATCATCCAATTACATTTATAATATTCAGTTTCATATTAAAATATATAATAAATGTTGAATATATAATTGAATCATAATAATAAAAATACATTTTTAGTAAGCACTGAGCAGAATGAGTGAAACACACTTACCACCACCTGTAGCCTACCTGGGATCACACTGGGACCTCTGCTTATATTTAAACTGAGTCCTTCTTCTTGGGTTACCTGTGGATTTGGCTACCTCCTGACTCTTCTCTAACACAGTTTCAAAAAAATCCCCTGACCTCAGAATTTACAATTTCTAGTCAGGACTGCTAGACCCACTGTTGAATCCCAAGCCTTGCCAAGAAGGGATGAATGGTAATCTACTTTCTCCTTCTCCCCATGGAGGTGTGGCTGGAAAACTTCACAGAAAAGGGCACATATCTGAGGAAACGCCTGCTTCCCAGTCTCAAATTGTCTCCCCCAGTCTCAGCCCCTTTCAGTCAGCCTCATCTGTGATGTTTGCGGATTGCGCCGGCCTCCCACATCTAGCTGTCCTATCAGCAATCGACAGTGTGGTGAGGACAGAAGGTGAACACCTTGGAGAACAAGGCTAAAAATAACCATCTTCAAATTAAAACCCTGAACTGAAGAAGAGAAGGGAGAGGAGAAGCAGGACATGGTAGAGCAGGTTTTATTTTTTTTTCTTCTTTTTTCATTTCAAATATAGTGTTGAAGAAACAATAGAAATGATACAGAATTTCAAAAGAAGATGATAGGAAATTAACAATGGTTATTATATTGCATATTGTTATCTTCAAAGTAGTTGCTCAGATTATGATGCAGGCATGCAAAATTGATCAAACAATATAAGCATTAACTGTTCCTTTCAATGAACCAGTAGAAATTAGTAATACAATTATCTTAGCTATCTTGGTAGTTTTATACAATGGAGTATGACTCAGCTGTAAAGAAAAATAAACTGAAGGCTTAATAGGTAAATGGACGCAACTAGAGACCATACTCATAAGTGAAATAAATCAGACCTGCTTGTGTAAACATCATATTGTCTCCCTAGCGTAGGAAACTGGAGCAGGTTTTATTTAGTTACACCAGTGAATAAAGGTAAAGGAAGGAAAAAAGACATTTTGAAGAGTTGGGGATATGGCAAAATTGTTTTCGTATTTGGTAATGCTGTCAAAACACCAATGAAAATGCAAAGCAAAGCCCTGTCAGACGAATCCAAAGGAAGCTGATTTACAAGTCTGGAATGAGCAGGGTTGTGAATGATGGTTTAAGTGAGAAAATTTGCCTTGTCATGTGAGCAAACAGGCCTAAAAACAGACAGTACATCGTGCTGAGAGAAAAATAAATTTAAGGAACTTCCGTTGCTTTAATACAGTTCCTTCTCTCCTCCTGCCTCTCCCTGTTCTGCTTTCATTTCCATCAGAAAAAACATGTCTCAGCATTTCCCAGGCTGCCCTTAACCTTTCTGACTTCCTCACTTGAAGGCTGTGGAAGACAAAGCACTCTTCAGATGCCTGGAGACAGACCCTGCCAGTAACCAGTACAAGTAGGCTGACCTCGGGCTGGGCTGGTGGGTTCCTGAAAATAAACAATGAAGGGGCTGATGGATTAAGGGAGGAAAGTAGAATATCCAACTCAGTGTCTAGCAAAGAAAAAAGCACTCAATAAATACTGGTTTCCTTACCTGCCACTCAGTAGGGAACTGGCATTTGTTAGCAAAAAGAAAGAAATCACTTACGTCTTGAATAAGAATTTTGGAGAAGAATTAAAAAATATAGTAACAATAATTACTTCTGAGTGGGAAGTTATTGTTAAGGCAGTTTCATTCTTTACATTTTTATTTAGGTAATTTCATGCAATAAGAAATGAGATAATTCTTAATCAAATATTCTGAATACTGTTATATGAAATGCAGATCATTTTCTAGTGTTATGCTCACCTATTCCTATGCAATGACCAGTCTAGCAATGATCACTCATTAATGAATTTTAAAACTAAAGTTTAAGCCGGGCATGGTGGCATAGGCCTCCTACAGTCTCAACTACTCAGAAGGCTGAGGGAGTAGATTCACTTTAGCTTACAAGTTGGAAACCAATCTGATTAATACAGTAAGACCCTACCTGAAAAACACAAATAAATAAAAACAAAAACTAAGGTTTTAGGTTTTTCTTTTTTTTCTTTTTTTGGTTTTTTGGTTTTTTTTTTTTCCGGTACCGGAAATTGAACTCACTAGCTTGCACAGCCAGGTAGGCACTGTGCCACTGAGCTAAATCCCGAGCCCCAAAACTAAGGTTTTAAATTGGGGTTTTTTTAAGTCCTTTTAAAACTTGCCAAAAATCAACATTATGCCAGTTCGTTAATAAAGAGAGGTCGGCACTATTAACAAACTTAAATAGAGTACCACTTACTATGATTATAATCTCTCAAAACAACCAAAAAAGCATATAGAGACATAAAAGGAATTTGTACAGAATAAATCATTTCATTGTTTTGGCCATTCTTCCTCAGAAACCTTTTTTATAATCTGTAGCAGACAGCTGTGATGAAATGTACTGCGGCCCTTCAGCCCACCTAACCTCAGCCACAGTGTGGTGGGTAATTCTGTACTTTCCCCCAATGTCCCACCATACCTCTCAACTAGAAAATTTGGGATAGCAGTTTAGCCAAGACAACATACAATGCCTGTGGAGAAGACATGCCCCCCAAAAGTAATCCTGCCTGATGGAAGATGAAAACCTATGAATAAATGTCCAGACTTCCTTGTCTTTTAGTGAGATGAGTCTAAGCAGTCACCAGCTCATTAACATATTTTATTGTTTTACTTCCCTTCTTGTCTCTCGTTACTTTCACACTTCTGTTTTCTGTGATCACCTCCAGAATCAACTTCCTGCCTCTTGGTCAGTTCAGGCTGCTGAAAGAGAACATGTTTTGTGGCTTAGGTAACAAATATTTATTTCTCACAGTTCTAGAGGCCAACAATCTCAGATCAGGGTGCCAGCCCGGTCAGGTTTCTCTCCAAGACCCTCTTCCTGGTTTACAGATGGTTGCCACCCGGCTGTATCATCTCAGGCAGAGTGAGGAGTCTCCTGTATCTTCCGCTTTTTATAAGGCCATTAATGTAGTCACAAAACTATCTAACTCTACTTGCCTCACAAGTCTCTACCTCTAAACGCCATCACATTGGAGATCGGAGTTTTAACACATGATTTAGGTTAGATTCAGTTCAGTCCACAGCATCCAACTTTTGGTTTTTGTCTCAAAGTCAGCTCTAAGTGGTAGGGGAACATGTGGCAGGACCCTGACTATGACATTAGAATTATAAATCCTTAGATGAAAAAGAGTCAAGTTCCTATTGGTGATAAAGTCATTCATGACAACTGCAGCCCAGATCTTATTTACAGAAATCCGTTGCTCAAATTAAATGATGATGTAAGACACCTTCAGACAGCATGAGACTGGAACAAAATTTCTTCTCGTTTGGATGTGATATTAGTTTGCAGAATGTGACTGGCAAATGTTTCCACCAACCCATGAGCAAAGTCAACTGTGTTTTCCAACTTTTGGCCTTGAAAACACAGGGTCCAAGGATCAGGAAAAACATGGAAGAACCAATTCACTCAACACTAACTACCTCCATTTAGCCTGAGTTTTGGACAGCCTAACAACAGAACACGAATTATGTTGGATGAGCTGCACCACAAGACCAGTGACATATAATATGGGAGTCTGCATGTGCTGCCATAAAGTGACACATGATCAAAGCTTCACAGTCATTCTACCTTAGGAAAACCCTAGACAGTTTGTTTCCCTCTTATTCCTGGAACAAGGACATTTACTGTCTTCCTTGCACTGGCTTCTCTGAATATTACATTAAATGTTGTATTAGGATGGTATTAATATGCTTCACAACCCAACTTCATTGATGAAATGTTCTCCCCTTCTTAAACTGTAATCATCTGACGAATGTGAATCCCAGATCCACCATGAACTGTATGACTTTGCTTAGTCAAACCTCAGAACTTTGTTCTGTAAAATACAGACAACCTAAACTTCACATCATAAGTCCTTGTAAATATTGTAAAAAAAAAAAAAAAAAAAATCCCTAAAATGTGTTTAGTGCAGTTCTGGCACAAAAGCACTTCTAAAGGCTACATATTATTAAATTAAGACCCAATTATAATAACTGCCTGATGTAAAACTACAAAGTCCATATGCAGTTAGAATGTGGAGACACCGTAACTAACAGACATATAAATTCTCATTCTAATACTTTCAATTTTTATGCAGTTTAGCATTCATTAAAATTTTAACTATAACTGCCAGGCATGGTGGTGCACACCTGTAATCCCAGCACTCAGGAAGCTGAGGCAGGAGGATACTTGAGAGTTCAAGACCAGCCTGGGCTACAAAGTGAGCTCAAGACCAGCCTGTACTGCATAAGGAGACCCTGTCTCAAAGATTGAAAAAAAAAATTAACTACAACATGGAAAGACATGATTTTCTCAAAAAAGCAAAAATAGTCAAGGTTTGTATCAAGGAACTCACAATATAGAAAAGAAAATAGATACATAGATTTAATCATGCACTAAACATTTATTGCATTCTGACTTTGTGTTAAAACTTTGCTCGGTAACAGGGGCACAATGCAGGTGGGTTCAGGTTACATAAAGTTTCTTGATCATGACTGTTGAACTGGTATATGAGAAATGAATAGCAATTAACATGTCAATCAGTGCAAAAGGAGGCTTCCAGGACACAACATATACAAAAGCAAGGAATCAGGCAAGGAAGAGGATAGTATCTTCAAGGAACTCCAACTACATAGATTAGATTAAAGTCAAGGTGATGGGGAAAAACAGGAGGCAAGACGGAGAAGACAATTCCCACAAATGGTACATTGTAATTATTTTGAAATGACCATAATGGAGTTATAAGCACAATGATGAAACATTAATGTCACATAAGGTGAGCGCTCTTGTCTATTTTTACACAGTTTGTGACAAAACTAAAGCTAGAAGTTGAGTTTCCAAGCTCAAGTGTGCTGGTCTATTCTCTAGATCAGTAATTCATCAAGTAGCCCAGGATCAGCAGCTTATGCATTATGTAGGAAATTATTAGCAACACACTTCATCAGGCATCACTCCAGACCGCTGAGTTGGAAGCTCTGAAGATGAGGGAGAAGTGATCACGGTACGTTACATGTATGTACAAATATGCCAGTATGAAACCCATTAGTCTGTATGACTAATACGCAGCAATGAATAAGCTCTCTAGTGATTCTGACTCACACTAAAATTTGCTGCACTGTCTAGAGTACAGTCTTCCCATTCCCAAGAAGTTTTCAAAGAAGAAACTAGAGAAAGATCAGACTGTTTCCTTTAAATCACATTCAGAAAACAGCTTTAGGTTCATGCCAAAATTTATCAATCAAGCACATTGTGAAAACCACGTGAAGACGTTCCATGTTGGCAAGATCTCTGACAGTCAACACCTTAGCAGCCACACAGGTTCGCGTGGCCAGAAAAATTACCTCCCTCCAGATGTCATTTCCCTCCTAGCAACACGGAGACCCAAGAACAGAAGCCCTCCAGGTATCTGGAAGAGAAGGCAAGGAGGAGAAGGGAAAACAGAAGACATGAAAGAAAATAGTCTCCCTCCTTTCCCTGGACTATATTCTTTTTGTGTGTGTGTGTGGTTGTAAGGATTGAACCTCGATGGTACTGAGCTATATTTCCAGATCTTTTTATTTATTTTACTTTGAGACAGGTTGCCTGGGCTGACCTCAAACTTACAACCTTCCTGCCACAGCCTCCTTACAAATAACTGGGGTTACAGGCATGTGCCACTGTGCTCAGTAAGTTTACTAAATTTATACTTAAAGAACTTAAGTCACTCATTCCTACTATCACTACATTTTAGAGTTTAGGGGAATGAGAAGAAAAAGTCAACTGCGCTGTGTCTAGTTATCACTCACCTCTGTGTTCTCAACACCTGACTTGCATACAGTATGAATTTCATCAAACATTAAAAATTGAATAGGCAACCTAATTAATACAAAGAACAGCTAATATTTACATGTATGTCTATCAAAAAATATTTAAAATAACCTACCACTAAGACAGTCTATTTTACACGACTGAACATATAACATTTAAAGAAATGTAGTTGAACACGAAGGGCAAAAGCATTGATTTTTCTGAAATTAGAATCGTTCTGCATCCACTCACCCCGTCTCAGTACTGCTGACATCAACCATTGAAGAGATGAAGAAAAATCTCATTTGTGCCAGTATCTGGCAAACCAACACAAGTTAATTTGTCAATTAAACTATCAGTGTAATAGGGAGCGTTACAAACTCACATTAGCAGGTTAAGAGAAGCAAACTGTATAATTCATAAAGAAAAACACAAGTCCACACCAGGAATTCAGATGTCTCTTAAATGAAGATGAACTATAGCAACACTAAATTACAGACAGAGTCTGAGTGACCTCTAGCGTTAGTAAAAAGAATACGAAGTAAGCAACAAAGTAGCCGAGGTGCAGAATTCTTACCTATATATACACACATGCACCCAGTTATATACATTTAAAATATGTATCAACTTCATTACAACATAGTTTTCCTTTCCTTAAAGTTCACCTAGGAAACAGCATGTAGGATTTTGCATTTCAGTCTTCACTGAAATAAGGTTCTGTCTTACTGACATAGTATTAAAACGTCCTCCTTTGTATAGTGAATGCAAAAGGTTTGAGATCCTAGCCTTCCGATTCAAATGCCTTTGAGGGGAAAGTACGCCTTGTGTTAAATGTTAGGTAACAGTAGGTTTCCAGATTGGTATTAGGAAAAGGTCAAGGGAATGCAGAGCGGCAATAAAGTCACTCCAATTTCAGTAATGTTGAAAGAGAGTGCTTACATTCAGTTGCTTCACCTTCTAATGTATGCATTGATTTTTCTAAAAGCACAAGCTCTGATCACCTTCAATCAAGGTTCTTCAAAAAACCCCTGATTGCTTACCAAATTAAGAACAAACTCTTAGGTGGACCATCCAAGGGCTTTCACGAAATGACACCACAACCTTCAGTGCCTGAGAAGAAAGCATTGTCATATATCACAATACTGGTACTCTTTCTGCACATGCAGCCTTCCCATCTACCAAAGTTTTTTTTAACCACTGTAATGTTGCAAGCCTTTGTCTAAAAGTAACCCCAAATCTGGCAGAGATTTGCACCTTATTTCTAACAGTCTGATTTCAAGTCTTATTTCTACCGTGTGTTAAATTTGTGACTTTGAAAAAATTACTTAAGCTAAATTACTGTGATTCGGTTTGAACATTTCTAACACAAGGATAAAATATGTGATAAATGCATTGCCCCTTCTACTTTCACAAGAGAGAAAGAAGGGCAGAACAAACCAACATCAAAGATCGTCTCTGATACTGATTCATTCTGAGAACTTGGGCAATGAAGTCCATTGTCTTGGTGCCATTTTCCTCACTGGTAAAACAGGTATCATAATAATAGGATTTATAAAAGTAATTCAAGGATTAAAGTCGGACAATTTATATGGAGAAGCACACAGTGTATCATAGATCTCCGCACTCTCCAGAATGACTACCTCTACCCATCCGTTGTGGCTTGGTGTTTACAAGGGGAAACAATACAGGACATACAATTTATAAGAATTATTTTATGATAGTCACTCAAACAGTCATATACAAAGAGAGTGCAGGAAATCTTCCCACACACTAAGACCAAAGAATCCAGCTGAGGGCTTGGATCCCATGGTAATGTCCTGCATAAGTCCAGCTGAAGACCTAGAGCCCATAACAATGCCCTCGACAAGTCTAACTAGAGGCCAATAGCCCATGACAATGTCTCGTGCAGGCCTGTTTCACAGATCTGCACTGGCAAGGCCCAAAGGTCAGTGTTGAAGCTAGAAAGCCTGTGCCAGCAGGATGAAGGATCTGTGCTAGCAGGCTGAGGGATCTGCACTGGAGCCAGGAAGTGACACTCAAAGTAAGAACCAGAGTTCCCCCAAAAAGGACCACAGCCATCCTCAGCAACAGTGAGGTCCTGAGCTCCTTCGATGATAATAGTTGAGCTCCTATCAGGAAAGTCAGCATGACAAACTTCTCCAGGAGACCAAGGAGGGCATCATCTTCTTCTGAGCCAGGAAGTGATGCTCAAAGTAAGGAGTAGAGTTCCCCCAAAATAAACTGTAGCCATTCCCACCAAGGTCCTGAGCTCCTTCAACAGTAAGAATAGCTGAACTCATCAGGAAAGGCAGCATGACAAGGTCCTCCAAGAAAACCCACAGCAGCCCCAGGAAAACCAACAGCTCCAACAGCTCCCAACAGCTTTTAAACTTCTTCCTCTTCAGTTCTGCCTCTTATGCTGCTGGCAACAATCCTCAGGTAGGCCTCTCACAACCAGCACCATGCTGGTTCAGGTCAGCTGGGTGTCACAAGTTGATCACTAGTTGTCAATCCACCACACCATTTCTCCCTTTTGAGGAAAGAGTGTAGATGTCACATGATGCCATCAAGCCCTCTACATGGGATCTTGGATTATCCTCTTCCTCATTTTCCCATTGCATATGTAGCTGGCCAAAGTTCAAGAAGATCATGACAATGCATTTAAGGCATGGACCATCTAATAAGCACATTTGCTTTCACCTATGGTCTTGACTACGTGTGTTTTTTGCTGTAACTTCCAGAATGGCCCAGTCAGCATTCTAAACTCAACACTATGTGATCAGTAAAATGGTTTCAGTCATAGTCTTTGTCTAAGCCAGGCTCAGGACAAGGAGTTTTTTTAAAAAGCTTTATTATATTGTTCCATTTATATAAGACATGTACAGATGTCAAACTCATAGGAATACAAAGTTAAAATGGTAGTTTCTAGAGCCTTCAAGGAAGGGAAAGAGAGTTGGAGTTGAGATTTCACAAAGCAAAAAAGCCCTGGAGGTTGGTAAACATACTTGCTATATTTGGGATCTGATTTGTCCCCCAAAAGTCTTCATTGTGTTGGAAGTTTTGTGGCTGATGAGCAGCTTTTGGAAGGTGATTGGATCATGATTGCTCTAACTCCATCAGTGGATTTATCACAGCATCAGAAGTTTAGGCTTAGTCAGGGAGTAGATCATGAAGGTTCAACCCTGAGGTCTTTATCTGGCCCCTGGCTTCTTCCTCCCCTTCTGGCTCTTTCTCTGTCTCTCTGTTTCCTGGATAAGATGCAATCATCAGCTGTGTTCCACCATACCTTTCTGCCATAAAGTTCAGCTTCACTCAAGCCTACAGCAATGGAACCAGCAGACCATGGACTGAAACATCCAAAACTGTGAGCCGAAAAAACCTTTTTAACCCTGTTTGTGTCAGATATGTAGTCACAGTAACAAAAAGTCAGCACTACTGAACTTATACTTTAAAATGGTGAACATGGTTAGTTTTATGTTAAATGTATTTTACCACATTAAACCTATTATGGACTGGGCATATAGCTCAGTGGTAGGGTGCTTGCCTAGCAGAGCAAGGTTATTTGTTCAACTATAGCACTGAAAGAAACACACACACACACACATACACAATTTAATTTTTAAAAAAAAACTTTCATGAAGCAAAAATTCACCATCCCTTAACTACAACTTCTGGCATCTCTATAGCAGGCCACACACAACACACAAAAGACAGCCAAGACAAAAACAAAGAGAGAGACAGAGAAAGACAAAGAGAGAGAGAGAGAAAGGGAGGAGGGAAATCACCTGTGTTATTTTGAGTCCCTGTTGAAGATTAGAAAAAGTACAGTTTTCACCCCTTTGAAAAAGGGATTGGTTCTAACCTCATGTGCTCACAAATAAAAGGGATAAAGGGATCAACATTCATCTTCTTCCTGGAGTGACTAGGGTAAAGCCTAGGATAAGGCCCACTCTGAATAATTTCAAGCTCTTCCTGATCATTATCAGCCTTCCTATGAGTATTAAAATGACTTCTCAACCACAGCTAGCAGAAATTCCCCGTATCTAAGTAAAGGAAGGAGTCCCAGATCTGCCCCGGAACACACCGGAAGAAGGACTAAAAATTATGCCTGCACTGCTGCATGCTCAGATAGAAATTGCAAATTACTTTTAAAGCCTTCTCATTAATGTGTCCCTCCGACAGCCTAACCCTTACTGTTGGCCTGATATCCAGAATACTTAGTGCTTGATGAAAAAGGATAAAGCTTGGGAGGCACAGGTCCAAGTGAGGTGAAATAACCCTAGCTCTTTCAGCCACAGATCCTTGTCCTTCTCCAATTCAGCCTTCCTCATTATGCTGTCTCTTCTGGGTGTTCTCTAAAGCAAAATCCCAACTTACTTTAGTTAGTTATTTTAATTTTTATGGATGGACAACATACATTCAGCAAAGTCCTCCAATCCTATAGGCACAAACTGATAGATTTTTCACAAACCAAACATTTCTGCACAACCAGCCTCCAATCAAAGAAACACAACATTGATACAGTTAAGCCTCTTTGTGTCTCTCACAAATCTCCCTGCCGAAAGTAATTATTATATGGACCGTGCTGGTTTCTTATATCATGTATGTTTTGTCTCTCTTTTGGAATTTTTTGTAAATGGAATTGCAGACAGTGATCTTTAAATTCATGAGGTTAATCCATTTTCTATATAACGGCAGCTTGTTTGTTCTCATCGCTGTGTGAAGTGAACACACTATGAATTATTTCTCTCTTTTGCCAGTGTTGTTGCTCCCCCTTACTTGCCCATGACACTTGAGTCTGGGATTGTGCAGCAAATCCTTGTACCTTAGTGACTGTGCCTGTTAGCAATACCCCAGTGACTTTCCGGCAATCACCACACAAGCTGCCTGCGCACCCCTTGGCCTTGCCAGTGATCCCCAAATTCCATCTTAGTTCCAACCAACCACACCCTCAGGTAGGAATCAGGAAATTCATTTTTTCCTGAGAACAGTACAACCTTCTTATGTCTGTAGACATTCTTCCCACGGTAGAAATTATTTTTGAAAATTATCTAGTTCAGTTCCAGCCAACAAATTTTATTAGAGTTATATCCGTGTACCAAGCATCGTGTTACTTCCCAGCCTATGAAATAAATGAAGATATAATCCCTGATTTGGGAGAATTTAGAGTCTATTAGAAATAAACATGGTATATGACCCAACCATGCCCCTTTTGGTGTATATCCAAAGGCTATGAAGCAAGAATATCAAAGAGATACCTTCCTGCCCATATTTGTAAGTGCAGTATGCACAATAGCTAAGACATGGAACCAACCTAGGTGCTCACTGACAGATGAGTAGACAAGGAAAATGTGGCATAAGTACACAATGAAATATTATACAGCCACAAATAAAAATGATCCTGTTACTTGCAACAAAATGGATGGAACTGGATGGCATTATGTTAACTGAAGTAATACAGATACAGAAAAACGAACACCAGCTGTTGTCTCTCATATATAGAAACCTTAAAAAGTCTACCTGAATATAGAATTATGATTACTAGGGGTGGAAAATAGTGAGAAGAGGAGACAGAGGTTGGTCAATGGATACCAAAACACAGCCAAGTATAAAGAATAAGTTCTAGCAATCCACAGCACAATGGGATGGCCATAACTTGCAATCACCTATTTATGTATTTTATGAAAATCTACAGGGAAAGAGTTCAAAGGCTCCAAACAAAGAAATGTTAAGGAGAGGGAAATGTAATTTCCCTGATTTGACCAGCAGACACTGCTTTCAAGGGCTGAAATGTCACACTGAACTCCATCAACATGTAATATTTTTACATGTTAATAAAAAAGTTAAATGAATAAGCATGATCTATTTAGATGAATGAGCAGGCGTGTATGTGCTGCTCCAGCTTCTCACGACTGTAGTTCTAGATCCAGGGAAAGTAAATTCCCAACCCTGGAGGTAGAGGATGTCAAGAAAATCTTAAGTGATCACCCCAATTACATTTGGCCCTTTAAATATTGTGTATCAGTACAGGTATGTTGAATAATAAGTCTATTTTACTATTTAAAATATTTCCCTTCATAATTAATTGTCAGTTAAAATAGACAGTCCAGAACAATGTGCCCTGTTTAACAGTTGAATTTTAGCACTTTTGTAAACCACTAATATATTAAACCACTATAGATATCACCACTGAAGTTTGAAAAGGACAAATCTAAACAATCCATAAAAATTTACCACATAATAAAAGAAGATGGAGGCACCTCTATCAATCTTGCAGATGATCCACAAAAACCTGGCCATATTGTGTTTTGATGTATACTAATTGATTTGATCTACGTTTCACAGGAGATAAATGATTCTTCAGATATTTTATCCATTTTAAACAACCATGCATATCATGACAAGCATCTGCGGCTTTATACCACAGGACTGTGTAAAACACAACCTGAAATTTCAGTGTCACTCATACATTTAATAAGCAAAAAAGTAATACTCCCGATCTTCCTAACTGTTTGAAACTAGAAATTGACTCCTGGGAAGGCAGAGAAGCCAATTTGCAATGAGCAGCTTTCATTTCCTACTTTTAATTCAAATCTTTATAAAATTGTTTGAAGTCTTGGCACTGGTAGTGACATTCCAGTGTAGCTCATAAAGGGCCCTTTGGGGAGGGACATTTATATGTAAAATACACTCTGCATATCAACCAAAAGAGTCTGTGGACTTTGAGTCTGAAAAAGAATAACACATTACTAACCACAAAGAAGGAAAGTAATGAGAGTGGGGCAAGACAATCGGGAGGAGGAGGTGAGATTCCATCACGCCCTCTCATTTGAGTTTGCTATGTGTTTTCTGAGCAAAAAAAAAAAGTCTTTCCCATATAACTAGGAGCCCTCAGAACACAGAGGAGAATTAAAGTCTTGGAATCAAATGATATCTTCTAGGCTAAGAAGAGAAAGAATGAGGCCTGAACCCTATCTGGCCCAACATCGAGGCAGGAAAGGGGAGAACAGGCTGAAAGAAATCTTAGAAAAAGTAGTCTATGATGTGGGAGGGAAAAACAGGAGGGTGGAGTGTCTTAAAATTATGTGAAGGAAAAAATCTTTCAGTAAGGAAGGGATAATCAGTGGCTTCGAAGCTACTGAAAGGCCACATGAGATGAAGTTAGAAAACTGACCAACAGATTCAGCCAAATAAAGGCACCGGTAACCAGGGCAAGTGTGGTATCGGAGCAGGGAGGGAGAAATGGATTGCGCTGAGAGGGTTTAGTGAAGATACATAAACAGAAAATACGGGTAACACTTTTAAGGAGTTCGCTGTAAAGAAAAATGCACAAAGCTGATAGTATCTGAAACACGACTTTCTAAAGGTGAAATATAGTAGACCATGGTACTGATAAGAATAATCTAGCAAGAAGAGGAAAGCAGGTGAACCGGTGAAAGCAGGCTTGACGCTCCTGAGCAGAATAGAGTATTAGGTCTCACACACAAGCGGGGGCGGGGGAGGGAGAAGAGCGCCATATTTACTCCTTTCAAAAAGAGATTGGCAGAGGTTGTAGGCATTTGTCAAATTTGTCATGGGGAAGCTGGAACAATTTTCTCCTGATTACTTTAGTTTGCTTCAGTGAAATAAAATGGGAGGTTGGAAGCTTAAAAGGAGGAAGGAGGGATTTTGAAAATTTGAAGAGACAGAGTACAGATTTTACAATTTGCGTGTCATTTTCCACCCATATCCTGCTACTCTAGGCTAAATTAACTTCTCTGATCCCCAGCTCTCTCTTCTACAAGACAGGAATAAAGGCATTTTTGTCATGGAGTTAATCTCGCACCTCAGTGATTTTCATTCGGCTTGAGGGTTATTCCAAATCTTCCTCAATTGTTTTCCTTGGTTTTGATTTTTTGGGTTTGGGTTTGGGTTTGGGTCTTAGTTTGTTTATGGTTGTCTGTTTTGGCTGGGGAGTAGGGGCTGATGATGGACCCCAAGGCCTCCTGCATACGAGGCCTACCTATACCACTGAGCAATACATCCCCTAGGCCTTCAAGGACGCACTGAAAGCAGTCATCACATGCGTCTATATTCAGTCCAGACACACAGGTGCACAGAACAGATGGCATAAAAAAGACTCTCGGCCTAAGGTATCCAATTCATCTTGGATTTAGACTGACTCAAAAGAGTCTACAACCAGGAAGTAGCAAATAAATTCTGATGCAGCACCGTTTGAAGACATCAGATTTCCTTAGGGGAGAAGTTCTGATGTGCTGTGAGCCCCCGGAAGACACCCAACCTTTCTGTGCACGTATTTCCAATCTATCAAATGAAACCCCAGGACTTGATGATCTGATTTTCCTCTGCTCCAAAATTCTTGGAACATAGAGTCAGTTCACTTACACCCGGCTTTCCCTTGCCTACACCAAGGAGAGATTGGGAGTGTTTACTTTATAATCAGACCCTCTCTTACTTTAGTGATATCACAGTACCAACCTGACTACATTTAATCTTCAAGGTAAGTGTTAAGTATGCTTACAAATTAAATTTTTAAGTTAAGTGTGATAATTTGTATTGCCATAAATAGTAAATTATATCAAAACATTACATTCTAAATAAACATTATAGGGTTTTAAGCAAATACCTAAATATATTTTGGGACAAAAACCCTCAAATAAATATATTTTGATGCAATGTTTTTAAAATTCAGAGTTAAGTTTGACTTAACACAGAAAATGAAGAAGCATGTTTTTACCATTTAGATAATTTATGGAAAATTATTCATTTATCCTTCCATTATAAGGTCACAAGTTAAAGAAAAATACCCAAAATCTTAAAGATACAACTACATGTATAGCTATGCATGTTTTTAGTGATTTGAAATAAGTCTTGGTTCCAGAAGGCCCAACGATAAGACAAGCACACTGTGGCTGATTCTGGTACGTAGAACGGACACCACCACCACCCCCCCGCCCAGAAGATTTGGATGATCAATTTCCCAATCCGACTTTATCTGTTCCTATAGTGATTAACGAGCATTGTTCCTTCTTTAAAGCATTGTCCTAACTCTTATATAACAACAATGAACTAAAAATGATGAACATTCCGATTATAAAGATCCCCAAGATTTTATTACATTCTATTCCTCTCTCTTTGGTATATCTATAAACTTCACTGAAGTTAGACTTCAGTGATGACTGTTTTAGACTATCTGAAAAATTCAAATGACACTTCTTGTAGTGGTATTACCACATTCAGCAAACAAAAATATGGAATGTTCACTTCAATTTGAAATTCAGATAAAAAATTGTTTCGTGTAAATACATCTTAAATATTGCATGGGATATACTTGCACTAAAAAGTCACTTGTTATTTCAAATTTAACTGAGATTCAAAATCTCCTGTTTTTTATCTACCAATCCGGGCTCCTTTCCCATCTGAGTCATTTGAGGGAATCCAGGAAGAACAGTGAGATCATGGTGATGGTGACATTTGTGGAAATCTCTGATTTTTATCAAGTGTTTACTAGGAGCCAAAACTGGTGAGCTTTTTCAATTAAACAATTTGGTGTGATATGCCTGAGTTAATCAAAATGCAATGTTCATCTAATTTTGTATTTAATGCTCTGAAAATCCCTGCATTTGATATGAATTCAGGACCTGTATCTTGCCAGGGTCTCACCAAAGCAATGGAGAAATGGCAGAGAATGAGAGAAAGTAGTGCTTTCCTTACAGACCCCAGCAGGTAAGAGAAGGACAAATACAATAGTACTACTCGCACGTCGACCCAGCAGCAGTGAAGAAGCCCAGTGAAGAAAAATAACAGGCGTCATGAACAAGGGAACCTTCTTTACCTAAGACAGTCGGGCTGCAGAGAAGTTACAGAAACTTTCTCAGATTTTGAGGCCTAAGGCTGAGTAGACATGGGCCAGAAAAGCTTTGGAGATCAGTAGGGGAATCTGGCAAGTTAGAAGGACCGAGGGAAGTGCAGGGAGGGTAGAAATACAGAGAATGAGGTGACTCTATAAGGAATCTATGGATAGGAGGGAGCAGGGATATAGCTCAGCGGCACAGCACCTGCCTGCTCAAGTTCGAGGTCCTGAGTTCGATTCCAGGTACCAAAACAAAACAAAAAAGAAATAGGTGGGGACCACACCATGTGGGACCTTCTGAGTCATGTTAAGGATGTGAGCTTTGTTTTAATGGCACAAAGACTTAACAACGTGATGACATGATGAAAACTGCTCACTGCAATAGTCTAACTGGCTGAGATATAGAAAATGAAACAGAAAGGAAAAAGTGCAGTCAGAGAAATGGGGCCATGGAAGCACAGAGGAAGCATGAGAAAGAGTGTCTAAAGCGAAGGTGGAGATGGGAAACAGAGATAACAGGGAGTGGAAATGATAGGGTTTGTCACTGGCTGTAGGCAAGAAGTAAAAAAAGAGAGATAGCAAAAGTAAGTCATTAACAGTTTGATAATGGGGGTGGGGATGATACGTCAATTCCCAAAAAAAAGGCCATTTGGGGAAGAAGCAAGTCA
This sequence comes from Chinchilla lanigera, assembly GCF_000276665.1. Lineage (NCBI taxonomy): Eukaryota > Metazoa > Chordata > Mammalia > Rodentia > Chinchillidae > Chinchilla > Chinchilla lanigera. Next base: position 16,226,832 of record NW_004955433.1, on the reverse strand, counting down.
TTTTAGAGAAGGTCAGGCTGAGCAAGAGGCTATCTAATTCCGGGCACATTGAATTGGAAATGTCTATGTCACATTTATTTACCCTCATGCCTGGCCTTAGCCCTTGGTATCACATCAGTGTGAATCTAGAAATAAAAAACCCAGAGACATGAACACTGACTTATGGTACTGAAGGGTTTTATATTCAGAAGTGTCTTACTTCATAGCCCAAATGAAAATAAAGAGGGAATGCTAATGATCCATACCAAAATCCAAAGAGTTCAAATTAAGTAATGACCCAAAGAAGGAGAATCGATGAAACACTGAAATTTGGGAGACTGTGTGGTCGTGTTGCTCCTCAAGCACAAACAGACTCTGGCATTGATGAAATGTGTCCCCGCTAAACGGAGAAAAAAAAATCCAGATCAGGGCAGACTTCATATTCTATTTATGGATTTCCTTCTTGACAATTTGACAGGCAAAATACAATTACTCTGCTTTTGTGGCGGATTCTTTTTTAAGAACAGGAACCAACAATCTGGTCGACGGGCTCAAACTATTAGTTAAGAAAGTAAATGAGTTTTCAACCCTATCTTCAACATTTCCCGTCAGATTAACTCCAGGAACATTTATATATCCATCATTTACATATTGTTCAATAGCTGTGAGCCTCGTTTTATTCTAGGAAAGCTTGGCTAAAGTTAGTTAAATTCTCTTATGTTTTCCCCTTCATCCGTATCCTGAGATAGAATGATAACCCCATCTAGAGTTTATCACGGGAAGTTGTTGAAAAGAAGGGACCGATGAAAGGTTTAAAGGTGGTACCGGGCACGTCTGTGTGACTCCCACACATGTCACTGGCCCAATGGGGTGTGGCACTGATACGCTTTATTGATAAATTAGGCGGCTATGTGGACGTAGATGTAGAGACTGGGGCAGAGCTCTGTGGAAGTATAAAGTTAATGGTATGAAATTAAGAGAACATTCCTCTACCTCAAAACCTTACACAGCACATTAACGCACACGGCGCTTTTTTTAACAAAACTGTCCCACATGGAAACATTTTAAAAGTACATTTGTTAATGTCTTCATAGAGAGCGCCGCGTTCAGCCTGTTCTTTGAAATGAAGTGTCACCCATCGCTGCAGTTCTTAGAACTGAGATGTTAAGAGTCTGTAGTGACAAGAATGGGCTCATTGTGGGCTGCTGATAGTACAGACGCCTACAAATGCCTCATTGTGCTCCTAAGCTGTGCTAATGATCCATGCCTAATGGATCGAGAAGAGCACTGTGAAGCCTCCTTTTCCCTGAATGTCGCCAACTCCCAAGACCTTGTCAAAAATCACCAGCGGTTCCCACTCTCACTCCCCCAAGTCCCCTTTCTCCAGGGCAACTTTTGAACGGATTTGAAGGCTTTCAAAAATGCAGCACAATTCAAGAGGAATTCAATAGTGCACAGCTGTGCTTTTTTTAAATATTAAATCTGAACTAGCAAAAGACAAATGGGTGCCCCACAATGGCAAGAGTAAGCTGCTGCTGTATGGGAGTTCCATTTTTATCCAGTCAGAATAAATCATAGCTGTAGTGATAGAACACTTGCTGAGTGTCAGGCTGTATCACATGCTTCACGTTTGTTATCTTTTTCTGATTTTTGCCATTTTTCCATTAATATCATTATTATTCTCATTTTATAGATGAAGCCATCAGAGAAGCCAACAGAAATTCTAAAGAGACATTCCTCATTTAATAAGTGACAAAATGGTGAGTCAAAACCGGTCTTTCTGGTCCCAAAGTATGAGCACATAAACTCTTTCTAAGATGCCTATGTACCACTACATGGAAATCTGTGACCTCAAAAATTTGCTAAATGTCTAGACAGGCAGGGTCGCACATGCCTGTAATCCCAGCACTCAGGAGGCTGAGGCAGGAGGATTGCTGTGAATTCAAAGCCAGGTTGCACTGCATAGCAAAACCCTGTCTCAAAAAGACAAACAGACAGAAAGAAAAGAAAGAAAGACAGAAAGAAAGAAAAGAAAAAAAAAGAAAAGAAAAGAGAACATTTTCTAAAAATCCAGTGGAAGGCATATATTTACTCATGAGGAAACACCCAAAAGAGAAAGTTTTGGGGTTACTGGAGGTGTTTTTTGGATTTGGGGTGTGTTTCTGTTGGTGGTAGTGTCAGTATGCTGTTGTTGTTTTGGTTTTTGAGACAGGATCTCACTACAATGCTCAGGCTGCTCTTGAGCTTACTATGTAGCACAGGCTGGCCTTGAACTCACAATGATCCTCCTGCCTCAGCCTCCTGAGTGCTGGGATTACAGGCATGTGTCACTACATCCAGATCCAAAAGAGAAAGTGTGCAGTTGAAAAAGTTAGATTTACATGCCAGCAGTGTCATTTATGCCTAGCATGACCTTGGACAAGTTATTTAAACTGTAGTGGTTATGATAAGTTCGGTGAAGTGAATTATATCATCCCATTTTTCAGATGTCCACACCAGTTAAAGCACCCCAGAGTGTGAGTATATTTCAAGACTGTTGATCCCTTTAGTTAGGGAGATGAAAAAATACGTGGTGATAAATTTTCACCAGTCTAATCTACACCATAAGATTGAAGAAACAGGAACTTGGAGACTGTACGATATGAGTTTATTAGTCTTGGAGAAGCCGCAGGTCCAGACTATACCCCCGGAGTTTTCTTAAAATGAAACAATATTTTCTCTGTCTGCCATCCTGGGAAGAAGTCCTTTAGGGGCAATAAAAAAGGATTCAAGAGCGCTCCATTAGCCAGGGGAACTTATATCCCTTTCCTTAAGGCTAAGGACCCCGGAAATACATGGTGTTGGCTTTGTCTGGCCACTTTGACACAGTCCCAGGAAGAAGCAGGAAGTCACTCATAGCTCTAAATTACTACATGTCTTCTCTCCTTCTCTACCCCTCCCCTGCCCCCTGTCCCCTTACCCTCTCCCCTTCCTCCCTCCTCTCCCTCTTCCTCCCTCCCTCTTTGAGCATCAGGTATTAACCTTCAATAAAACTTCTGCTATGATCCACAACAAAGTTCAGCCACCATTTTCTATAAAAGCCACATAATAAAAGTGTTAGGCTTTGCAGCCATGATGTCTGTTGTACCCACCCAGCTCTGCCACTGTAAAACATATGCAGATAAATGCAGCTACATCCCAATAAAACTTTAGCTATATATACTGAATTTTTAACTTCATATAATTTTCACATGCAATGAGCTATTACTTTTCTTTTTATTTTTTTTAACTTTTTAAAAACGTAAAGTACATTCTTAACTCACAGTCCATACAAAAGCAGGCATCAGGCCAGATCTGAACCATGGATTAGAATCTGGCAGACCGCACTAGGGGAAATGAGAGAGGACAGCCTGGGAGCAAGGCAGTAAAGGAGAAAAACTGCACCCCTCTCTTGGGACTTGAGGATGGAAATTTACAGCAGCAGTCACCATCGCAGAATGCAGAATTTCCTGCAACCTAACAAAGCCCATAGTTGATTTTAAGATGTCCTCTACACTGCTGAAAGTTAATAATTAGATGTAAAGTAACGATTACCAGTATATAGTACAGAACATGCTCTGAGGATTCTGAGAATAATTTCTTGCCTCTTTCCTTCCATCCTTCCATTTACTGATTTTTTTTTTTTTTTTTTTTTTGAGAGAGAGAGAATCTCGCTATGTAACCTAGGCTGGCCTTGAACTCGTGGCAGCTCTCCTACCTCAGCTTCCTGAGTGCTGGGATTATAGTTCCAAGCCTTCACCACCACTCCTAGCTACCTGTATGGACTAAAAAGCTGCATAAATTTGGTGTGATTACGCTTTGTTAATTGGGTATAGTTATGCATAATTTGAACTGCTGAGTTTTTTTACTACATCTAACAGAAACATGGGGAATCAAAACTATTATTATTTCAAACATACAGCTTTAAAAATTTAGTTGTTATTTTTCAAGAGATTAACTTTAGCAAACCCTATAGCCAAAGGACATAAAACTGTATACAGAGGATTTCTTGATGGTTGGCTGTGCTGCTCCCCTTATATAAAAATTAAACAATCTGTGTCTTCTCCACATTCTCTGTGTGCCTATGTGTGCGCGAGTATGCATGCTCACGTGTGCCTTTCTCCAACCTTTACTTTTATGCACACTTTGAAATAAAAACTTTCATTAAATTCATTTATCATTTGGATTAACCAAAGGAGAGATTTGTAGACATTAATGTAGCATAGAAAATCAATACATCACAATTAGTGAAAGGCAATTGGAAAGCCTCCTGACTTTTATTTTATTTTTACTCAGACACACTCAGTTTGTTTGAACAGAGAATAATTTTGCTATTCATTCCATCAGAGCCAGAGTTCTTGAACCAATGAAGCCAATGGACGCTAATGAAAAGGCATTTTTCATGTCCGTTACATTTGACTCAACACCAAGTTGCTTAATGAATTACATTTGAGTTTCACCTTAGAGCTGATTAAATATTAACATTTGGAACAAAAATACAGCTGTGTTGGGTAGGTGAACAGTGAGTCACAAAGTGGCTTCTAGCAACCAGTTCCAAAGGTGCAGGATAGGAAACACTATTAAATATGATCGTAGCCAATAAACCAATATTTTGGGCTGAAAGCTGAGGCCCAAAAGACTAGGTGGCACCCTCTTGCCCATCCAGGTAGATTCTGATCCATTTCTCTTAGCTGGATATTAGACTCCCAGTAAGGAATCAAAAATAAGACTTGTTTCTTTTAGGATAGTCAAATCATAGTTGTAGAGGTTGACCCAGTTTTTGAACAGATACGGACTTGGTATCTTACTTCTAAGGGACTGTCTCTGACAATCCCTTAGAAGCTTCTGTTCTCAGGGGAAGAAGTGGATGCTAGCACTGCCCGTGGGTGGCACAAGGTTAAGAGCCAAGGCATCCAAGTGCAAGATGTGTCAGCCTCAGCTAACTGCAGATATAAAAAACAAGACATCAATTTCAAAAGGAACAGCACATCATGATGAAAATATGAAAAGTATCCACAATGCTCCTTTGATATCTAAGGATGGCCACACTGGAAAAAGAAGATTGATAAAATTGAATAATCTTTTTTTTTTAAAAAAAAGGTTCTTTCTAGCTAAATGTGACCTAGGAAAATTAATACTTGGTTCCGATTTAGAAGTTGCTTTGGATAGCTAAATTGTAAGACTCCCCAAAAGAACAACTATTTCAATTCAATTAATTAATTTTATAAAACCCAGGCATGGTGATGCACATCCATAATCTCAGCAACTGGGAGGCTGAGTCAGGAGGATCGCTGTGAGTTTGACACTAGCCTAGGCTACATAGTGAATTCAAGGCCAGCCTGGAATACATAGCAAGATCCTGCCTCAAAAAAAATTATGATATTGTTGAGGTAAAATTGACACAACAAACTGCATGTGTTTAAAGGGCACAAATTGACCAGTGTTAACATATGCATACATATATGAAACCATCATAACAACCAAGATAATGCCTTATTACCCAAAAGTTTCCTATCACCTCTTGGTAATTAATCTACCCCCTCTCCAGCTCTGTCTCCAATATGTTTATGTGCTTGTTTACTTTTGTCTTATATTGTTCTACTGATTATCAGATGATCCTTTGCTGAAATATTTTCCTCACCTAGCTATGCATCAGCTGCACCACTGCAGATTTAAACGATGAAGTCATGATGAGGGTGGCAGCCATCCTCATCGTAGCCAATAGGCCAGGCTGTCCCCAGGGTTTTTTAATCGAGCCAGAAAGCTGTCCAGCTAAAGATCAAGGCCACATCTGTCAGACAATGTTGCAATTCCCATCAAAAGTGCTATTTCCACTGTACTTCATGCTTTTGGATTTCAATCTGTCTTTTGAAGCTTTCGTCTGAGCAGAGATGGCTCCACCTCAAATTCTAGACCTGTTCTGTTCTGAATAGTCAGTTCCACTGCAATCCGTATTCCTTACCAGTTACCAGTTACTTTGACAAGGTCATCACAAACCATTTTGGGGGACAGACCCAGGGGCCCATCTTGGCCACCAGTGCAGAGAGAGTATCCCTCCCTTCAAATGAGAATTCGTTCCCTTCAAATGAGAATATCTTCTCAGGGGTTCCCTGCAAAATTGAACCTCCACCAGCAGTAGCAATGACCTTCATAACATCTGCATTGGATTCTTCTGCTCTCCTCTACCTTCCTCCTATTTCCTCATTCTTGCTTCTTGATGTCACTTCCCAAATAAACCAACCAACCCAAGTCTGCATCCGGGCCTCTGTTGGGAGAATTCAGACTGCATTTTCCCCAGAAAAGGTCAGACTCAATTCCAAGAAAAAACTTGTATTTCCAAGATATGATGTTACCAATCTAACTGAGATGCTGGCTAGGGCAAAAAGGGACTTGGAGGTCTAGATGGTGGTTCTGGAGAGAAATGTGAAAGACACAATATGTTTTTCTGTTTTTAATAAACTTTAACAAGCACTGTTTCAGCCATTTGAAAAATTGGCCCTAATGTCTTGATTCAGCACTTATAAAAGGTTTTGGTTCTTGTCCTGTAAGACGGGATTGCTGTGTTCCAATTGTAATAACATGGTGGTTTCATGATCCTCCTGGGTTTAGACTTGAGAACTCTGTGGGAAAACATTCTACCTCCTAGCGAGCACTGTGAAGGCCACTATTAACAATCTGCTGATTCACTCAGTTTCCAACATTGTAATGAGCTTGTTGTAGTTTGGATCTGGAATTTCCCCACCCTGTGCTGCTGTCGAGAGCTGGAGGAAATCTGAAGAGCTGTGGCCTGGTGGAAGGTCTTCAGGTCACTGAGGTGACCCTTGGAGGGGCCTATGAGGCCCCAGCCACTCCCCTTTCTACACCAACGTGCTGCCTCACCTAAAAGCAACAGGCCCAACTGCTCCTGGACTAGAACCTCTAAAACTGAAAGCACAAAGAAACCTTTTCTATTTCCTAAGTTGATTAACTCAGGCATTTGTCATAGTGATAGAAATCAGACTTTTCACAGATTTTTTTTCTGAATTGCATTGCTTTACCATATTTTTAACACATTCATGGCTTTGCTCTTTTCAGACTTTGTAGAAAATGAAACTCTTACTTCTTGATTCTGTAGCAGAAACTCAGAAGAAAACAGAGTTCCACAGATCTCAAAACCCTGATCTCTTCATTCATATGCCACTGAAAGGGGAAACGGGTCTTTGATGAGATAAGAAACACACATCTTGAAATAGAAATCTTATCCACCTTCCAAGGCTCCATGCAGACACAGTCTTCACTATAAAACCTTCCAAGATCCTCCTCTTGACCATCCTAGCACTCTCTCCTCATTTACATACCTATCCCAACAAAAGAGCAGGATGCAGGCCTGGTGGCAGATTTGACTTCACTCTTTCCTATAATCACAATTTATAAAAACCTTTTCCATGATCTCAGGAGATATTTTTAGTTACATATCCTATTCTCTGAGACTCAGTCACCTGAGTTCTAGATATATCTATGACATTAACATGAAGCTTTAAGCCTGTGCCTCCTCCTATCAGCATCTGAAATGAACCCTCATCCATATCTGACGTTCTGCATCCATGGTCCTAAGGTTAACAGTAACTTCCATATGCTAGTAGATAATAAGTATTTATTCAATACTTATTGAATGAGCATTGTGGTTGGGATCCAAATTGTTCCCCTAGAAGGATCATTGTGTTGAAGGTTTCATGCTGATAGACTTTTGGGAAGTGATTCGACAATAAAAGCTCTAATTTGATCAGTAGATTGATCCACTGATGAGATCATAGTTTGATCATATTATTGGGAAGTGATGGACACAAGAGGTGGAGCCTAGCTGAAGGGAGTGGATCTTGGACACGTGGCCTTGGGACAATGCCGGACACCCAAAAAAACTATGGTGAACGTTTAAGGGGTTTTTATGTTGCTTTGTTTTATTTGTCTTTCTGAGACAGGGTTTCACTATGTAGTTCAGGCTGGCCTTGAACTTACTTTGTAGCCCAGGCCACCCTCAAACTCCTCATGATCTTCCTGCCTCAGCCCCCTGAGTGCTGGGATTATAGGTGTGCACCACCACACTTGGCCATTCTTGAGTACATTTATCCCATCATTCTTGCCACTTTCTGAAGTATTTCTGGAAATTCTCTTTCATGAGTATCTACTTGCACTGTCATAACTGGCACAATGTCCTGAATCAATTCAAAATATTTACCCTTTATGTTCATTTTAAATTTGAGAAAAAGCTAGAAATCACACTGTCAGAGATGCTAAATAAAGTAGATAAGGACACACCATAATATTTTTTTTTACAAGCCTACCTTTCCATTGGATAGCAATGGCAGCAGCATTCACAGTATTTTTTACCACACGTCATAAAGATACTCAAAAAGAGATCTTCCAGAACCACTTCAGAAATTAGTAAGAATGATGTAATGAGTATGTTCAAAGTGAGGGGCTTATTTTTAGGGAGGATTAACGGCACTGTGTCTTTTACTATCATTTTTTTCACCTGGACACACATTGTATGGTTCATCGGCCCTTGGATATCTTGTCCCCAGCCCCTTTCTCCCCAACTCTTTCCCTTTTTCTCTGCTTCCTGGCTGCTATGAGCTGAACACCTTGCCTCTTCCAGCCCCTTCCACCATGACGTTTCTGCCTCACCACAGATCTAAAAGCAATGGTGGCTGCTGACCATGGACTGCCTCCTCTGAAACCACAAGCCAAAAATAAGTCTTTCCTCATTTAAATTGTCCTCAGATATTTTGTCACAGTGATGGAAAGCTGACTTACACACACAGGTTCATTTTGAGATTCACAATCAGCACACTTCAATAAAATAATTGCTAATTGACAGCTTGGGGAGATACCAACATTCTCTCTGCCTCGGTGTCTACCTACTGTGAAAGAGGCATAATAGAACATGAGGAGGATGCGATGTGAGCAGCATTTCCCCCAAATGAACCAGCTACCCAATGACATCAAATTATCTTCACCAACAGTTGGGAGATATTTCTAAGAAGGCACGTATGGCAATGTTCAAAAACAGAAAGTCTAAAAATGGTGACATTTTGCAGAGGAGAATGTCTTTAGCCAAAAAAAAAAAAAAAAAAGAGGGAATGCGTTTGGCAGCTGTGAGTACTGGTGTATATTTTAAACTATTGAATAGTTATTCTTTTTAACAGTATTACTATTATAGACTGCTAGAAGGACTGCAAGTGGTAAGCATTATATTTTATAATCACTAAAAGTTATTTTGGAGACCTTTAAAGGGAGCACTGAAGAGTTACCTATGACTGCTTTCAGGCTTCTTCTACTTTCCTGTCAATGCCCCCAAACAGAAGATACTGTACCTTCTGACCCACTACAACCCAAAGAGTCCTAGTAAGTGTCACTATAAAGCCACAATTCACCTCCCAGATGCTGATTACTAAGTAAATTTTTCATCACTCAATTTTACCTATTAACTATTATACCTCTAATATTCTGAAGTGTCATAGCTCACTGGAGTCTGAGAGACAATGAAAATTCATATTTGAGGAGAGAAATCTGTAAGTGTATATGGGAGGCAGGGATGAATGTAAATTTTAGTCTTTGTATTCTTTCAGTTTTCTTCTTTGTATTCTAAGAATAATTATTGGAATTATTAGGGAATATTCCAAATGCTATTATAACTCTATAAGAATTATAAATTAAATATATCCTTGGAATTAAAACAACCTAAGTTCACTCACAAAAGCTCACTTACATACACACAACCTCAGTAGATGGAAATCAAGGATGAAAATAGGAGATGGAGAAGAAGCCCAGGCCTTTACAAGACACAGACATTGGCTGGAATTCTGGCCTCCCACCCACTCAGAATTGTTGAGAGTCTTAGCTCTAACATCCTGCTACCTAGGTTTAAATCCTGACTCTACCATCGGTAAGCTGTATGACTTGAGACAACTACTCCGACTTTCTGTAGCTAGTACCTTATTGCAAATCTGAGGAAAAGTCATGCGTGTTTTATAGGTCTATTCTATGTATTAAGTGATACAACACATGTAAAAAGCTTAGAAGAATGCTTAGCAGATAATAGAACTCAATTCAATACTGACTGTTATTATCATCACCATTATTAACTAATAATATGTTCCTATTCAAGTTATTACTTTCAATATGCTTCAGTCTTCCCTTCCATAAAACAGGTACAATGAGATTATAAGACTAAAACAAGACAGTGGATGAGCAATTCTCCAGGGCAATGCCTGGTTAAGGCTTTAGCTCAGTCATACATTAAAATGTCAGCTGAATGTCCTAAATTTAATGGTCACTAGTCAAGGAACACTACATGCTTTGAAGCAACTGAAGGAAGTAAGGCCTGGCATGGTAGCTGGCTTTATTTATTGTCAAGGCCAGCACATTCATCAACTCCCCTCATTAAAATTTGCCAATTAATGAGCAGTGGCATACCCCTTAGCAAAGGTCAGTAGCAACCTAAGCAAACTTATCAAAAATTCAAAGAGGTGCAGAGTTTGGGAAAAGTTCATTCTTCCCTTAATTAACGGATCTAATTACAATCCTGACATAACAAAATGCAAAATGCACTCTTCAAAAGACACCAAGTCAAAGGTTTAACAGCCCAGATAACCTTCTCCTTTGGTACAGCCTGACCCAAATGTAAGGGAGGAGGGAGGAGGGAATCTTAGCGTACAGTCAACAGGGTTGATGAAAGGCTTTTTCAAGAAACTAAAGCTTAGTAGCACATCAGAATCCCAAAGCAACAAAGGAACTGAGAGGAAATAAAAACGCTCCCACATCCTGGGATGTGGGTGAACACAGAGTCAAGGCTCTCACTAATCTCCCTTCTTAGCAGATGTCAAAGTATTTATTTGGTGACCTTTCCTAGCTAGTTATGAATAGCACTTTAACATCCTAAAGAGTCTGGATCTGTAATTGTTGCCTCATTTAGATAAAAACCTAAAGTACAATGAGACAGAATGGATACGCTGTGCTTAAATTGTTTCTGAAATAGCAGGTTCAGAATTTCAAACCAGGTCTCACTAACCAAAGGCATCGGGAAAAGGCAGCCTGACCTCCCACTCATCCACTCAGGGAGCCGCCATCTTGGGAGGGTAAGCTCTGTCTGCTCTATGACCTAGGATCAGTTTCAGAGAAGACTTCAAAAACTCCCACGACTTCAGGTTTCAATTCATTACATGAAAGTGAGCGGATGTAATGATAAGAGCCATTAAATTTTAGTGCTTCCTACCAGTTTCAAGGGTGTTCAAAACTTTTAGTCAGCAAGGGGCTTTTCCACTCAGAGTGCCTGAAAAACTTCTTCAGAAGCTCCTAAGAAGCCTGCTCATGGATTGGAATAAACATGTCACCAGATATTATTAACCTGAAAGAGGAAATATATGCTCAGAGAAAAGAACTGACTGCCCCAAAGTCAAAGAGAAAGGTAATAGGGATACATGCAGGCCATCCTCAGCAGGATCAGATGTGTTAGTACCACCTGTTTAATCATTTCTTTATTCAGTAAATCTCTTTTGAGCATCTTGGATGTGTTGGCCTTGTGTAGTCACCAGAAACTGGTTGGGCACCCAAAACAGCCATTATCCTACCCATCATAGCACTTGTCTTCTAGTGGAGAAGACAGACAACAAACAAAGGAAAAGAAAATGCAGTTAGTGTCGCTGTTTACAGAGAATTAAAACAGAATGATGTTGCAGTCATCTGGACCTAGAATGTCCCCCCAAAAGCCAGCGTGTTAAAGGCCTGGGCTCCAGCTTGGGACTATTGGAAGATGGTGAAAATGTTAGAGGTGGGCTTAGTGGGAGGTCTTCAGGTCATGGGGCACACCCTTGAAGGGGACTGCAGGGCCCTCCTCCCTTCCTCTTTTTCTTGGTGCTGCATACCGTGTTTGCTCTGCCACACACTCTATCCCTGAAGGGCTGTCACATCACAGCCCCCAAAGCAACAGGACCAGGTAATCATGGGAGAGAACTTCCAAACATCTGAGCCAAAATAAGCCTTTTCTCCTCTAAAAATTGATCCTCTCAGGTATTTGTTATAGTGACGAGAAGCCAACTAACACAGACGTGATGGTGACTGAGTGGTTCTCAGAGCTGGCGTGACCACAGAAGCTCTCCCTGACAGGTGACTGACATGCCAGCTGAAATGCTAAGACATGAATGGCACAAAGAGCTCTCCTTGAGAAGGCCAGAAGGAAGAGCAAAAAAGTAGAGGGAAATGATTGGTGCAGATCCCTAAGGCTGCTTAAGCACACGAGAAACAAGGCACAGTACTGCATCTGCAATACCAACTGCTTGGAAGGCTCAGGCAGGAAGGTCACAGTTCAAGGCCAGCCAAGGAAACTTAGCAAGCCCGTGTCTCAAAATAAAATATAAACGGGCTGGAGATGCAGCTCAGTGGTAGAGCATTGCCCTAGTGTGCACTAGGTCCTGAGTTCCACCCCAGCATCACAGTTGAAGAAGGAGAAGAGAAGGAAGGGGAGAAAGAGGAGAAAAAGGAGAAGGAATGGGGGAAGGAGGAAAACATGAGGAAGAAAAAGACCAAGAAGATTAAGATGTCTAGAACCTAGAGGGTCAGGAGGAGAGGGGAATGAGATGAGATTGGACAGACACAGCGTAGATAATAGAGGACTTTACAATCGCACGTGTCCACGGTACATTTTGTGCATTTCCTTCCAAGTGAAACAAAATCTACTAGAGGGTCTTAACCAGAGATGTGATCTGAATTCTCTTTTAAAGATCACCCTGAGAATGGATAAGTAAAAAGTGGTAAGGAGAGAGACAGATAATAGGAAATTCTATTTGGCCATTAAAAAAAAAAAAAGAGTGAAATTCTGTCAGTTATAGCAACATGGATGATACTGGAGGACACTGTGTCAAATGAAGCAAATCAGGCACAGAAAGACAAATACCAATTATTCTCACACGCAGAAGTTAAAAGCTTGATCTCAGAAAAAGCAGAGAAAGAGGAGCAGTTTCCAAGCCTGGGGAAGGTGTGGGGCATGCGAGGGTGGAGGAAAGGGGGTTATAATGGGTACAAGTGCGCAATGGGGCGGTTGAACACCTTCCAATGTTCTATAGCAGAGTAGGGAAAATATGATTGACAACAATTAATGGGTTTTTTTGAGACAGGGTCTCACTACATAGTTCCAGCTGGCCTTGAACTCACTGTGTATCCCAGGCTGGCCTCGAACTCATCCTCTGCCTCAGCCTCCAAAGTACCCTCCTGGGATTACAGGCATGTGCCACCAGGCCCGGCCTGACAACAGCTAATTATTTCAAAAGAACTGGCAGAGAGGATTCTAAATGTTCCCAATACCAAGAAAAGATAAATGTCTGAAGTGATAAATATGCCAATGACCCTGATCTGATCTTTTCACAGTGCATACACACACTGAAATGTTACACTGTGCCCATAAATATGTAGAGTTGCATATTAATCAAAAACAAAAACACGTTTTTGAAAGATCATCTTACAGTCTTAAGTGAAATAAATCAGACACAAAGTTTATGTATCATATGGTTTCTCTCATATGAGAGAACCAAGATATAAATAATTTAAAGAGGAAAATAAAACATAGATAATAGAAAACAGGGAGATAGATCCTTTGCAAATGGGACCAAGGGGTGGAGGGAGCGGAAGGAGGAGCGAAGGAGGGAGAAAGAATGAAGAGGCGTTCTGTCCTTGCAGAACATAAATGTAATCATTATCCACTAAACATGCACGAATAAAAACCTTTAATCCTGGCTGGACTGCTGGGGACCGGGAGGGGAGGTCTGACATTCAGAGAAGCGGCATCAGGCCGCCAGGTAAGAGATGCGCGTGTAGGTAGGGGGGGGGGGGCAAGGGAGGCACCTTGCAGGAAGAGTTAACAGATTCTGCACAGAAACTGTGTGACTGGGGTTGGGGACTTAGCTCACCGGCACAGCGCCTGCCTGGCAAGCGCGAGGTTGTGAGTTCAATCCCTGGTAATGGAAAAGAAAAAAGAAAAGAAAAAAAAAAAAGAAAAAGAAAGAAAAGAAAGAAAGAAAGAAAGAAAGAAAGAAAGAAAGAAAGAAAGAAAGAAAGAAAGAAAGAAAGAAAGAAAGAAAGAAACTGTGTGACTGTGAGGGGAGGGGAGGAAAGACGGGGAGCAACTCTGGGGGTTTGGGGCTTGAGCCATGAACGTTGATCCTGGGATAAGAAGAACAGGCCTTGGGAAAGAAGCAGACGTGAGGGTTAGAAATAGTTCTTTCCGGGCAGACGTAGGTGCCTACTAGGTGCGCACGGGGGACAGCAGAGGGGGAGCAAGGCGTCCACCTGGAGTCAGCTGTGAGCGCTGTTACTAGGATGAGGCCGCCCAGGATAGAGGAGCCTCTTCTCCCAGGTGCAGCCCATCCTCCGCTCTGCGGCCGGAGCGCCCGCCGCCGTCTCCGCGCGCAGCAGCTCCCGGCAGCTCGGGGACGGCACCGGCGCGAGGCGGCTCTGAGCGGCCTGGGCGCAGCTCGTTTGCAGTCGGCGCTTCCTCCCGGTAAGCAAAAGGCGCTCGGAGGTGAGACGCGGAAACGCACACTTCCTGTGATGTGCTGCAAAGTGAACCCTGGGCCCGCACTCAAGCCCTTCAAAAAGAAAAAGGGGAAAGAAAAAAAAATCAGTCGGCTTGCAGAAACTGTGGAGTTTTACTTACTGTGCACACAGGGACGAAAAAAAGCAGCCGCAGCTCCCGGCGTCGCTCGCGCCTCGCAGCCCGGTGTGAGGCTGCCCCCTCGCGGCCGCTGCGGCTTAGGACCGCCCGACGATTCCCAAATCAGTTCTTTTAAAGTTGCAACACATGGCTGCCTTTATTTGCTCCTAATTTTTTTTTTTTTTCCTTGAATAAGCACAATTTCTAGAAATCAATCCCACGGGAATTCATTACAGGAATTTGAAAAAGGAAGGCGTGAGAAATCTCTTACATAACTTTAACCAATACCACATTAAAAGGTAGGTTTTCTTTTAAATATGGTTCTTTATCCCCCAGTTCTGAAGCATTGATATATACGGAACTATCAGATTCAGGTAAGTACCTGGCGGTCCCCTAAGGTTCCCCGGGGAGTTTGACCTTGCTGTGATACGTGGGGCTGATTATTATGTGGGTTCCCCTGAACGCAGCACCTGAGACCAGGTGAACGCAGAGGAAGTCAGAAAGCAGGGGTGTGGACGGGTGGGAGTCAAAAGCGAAGGAGGAAAACCCAGGGACGGGTTAATCACCTATTTCTTTGTGGGTCCGCTGGAGCTCACTCCCACCGGAAAACTTCTAAGACCCCACACAGGAAGCATCTCAAGATTGGCCAGCTGAAGGACAGAAAGCTGGAGCTTTTTTGTTTTCTGGTTTTGGTTTTGTTTTTCGGTGTTCATTCCAATGCTTCATTTTTTTTTTTTTTTTTTTTAAATTTTTGAGACAGGTTTTCACAAAGTCATTAAAATGCCCAGGCTGGGATAGAACCTGCAATCCTTCTGCCTCAGCCTCCCCAAATGCAGGGATTACAAGCAATGCCACCACACGCGGGTAACCTGGTGCATTTTTAAGCATCCCTCATGCCTCCTTGGTGAAAGATCGCTCTCTCACACATACAATCTGCGTTTCTAAGCAGCTGAGCATCCTTATGTCGCTTGAGAAGAAAATCTAGAGGCAGAAAACCAAAAAAGACCTTGGGACCCACCCTTAACAGTCCAGTGAGGCAGGAGCAAACACTGTCCCTCTTAGCTGAGCTGAAAGGGATGGGATGGGCCGAGGGAGGTGGTCTGGGGTGGAAGTCACACACATCTGTGACTTCCAGGGAGAGTCTCAGCCTGAATAATTTAGGGAAGCCTTGCTCTGCGGAGGACAGGGCACCACATTGGCTATTTACTAGCCGTGTGAGCTTTGGCAAACTTCTTTTTGCACTGAACCTTAATTTCTTCATCCATAAAGTCATTATAATGGTAGCTATAATTAAGTGCTCTTCTAAATAATAAATGTGTTAATATATGCGAGGTGTCTAGTGCAAGGGGAAAAACACATTAAGTTGTTATAGTATTGCTAATAAAATAATAATTATAAGAGTAATATCTCATTTGCCTCACTGGTCTCCAATTTTGGCTCACGTTTATTAACTCCATTTTGGTCTTGCTCTTACTTTGTAGCTTCTGTTTATTCAGATCTATGGTAAGTTGCTTTTGGCTTACTTCCTTTCTTCCTTCCTGACATATTTATAGAGCCCTAACTGTGCTTCAAGCACCATATTCACCTTACTCTGTAATTCTGCTTCATTTGTATAAATACTGCCCCCAACTCACCCCTAGACTGCACCACATCAGTGCTTTTAAGGCTCAGCGTACCACACTGGACGTGCAACAGAGAGACCAAAAGTGACCTCCAAACAAGCACCGTTCCTTCCCAGCAGTCACCTTGCAGTCTCACAGGTGATTTTCTTTACAGCCCCACCCCACCCCTTCCATGTGTCTAGGTAACAATACAGAACTGGCACATTAACTTTAGTGTATTTAAGACAAAAATAATTTTTTAATTTGTAGATATGTGCGACAACACAAAACAGAGAATTTACCCAATACTCAAGACCAGGACTTACTCTTCTTCTGTAACCTTCACCCCTCACTTAACTTAGTAACCTGCCTCATAAGCATACAGTAAGTATTTAGCTACCATATTCATTCATTTATCAAATGCCTTAAGCACCTACTATGTGATAATGGATTAGGTGCCAAAGAAAGACACACAAGTGATTAAAATATGGTTTATGATTTCAAGGTCACTATGGTCTTAAAGATGATAACACTAAATACCTCTAAGAATGTGTGTGATGTGTCTGTCTACTCTAGAAAACAGCAGGATCCTTGGGAAAGAAACTAATCCATGTTTGTGTTCCCTGTGACACATAATAGGCTCCTAATAAATGCTGGTAACAGAAAAAAAGGAAAGAAATAGAAAACTCAGTTGCTTCAGAGGAAAATGAACGTGATATACAACAAAAGGCTCTTGAAAGAGTTTTGTGGTGGTTTGAGTGTCTCCTCCAAAGCGTGTGTGGAAACTGAGTTGCCCCTGAACCCGTGTTGAGAGGTGGGAGTTCTGGGAGTTGTGCCTGGGAAAGCATAGTGCTGCTGCTGCTGCTGCTAGAAAAGGACCAGTCAAGCTTTCTGTCTCTGGTTCTTCTGCCCTTCTGCCTTGTGAGAAGAAGCGTCAGGCACCATTTGGGGAGCAGAGACCAAATCTATCCCCACCTTGACCTTGGACATCCCAGCCTCCAGAACTATGAGATATAAATTTCCATTCTTTGTAAATTATCAGTCTGTGACATTCTGTCACAGCAGCACAAAATGGACCTACGCAATGTTAGGAAGTCGAATTAAAAGGTGAGTAGGATTTTAATAGACAAAAGTGTGAAAGGAAAAAAGAACACATTACTAGTAGAAGAAACAAAGGTACAGAGTCAGGAACTATTTATGCACACTGTGTGCTAAGAGTTTTCAGTATGAGCCAGGTATGGTGGTGCACACCTATAATCCCACCACTCTGGGAGGCTGAAGCAGGAGGCTCACCAGCCTGAGCAGCATAGCAATTTAGCAAGACCCTATCTCAAAATAAAAAGTAAATGATTGGAGATGTGGCTCAGTGATAGTGTTTGCCTAACAAGCACAAGACCCCGGGTTCAATCCTCAGAACCTTAAAAAAAATAATTTTTTATCAAGCAATAGAGAAAGTAAATGCTACCATCTAAGCACTAAACTGAGGTCTAGAGATAGCCAAATGGAAAATCAAATAGAGGTCTTGATCTTCTTAGATATGAAGATCAAGATAACTTGGGACAAGGTAATTAATACATCATCAAAGTTCCTTCCCCATCCCCCACCCCGCATTTACATAATAATCCCTACTTGTCAGACACTGCTCTTGGAGGATAGATGGGAGGAGGAGGAAAACCACTTAAGTAACTATGGTACTGACTTAAGTGAGCCACAGTGAATGACCCGCAGTGATTCCAGGAGCTATAAAAAAGAGGAAGCAAAGCTGGGCATGGTAGCACTGCTACTTAAGAGGCTGAGGCAGGAGGATCATGAGCTTGAGGCCAGCCTGAACAACTTAGTGAGATGCTGTCTTAAAATAAAAAGAAGAAAAAGGAGAGGGTAAGGAAGAGGTAGAAGGAGATGGGAGGGGAGAGGAGGAAGGGGGAGTGAGATCGCGTACCAGTAAAAGTTAAAAGGGACTCCAGCCTGGAGTGGTCCTTAGAAATGGATGAACAGGAAGGAGGAACTAGAGAAAGTATCTTTTCGGTTTTAAAAAGGGCGACGCATCCAGAAGATAGCCAGTTATTTCCTGCCACACACATCTCCTGCCACTTGGTTCCCTGTGTAGTCTTACACCTGAGACTGGCTCATCTCCTGAAGAAGGAGAAGGGAAGAAAGGGAAAGAAAAGGAATAGAAAAGCTGCCATGGCTCCCAGTCCTTTTTAATGTATGATTCCACTTATGAGGACTTGTTCTGCAGCCTTCCTATACTCTTTGCCCTTTCTCTGTTTTAGCTTAACCAGCATAAAGAAGACTCACTCCTTGAAATCACATGTTAACTGAGCTTAGCACACAGTAAGTACTCAAAGCTGATGAAGAAGAATGGAAGGAAGGAAGGAAGGACAGAAAGAAAGACCCTTGACAGAGACTGGCTTTCATTTATGGGACACTGCAAACCCACTGAATGTTTGCTTTTTTTCCAGAGCATTCAGGTGTTCCATAGAGAAGCACACTGTTCCAAACCCGAAGGCCAGCAGCAATATTTGAAAAAGCTAAAAGAGGGACAAAATGCTGGGTCACTGACACACCTGTTCTTGAGGCATGAGCCAGACACTGGGGTTGAATCTGATATGGGAAAATGTAAAGGCCCTAAACTAGTTAATCCTGGCCTCAGCCTAGGGTATTTCAGGGAAACACAAGGGAGATATAGTTGAGGGGAAAGGCTGAATGCTGAATTCAGTAGATAAAGAATTAGATGAGGCGGAAGAATAAGTAGGTTCATTTAATCCATGCAGCGGATCACTTGGGGCAGTCTACTAAGACTCTAGCCTAGCACCAGAGGGAGCTGATCATGGGTGTTAAAATTCAATTCACTTCCCTCTTTTAGTAACAATGAAGCTTGAAAATTTGAAAAATATTCATCCACAAAGAATTCTCAGGAGGAGCTAGAAAGTCACCCCGCTCCAGCTGATACCTTGCTCTGTTAATGATTTGTATACATGTGAATAAAAGGTTCAGTACTCCTATTAATTACCTAAAAGATGATTAATCTCCTTTGCCACTCAAATTAAGGAATCAAGAGGGAGCTCACCTAATACTGTTCTGCAGCACAGATCTGAGAAAGAAGGATGCTTCCTTACACATTCACCATGCTCTTCCCCAGCTTCCTTTCTGTCCCTGTTTGTACACCAATCTAGGAGGATCATACAGAAATGAAATCTGTATGATCCACCCTGGTTTTTGCTCACATCTTTGAAGTAGAAGTCACAGGGCACAAACTTTCTAAACCAGGGCACATGGTTCTGTTCACCATCAGAATGTCGTCTTCTCCCATATCACCTAAATCAGGCACTTCACCTAAACTGGTCATAGAATCAGAAATGCCCACTGGTCTTCTTTAAGTCACAGTAGATTTACCTATTTATGCTACCTGTGTTTGGGTCTTAACCCCCAGCCTTATAATTCAACTTCTCATTTCTAAATGCCACTCTAAAATGTAATTTGGATATTCCCCTACCTTGATATCCCTGTGTAACTACCCCACTAGATGAAACATTGCTTTGGGAGTACTCTACCACATTCCAGTTGCCACCATGAAGAGCATTCTTGAACGTCCACTCTGAATTATATAATGCTGACTACAATTTCTACCAACTATTTTACACAACCTGAAGCCCAGTGAAAACCTACCTGGTTCCTCCAACTACATTTAAATTTCCCAAGGAAATTTGATTTGAGATCTAATAAAGTAAAATATTTCTTCCATAAAAAATTAATTTCAATCAAATACAAATACCTTGTGGAGGAAATCTCAACCCATAACAGCCAAAAAGCAAAGACAGAGGAAGGGCCAGAAAGAAAGACATATCCTCCAAAGCTTCTCCTTCAGTAACATACCTCCTCCCAACAGCACATTCTGCTGTGTAGTCATCAACTGATTAATCTACTGGTGAGTACAGCACTCCCATGGTCTACTTTCCAAAAGCCCCACCTCTGAGACTTTGGGGAACATTTTAGATCTAAACAACAACATTATGTCCTGGCCCTCACAATGGTCATATCTGTCTATTCAAAATGTATTTAGCCCATCCAAAGAGTTTCCAAAGCCTTAACAATTTCACCATTGCTCAAAAGTTCAACTCTAGAGTCTCCTCTGAGACTCAAAGCAAACTCTTACTTATGAGCCCCTGTAAAAGTCAAAAAGAAAGTTAAATACTTCCAAGACACAGTGGTATGTTTACAGGGTAAACATTCTCATTTTAAAATGGAAGAATGGGGGCATAGAAAGAATTGGGCCAGAAATAGACCAGAACCCAGCACGGTAAACATTAACTCCTGTGTCTCCTTGTCCAGCACCCAGGACATGTGGTGAAGGAATGCAAGTTTCAAAAGTCTTGGGTGGCCCCACCTCTATTATCTTGTCAGTTGCAACCCACATCTCTCTTGGTCTGCTTCAGCTTGCTACGTGTATCTTTCCTCAGCAGATACTCCATAGTCATGCCATCTCCAGCTTCCTGGAATTTCCACTACACCTTCTATTTCATTCCTATAGCTTCACACTTAACCCTCTCAGAGGCATATTACCTGGCTTCCCAAGCACTCTTCTGAAATCTAGGTGGAAGCCTCCATGACCATGCAACTCTTGCGCTGTGCATGATTGTAAAACCAGAACCATGTAGATAATGCCAAGGTCTTCCACCAGCAATAATCAGACCCACATGCACCACAGCTGTAGTGGCCTCTGAGTGCCTAGATAGCCGACTATAGGGATTTACTTCCCTGGGTGGCCCTGAGTGAACAAGCCCAATTCTCTTCTCAAAGTAAAATCTTTCAAAGAAGTTTACCCATTTATTACATACCCTTGAGCTTATGATGGGTGAGATCTGGCCAGTTCCTGAGATGCCCTCAAGCCATCTTTCCTTTTGTCCCAATGTAAAGTACTTGGCTTCTTTTTAGTGACACTAATCTTTTCAGCAAAAAGACTATCTTTGGCCCCACTATTATAGATATTGCCTTTCTGACCAAGCTGCAAACTTTTTACATCCTTTGGCTCAGCTTTTTGCTCCTTATTCTCCTTGTAAATCTGGCTGAACACAGCCAGCAGTACCCAGACCACAGCTCAACATTGGCTAACTTGAAAATTTCCTCCACCAGATAATTAGTCTGGATCTTTAAATTCAGACTCACACAAAGTCACAGGACCTGGGCAAAATGTAAATAAGTTCTTTGCCAGAATGTAACATCTAGGCCTGGGACATAGCTCAGCAGCACAGCACCTGCCTGGCAAGTACAAGGTCTTGAGTTCAAGTCCTGGCACCAAAAAAAAAAAAAAAAAACCAAAACTACAAAAAGCCTTTATTTCTCAACAGAATGTAACACCTTTGGCCCCTAGTCCATTTTTCAAGTCCTCACTCCTATCTGAAATCTCATAAGCCTGGACTTTACTGTCCATATTCCTATCATCATTCTGATCTTCTAAGCTTCCACAAGAATTGCACATTGGGCTCTGCTTACATAATTCTAAGCCTTCTCTAGCCAGTATCACCAAACATTTCCAAACTCCCACAAACCGGTTTGAAAGGTTTCTGAAGCATGTAGTAAGGTATAATCAAAGCAACAACCCCACTTCTCTGGTACCATAATCTATATTAGTCATTTCCCATCTCTGAGAAAAAATATCTGACACTTGCAACTTAAATTTTAAAAACAGATTTGGTTCATGTTTTCAAAGGGCTCAATTCATGGTTAGTTTACTCCAGGGCAAAAAACAATATGGTAGAAGGGCATGGTAGAGGACTGCTGCTCAACCCATGGCAGCCAAAAGGCAGAGAGAGAAAGGACCAGCGTGAGGGACTTACCCTCTGAAAAATTCCCCCAGTGAAACACCTCCTCCAAACAAGGTCCCATTCCCATACCAATTTTCTGTATTAGTCAGCTTTCCCACCAGTGGGACACAATACTCTATGTTCACAACTTAAAGGAGAGGTTTCATTTCACTCATACTTTCAGGGGATTCAGGCCATGGTCAGCTAGCTCCAAGGCAGAAAAATCGTGGCAAAATTGTGTGGTAGAGCAAACCTTCTCAGTTCCTGTTTGGGAATAAGAGCAAGGAAACAGTACCAGAGAGGAAAGGGCAAGGAACCAGATATGGAACCAAAGGTCATACTTTCGTGACCCATCCAGACATACTCAGAGGTGTGTTTTGCAAATCCTCAGTAGAGATCCCAATCCAATCAAGTTGACAATTAAACCTAACCATTACAGGCCTTTATGGAGACAGTCGTGGGATCATTCGGATGGGCCCTAATTATGACTGGTGTAATTTTAAAAAGAGGAAATGTACAGGCAGACAAACATAGGAAGTATTGATATGAAGACACACAAAACGATGGCCATCTACAAGCTAAGGAGCAAAGCAAAGGGCAGATCCTTTCCTCACTGCACTCAGAAGAAAATAACCCTAGATGGGCATGGTGGTGCATGCCTTCATGTCAGCAATTTGGGAGGTTGGAGAATTTTAAGTTTGACCTCAGCCTAGGCTACTCAGTGCTTTAGCGAGAACCTGTGTCAAAATTAAAAGTTACAAGGGATTTTGCTATGGTTCTTTTTCTCTTACTATTTTCTTTAAAATAAAAATTTTAAAAAAATAAATAAAAGGGATTGAAGATGTAGCTCAGTACATCCCCCCAGTACCACAGAAGAAGAAGGGAGAGGAGAAGGAACAGAAGGAAGAGGAGGAGGAAAGGAAGAAAGAGGAGAAAGAAAAGGAACCAACCCTGCTGACAATTTGATTTGTAATTTCTATTTGCCAGAACAATAAGATGACCAATCTGTACTGTGTAAGCCACTTAGTTTCTGGCATTTGGCTATAGCAACCCTAGCAAACTAAAACAGAAGGTACCACAAAAAAATAAATCCTAAAGCAACTCAGCTCCTGACTAGATTGACTTAACCAATCAAGGATCCAAGTGCTGTAAGACAGTATCAACTGGTCTAAAGCACAAGTAATAGGAATCCTAGTGGTGCACACCTGTAACCAGGAGGAGCATTGCAAGTTCGAGGCCAGCCTGGGCTACAAAGTGAGTTCAAGGCCAGCCTGAACTGCATAGTGAGACCCTGTCTCAAAAAGACAAAAATAAAAAAATAAAAAAAATAGGATCCTGGAAATATATTCTCTTCCTTTTCCATAAGAGGTAGAGAATGAAGTAGGAAACTATTCAAAGAAATAATGGTGAATATATTTCAAAATAAATGATGGCAGCAGTCGTTTGGCAAGATAAATACCAAAGCATATCAGTGTGTATCACATTCAAAGCGCTTAAAAGAAAAAATAAAGAAGAAATATTAGAAGTTGGCTGGAAGGAAAAGACATGTTACATTAAAAAGAACAAAGATGAAAACTACAGCAAATTTCTTTCAGAAACACACAAGCTGGAAACCAGCCAGTGGTGTGACTTTTTCTAAGAGATGAATGGAAGGAATGGCCAGGCCAATATTCTACATTCATTAAAATATCTTTCAGAAACTGAAGAGATAAATGTTTTCTCAAAACTGAGAGAAGTTTTTTACCAGTAGACTTACACTATAAGAAATATTGAAGGAAGTTGTTCAGGCAGAAGAAATGCGGTCATAACTCCATTTACCAACACCTGTTTGCAAACAATTTGGTGCACAAAAAAAAAGCATTTGGCAAAATTTTGTTTCTGTTCATAAACTCTGCATTGGGTGACAAACACGACCATGGTCATCTTCCTCATGCAAACACAAACATAGCCATCCTCCCCAAATCGTACAACAACCAAGTTTGTAAACTGAGGAACCATTGCATGGTATTAGACAGATATGTGGACTTACACAAAGACATGAAAAATTGTGAAAGTGTAATAAATAAAGGTATATATGCAATCATATTTTCATTTTCAAATGAAAGCTGACAGCCTAAGGCAAGAAAACTAATATATAAGGTCTCATGTGTCAAAGTAAAATGTCTAACAACAATAAAAGGATGGAAAAAAGGGATTGGGAGAATAGTGTCATCTTTACACTACAACTAAAGCAGTATTACTTGAAAGCATACTCTGATGCATTTTAGTGTTATATTAGGCTTCTCAAGCTACCATAATAAATACCATAGTCTGGTGGATTGAACTGGAAGATTTTTAGAGACCAGAAAGCCCAAGATCAATGTATCTGCCAAGCCAGTTTCTAGTAAGGGCTCTCTTCCTGGCTTGTTGACAGCTACTTTATTAGATGTGGGCCCCATATTTATGATCTCATCTAACCCTAATCACCTCCCAAGTACTGGATCTTCACATACCATCATATTAAGGTTTGATGCTTCAACATAAGAGTTCTAGGAGGACACAGAATATTTAGTCCATAATAAATAATAGGCCCTCAGGCAATCATTTAAAATTATTTTTAAATGTATAAACAATGTCAATAGTGTAGAAAATTAGAAACAAAAAAATAATCCATTTAAAAGAAGCCAAAGCCAAGCATAGTGGTACACACCTGTAATCCCAGCACTCAGGAGGCCGAGGCAGGATTGTGGTGAGTTCAAGGTCAACCTGGGCTACAAAGTGAGTTCAGAGCCAGCCTGAACTGTATAGCAAGACCTTGTCTCAAAAAGACAAAAATAAAATAAAATAAAACTAAAGCCAGAAGAAAAAAAGAAAAAAGAGAAAGAATATACAGAATAAATAGAAAACTAGCACTATCATATATTTTAACCCAACTATATTGATAATTATATTAAAGTAAAAACATTTGAACACATCAATTATAAAACAGAGATCATAAAATGAGATTAAAAACAGACCCAATGATATACTGTCTATAAGAAATCCACTTTACATGTAAAAACAAATAGATTGAATAAAAGATGTGTCACAAAAACAATAATCACAAGAGAGCTTATGATGCTGTATAAATATACCAAATGGACTTCAGAACAAAGTATATTACCAGAGCTAAAAATGGTGCTACACAATGAAAAAGGGCTCATTTCTCCAAGACATCATGGCTCCACATGTGCATTGCAACTAACAACAGAGCTTCAACATAAAGAAGTGAAAACCAATAGAACTAGAACAGTTTTCTCTACAGTTTATAGTAATAGACCTCAAACTCCTCTTTCAGTAATGGATGGAATATGTATTCAGAAAGTTAGTAAAGATAGAAGACCTGCGCAATGCAATCAACCAGCAAAAGGCAACTGATACTCTGCCCCAATAGAATATAGAGGTGTGTGTGTGTGTGTGTGTGTGTGTGTGCGTGTGTGTGTGTGTGTGTGTGTGTGTGTGTGTGTGTTGCTGGATCCAACCCAGGGCCATGCACATGCTAGGCAAGTGCTCTACCACTGAACTACATCTCCAGCCATCACATTCTTTATAAATACACATAAAACATTAATCAAGATAGGTCATAAAAAATAAAAACATTAAAAAATCTGGGCATGGAAGCACACACCTATAATCCCAGCACTCAGGAGGTGGAGGCAGGAGGATTGTCATAGTTCAAGGCCAGTCTGGGCTACACAGTGAGTTAAAAGCCAGCCTGAACTATATAACGAGACCTTATCTCAAAAAATAAAATCAAAACAAGAAAGATACGTCATATTCTGGGTTATAAAACAAATGCTAACACATTTTAATGAATTAAAGTTATATAAAGTATTTTCTCTAGCCATAATACAATTGAAGAAAATAAACTAACAACAAAAAGATATTTGAGGAACTCCTCCATGTATGAAAAATAATGTTTCTAAATAACTCACGTGTCAAGGAAAAAAATCTCAGAAGTTAAAATGTATTTTGAGCTGAATTAAAATGAAAACATAATGCCAACCTCTGTGGGACACAGCTGAAGAAGTACTCACAGGGGAATCCATAGCACTGCTTTAGTCTTTCCCATATTTCAAAACAGAAAAGGGACCAAGGGCTGGTGGGAGAGGGAGGGAAAGAAGGGGAAGGAGATTTAAAAAGTAAAACAATTAAGACATGTTATGTATTTGTACCAGCTCCCACAAGGAATGTAACACTTAGGCACTTCAAGCATGTACTAATAAAAAATAAAAACTGAAAACATCACATAGCACCCCATAAATATATACAACTTATCTGTATCAGTTAAAAGTAAATTTTAAAAAATTAGTAAATACAGTCAACAATAAGTCAGAAGGCTAATATGTCAATTGGAATTTTACCACTCCCATTCAGTATTGTACTGAAGGGAAATATTTACAAATCACATATCTGACAGAGAAACTGTATTCAAAACTCTCAGAATATAGACACAAAGAACAAGCTATGGTCTGAATGTTTGGATTCCTCCTAAAAAGTACAGATGTTGAAGACATAAATACCAAGGTTATGGTATTAAGATATAGGGCCTAAGCCAGGCACAGTGGCATATGCCTTTAATCCCAGATACTTAAGAGACTGAGGCAGGAGGAGTTCAAGTTCAAGACATCATAACTAGACCCTGTCTCAAAATAAATAGATGTTGGGCCATCGGGGAAGGATAAGTCACAAGGGAGAGCACTCAAGATTGAGAACAGTGCCCCTGCCTTGCTTCTTCTACCATGTAAGGACATAGCCATAAGGTGCTATTCACAAACCAAAAGGCAGCCCTTATAAGACACCTAACCTGCCATTGTGTAGCAGCTATCCAGCCTATGATATTTTGCTATAGCAACCTGAAAGGACTAAGACACAATAGAATAAAGTAAAATAAAATAAAATAAATGGCAAAATATTGGAGCAGATACTCCACCCAAGAAGACACATGGACTGAATAAAAGTCACATGAAAAGATCGCAACGTTATTGATCATTGAGTACTTGCAAGTCCAAGCCACAATGACATATTACTGTAGCCCTATTGGAATGACTGCAAGATAAGAAAAACTATAAGATAAGAAAAACTCTCAATATCAAGAGCTGCTGAGAGTACAGAACAACTATAAAACAGGATACTCTACATGGAAGACCCCAAAAACTCCACCAAAAGACTCCTAGAATTAATAAACAAATTCAGTAGCATAGCTGGATACAAAATCAACACTCAAAACTCAAGAGCATTCCTATACACAAACAACAAACACACTGAGAGAGAAATTAGGGAAACCACACTTTTCACAAAGCATCCAAAAACTGAAATAATTAAGAATTAATCTAACAAAGGAAGTAAAAGATCTATACAGTGAAAATTACAGTTCTCTGAAAAACGAAATCAAAGAGGATTTCAAAAAATGGAAAGATATTCCTTGCTCATAGATAGGAAGAACCAACATTGCAAAAGTGGCCATACTCCCAAAATTGTATACAGATTCAATGCAATCCCAAGCAAAATACCGTTAGTATACCTCACAGATCTAGAAAAAAACATTCCTAAAATTCATCTGGAACCAGAAGAGACCTAGAATGGCAAAAGCAATCCTGGGAAACAAAGGAAAGACAGGAGGCATCACAATCCCTGACTTGAAATTATACTACAAAGCTACTTTAATATAATCAGTATAGTATTGGCAAAAAAAACAGACCTGAGGATCAATGGAGCAGACTAGAAGATGCAGGCACAACCACAATACACACTCAGTCACTTTATCATTGACAAAGGGGCCAAACATGTTCACTAGAAGAAAGATAGCCTCTTTAATAAATGGTGCTGGAAAAACTGGCTCTCCACATGCTGAAGACTAAAGCTAGACCCATGTCTATCACCATGCAGTAAACTAAAGTCAAAATGGATCAAAGATCTAAATATTAAAATAGAAACACTAAATCTACTGGAAGAGAAAGTAGGTAGAAATCTTGAAGACAAATGTGTAGGTGGAGAGTTTATGGACAAAAACCAAACTGCACAGGAAATACTTCAAAGAGTCAACAACTGAGATCTCATCTTACTGAAAAGTTTTTGCACATCAAAAGAACTCACCAACGAAGTAAAAAGAGAACCCATGAATTGGAAAAAAATTTTAGCCAACTGTCCCTCAGACAAAGACTTCTATCTAGAATATATAAAGAACTGAAAAAAGTCAAGTCCCCCAAATTCAAAGACCAAATCCAAAAATGGGCATCTGAGATGAATACACACTTCTCAGATGAAAAACTACAAATGGCAAATAAATATATGAAAAAATGTTCAATATCAGTAGTCATTCAAGAAATGCAAATTAAAACAACACTGAGATTCTGTCTCACCCCAGAAAGAATGACTATTATTAAGAAATCAACCAATAACAAATGCTGGAGAGGCTGTGGAGAAAAAGAAACTCTTCTCCACTGTTGGTGGGAATGTAGACTAGTACAACCACTGTGGAAATCATTGTGGAGATTCCTCAAAAACGAGGATGAGAGGACCCATTCAACCCAGCTATTCCCCTTCAGGGTATTTTCCCAGAAGAACTGAAAACATATCACAGTGATATATGTGCACCCATGTTTATAATAGCACAATTTGTCATAGCTAAATCTTGGAAACAACCCAAATGCCCATCAACTGAGGAATGGATAAAAAAAAAATAAAATTAAATTAAAAAGTGGTATTTTTATACAATGGAGTATTACCCGGCTATCAAGAAAGATAAACTCAAGGCTTTTATAGATAAATGGATGCAACTGGAGACCATACTCATAACTGAAATAAGTCAGACCTGCATGTGTAAACATTGTATTGTCTCTCTACTGTAAGAACCTGAAAGAGCAAATAAAATCTGAAAAGTACACTAGATATTACAAAGGGAAAGAAACTGCTCAAAAGGAAAGGACCATTGGGATGAAGGAAAGGAGTAAACAAAGAAAGAAGGAAAGATAGCTAAGATAATTGTACTACTATTTTTTATTGGTTTGTTGAAAGGAATAGTTAAAGCTTAATTTTTTTACCAATTTTGCATGCTTATATCTGGTAATCTGAACAACTACTTTGAAGACAACAATATGCAATATAATAACCATTGTTGAATTCATATCATCTTGTGTTTTTTTGAAATTGTGTATCACTTCTAATTTTATTATTATTTTTATTCTCTTTAAAAGAAAAATAAAAGAAATTCAGAACAACTGTACAATCTTCCTAATGGCTGATGGGAATGTGAAATAGCACTGGAACTTTGGATCACAGTTTGAAGGTTTTTACAAAGTTATTTGCAATCATACAGTTCCAGATTATGTAAGAACCCCACTTCTAAGTACTTGCTCAAATGAAATGCAAACTTAAATTCACACAAAAACCTACACACAAATTTTTCAGCAGATTCCAGGTTTACAGCAGCTTCTATCATCTTTGCCAAAAACTAGAAACAATCCAAATGTCCATCATGTAAGGAATAAATAAACAAATGAAGTCATTTTAGGCCAATCCCATACTGTCTGCTCAGACAAGAACGGGATACCAGACCAGATTTTAAAAGGAGATCTTGCTGTTCAGACATCTGGAATATGATGCCCACATCTGTGCAGGAATACGTCCTCAGAATGCTAACCAGGGTAGAAAAGAGTCAAAGATTTGACTTGTTGAAAGGAAGTCTTCCCAGATGGTCGTCTCTCTGAGACTTAGTCTAATGCCATTTCAGAAACTATAACAAGAAAAAAATAAACTATAACCAGGATACATGGGTGATGGTTTTAAGGAAACAGATTCTGGTCTGCAATAGCATTTGTAGTGTTTTCACACAAGCATTCAATATGAAATGAACAGAGAACATGATAGTAGTCTCATCCTTGAAGGCACTCAAAAAGACATTGACTAACCACAAATCAGGAACACTGAAGAGAACTGGATGTCTATGTTTCTGAGAAGACAGAGCCAGGTAACCTCAAATTTTTCTTCCAACTCTGATTTCACTTTTTGTGTAAGTTCCTACACTAGGTTTGAATGCTATTGATTTTGAGGGCTTTTTTTTTTTTTTTTTTGGTCTTTTTTTTACTGTTTTCTTTTTTGGTACCAGGAATTGAACTCAGGGCCTCATGCTTGCCAGGCAGGTGCTGCACTGCTGAGCTACATCTCCAGCCCATGAATGCATTGATTTTGGACTGAAACACATTACTAATTTTTAGAATTCACTCTATATATGTTTTCTCTTAGTAACACTGGAAGATTAATTTAGTATTTTTCTTCCAAAAATAAACTGCATCTAAACAGCTTCAAGAAGAAGCTGTATACTCACTCGTAATTCATTTCCAAGAAAAGTAAGTTCCTATCTTCTCTCAATAATCTTCCCCAGGACATTCTAACAGTGATGTTCTAAACTTTTTTCCTTTGGGCAACCTGAAAACTTCCTGGTGTTTGTTTTGTATGTGCCCAGTCCTTTGAATTCAGGAGGCTAGAACAGATTGAGAGGATAATTCAGATGACTAAAGCAGGACCCCAAAAACATTATCCAGGTCTTCTCCTTCCCAAAGCCTATCAATATAAAACAAAGGAGACTGTCATTAGTTAAAGGTCAGAAATCAAGCCAAACAAGGCAACATCAGGTCTCAGTAAGTGTGACAGTTACACTTGATATGTAAACTTGATTGGCTGGAGAGTCACCTTGGGGATTGGAGGTGCACACTTCTGGATGTGTCTGTATGGGTCTTGGAGGCATTACGTCGGGTGCTATGCCCGGTCCCTCTCCTTTACTTCTCAGGCACTGATCTTCCCCTCCACTTCCCAGCAACCATAAACCAAGTAGCTTTGCTCCACTACAGCTCTCAACCATGTTTCTGCCTTACAGCCAGGTGACCACGGACTGAATCCCCTTAAAACATGAGCCAAATTAAACATCTCCTCCTTTAAATTATAGGTATAACGTACTTTGTCCAGCAACCTGTAAGTACAGTGAGTACTCTGAGCAACCTAAAACCAGGACTCGCTGAAGATGATGGGGAAATAGGAATCTGGAGAAGAAAGCATGGCAACAAAAGAAAGCCTTGGCAGGTATTGTGCTTTTGTTGTTGTTGTTTTATTTTATTGTTGTTGTTGCTTTGTTTTGTTTTGTTTTGTTTTGTTTGTTTTGTTTTGTTTTTTGAGATAAGATCTCACTACTTAGTCCAGCCTGGCCTTGAACTCACTATGGAACCCAGGCTTGCCTTGAACTCACAGCAACCCTTCTGCCTTAGCCTTCCAGGTGCTGGGATTAGATTTATGTGCCATTTTTGCAGCCATTGTTAGATGGACCTACTCAGACCTACTAGATCAAGTAACTATCCCAAACAGCTGATAAACAGTCACATTTTACCAATGTCTGCCTGATTCCAAAGCCCAGGATTTTAACTACTACACCAGTAATTTCTAACCAAAGGTGATTTTTGCATATCTCCCAGGGAACATTTGGCAATGCCTCAAGACATTTTTGGCCAACCCAGCTGGGGAGAGAAAAGAGGTGCTACTGATATTTAGTTGCTGGAAGCCAGGGATGATGCTAAACACCCTACAGTTATCTAAGCTTGGCAATAGATAGCCCAGCTATCTATTGGGCAGTGGATAGCCCAGCTCTCCCACAACAAAGGATTGTCCAGCACAACTGTCAATATTGCCAAGCTTAGATAATGTTGTAGCATGGATTAGCAGCCCATGCATGGGAGATAAGAAAAGCTTCAAGTTCAGGTACTACTTTGCTTCGGTAGGGCCTCTTTCCAGAGCCCCTAGTCTTAGTCCTCGTGGCATGCTATTCCTGATCCCGATCCTGATCCTTCTCCTGATCCTGATCCTAGGATCACCATATGTCTCAGATCACTTTTTAAAAATAGACCACAGGATGACTATGTTAAGTCAAAAGAAAGATTTTGGAATGTCTGACCCCAGCTTAAAAAGGGGGAAGATCCCCTAAGCAATGCCTGGGGCAGCATGAAGCCCTGAGCTCTTGGGATAGGGCAGACCAGGGAATAGAAATTATGTCCCCATTACCCACAAAGTGAATGTTTTCTGACAATAACACATGATCTCAGAAGCAATTTTAAAAATAAGTATCTTTCCTCCAAACTCTAGAGCTGTTTTTGATTTTTATCAGCAACAAAAGAATTCAGTCTCCAAAAGCAGCCTGCATCTCTGAATATTAAAACTTCCACCTTGGGAAACTGTTTAAGCTGACAACCTCTTTTAAAGTTATAAATGAAAGCCACTTGACAGACAACAGAGCTCATGGGCCCGTTTTATCTACTGAAGAAAGACAACAGAATGATAACTTAAGGGCCAGAGACCAAATTACTGACCTTGAGTCACCTTCCACAACACATCTGGCTCAACCGAGATATGGAGTTAAAAGCTTTAGTTGCGACAGCAAATGATATAATTGATGATATAAAGAAACCCATCAAGGGAGAATTAAAAAGCTAGATCATATTATTCATAGAGCTCTTAGAGTTTAAAGGAGCTTACATTTGCCTTCAGCTAGGCCCTTTCATGCTAAAATCAACCATTTCACTTCCCCTCCTGTCCAGAGAGCAAGTAATTCCAAAACCAAAGAGCTGGTGCAGTGAAGCTTACACTGTCCGAATGGGTTTATTTTTTATCTGTATGTAAAACTGAATGGGTTTTATTTTTTAGAGCTGCATGGGTGAATCCCTAAGTCATTCCCCTCTGCTTTATAGCTCTGATTCTCCTTTTCTATGATAGTCATTATTATACCACACTGATACCTACTCATCCACATCTTCAGTATTTCTGGATTCCTCTACCCGAGCTGCATTTCCCATGCAAGCCAAATATGAATCTTTCTGAACAGCCACCAAATCGAATCACCAAGAGTCTAAATTCTAAAAATTGACATAGCAAGATTACATTAGAGTAATTTGTAGTATTTTTCCAAGGATTCACAAATTGCAATCTTCATGCTCTAATCTACTTTTCTCTGCCTTATTTTTTCCCTAACTCCTGACCAGAAGCATGAACTACTCATTCTTAGGCACTACTTTTGTACGTGGCTCCACACTAGATGTTTTAGAAATACAGTTTTATTCAGTCCATGCAGTTTCCCATGAGATAAGTATCATCACGTATATATCTCTGTCTTGAAAGAAGATCGCTTTATTCTAATTAACTCACAAACAATTGCATCCTAAAAACTGGTTTAAGGAGGCCACATAAATATTTGCCCATTCCGAATTCTATATCACTTCAGTGAATTTCTGTGTGATCAGAACACCTTCTTCAATTGGCATTCTAAAGCAAAGAAACTATTGACAAACAGAGGTTTGACTCTTAAACGTTGCGCTGTATTCTTTCATTATCCATTACACTGTTATGTTAAAGTAACTCAGTCATGAGAGTTGATTTTATATTTCTTCAATTTAAACTTCTTGATTAAACAAATCCATTTTACAAGCTTGCATTGCTTCAGCACCCCCCTTGAAACCCTCACAAGGTGTAATGTCACCCTGGCTTTGGGAACACTTCCAAAACTGTTTTACCTCACAGAAGTAAATAGGCCCACTGCTGCTCCGCCCGATTCTGGGACTGCTGCTCGTGATGCTGCTGCTGCTGCTGCTGCTGCCGCTGCTGCTGCTGCTGCCGCTGCTGCCGCTGCTGCTGCTCGTGATGCTGCTGCTGCTCGTGATGCTGCTGCTGCTCCCGATGCTGCTGCTGCTCCCGATGCTGCTGCTGCTCCCAATGCTGCTGCTACTACACAGACTGGATTACCTGATGGGGGATGTCAGGCCTTGAGGGCTCAACATTACTTCCTCCATGGACACCTGTGTGGTGACATGGCCCGCATGTGCCCAAGAGCAGAGCCCCCGCCACACCAGATGCAGTGGTTGCCACCTGGGCCTTCAGAACTGACTGCTAGGGTGCCACATCAGGTGAGCCCACTGTCGTTGGTGGGGCTGCTGCTGGTAGCTAAGCTACTGGTGCAGGCCTGGACTCTGCTCTTGTCTCAGCAGCCAGAGGGGCGTTGTAGAGAGTGTTTCCACGTAGCATCACAGTGCAAGGTGGCTCCACATATAGAATCACCTATTTCGTATGTTAGATAAGAAAATCAACACCAGAGAGTCTAGTAACTTATAAGAGACAACACAAAATAATAAGTTCCATATAATATAATGATGACTTCCATACTCAAGTCAATCTGACTCCCCACAAACATTTTGGCTACACAGCATGAAAGGTTTGTGGGTGGAAAAACAAAAAAGAAATAAACAGTAGTTATTTCTGGGATATGCAATGATGACAAATATTCTGTCTTTCTTAGTTATGGTCTATATTTTCTGATATTTAAAATTGAGTGTACAATGGGCTGGGGTGTAGCTCGGTGATATAGCACATGCCTGGAATGCATGAGGCCCTGCATTCAATACCTAGCACCACCAAAACAAACAAACAAAAAAGGACACAAAATAGAGTAATAGAAACTGGATTTTCTAGTGCTCTCACACCTAAAAAATATATAAAACAAAAGTTTTCAAGACACTGGACATCAGGCAACAAAGGCAGCAGCCCTGCCAGATGCAAAACAAGGTTATCCAAATGACTGCCCCATGTACACTCTTAAGAGAGTTTCCACACCTCTGCACATAGAGGGGAAACCAAGCAGAACCATGAAGACTCCCTGGGCTGAGAAGACAAATCTAAGAGTCCAGTGAGACCCAGGTCACTAGCAGTCACCACACAAAATACCAATGACAAAGAAAATGCACACTCCAAAGATCTGCAGAAGGCTTTTTTGTTGTGTTTTTTGAGACAGGGTCTTACTATGCAATTCAGGCTGGTCTCACACTCACTGTGTAGCTGAAGCTGGCCTCTAACTCACAGCAATCCTCCTATCTCAGCCTCCTGAGTGCTAAGAATACAGGCAAGCGCCACCACACCCAGCTTGTGGAATCAGAAAATCTTGATGACAGTAATCACACCAATTGGATTTCCTTCAACTTCTCCACTTAAAATACTTCCACAAAGGCATCAAGAACTGGGGGGGAGGGGGAGGACAGTATCAATAGTTTTTCCAAAGATAAAAAGAATGTTATCAAATTATAAAACTTATCAATGTTATCAATGTTGTAGAACTCTCAAGAAGCATGGCTTACCTTTCTCTCAGGAAGCTACAGAGAAAGTAAATCATGAAATGAGAGAAAAATCAAGAAAACTCAAAAGACATAAGCTGGGAAGATGTTGAAGAAGCTTGGAGATGTTATTCTGATCTTCCTGCCAACCATTTTATATGCACCATCCCTGGAAGAACTCATAAATCTATACCAAGCAAGTCCTCAATATATAACGTACAACATGGCCTACACAAGTAAGCATGGAGTTGTTATACTACAAGACAAATCAACTGGGTATTGTCCTCAACTGGGTATTATCTGCCATGAAGTGCCTAGCAAATTGGCCAAAAGTAATGACACAAATAATCAAATTTACATTGGATTTGAGTGAGATATAATTGGAACAATTTCAGATTATTGTCTAGATCTTGCTGAACCTCTACTTACACTTGAATATTATGAATTACAGTGGTACCTTGGGTCATGAACTCAATTCTCTCCACAATTCTGGTTGCAAACCAAACTGGATAATAATCAAACCAAATTTCCCCATAATGCCAACATTGAACTTAACCATTGAATTTGATTCAGCTTTCATCCAACTCAGTTTATGACCAGAATTGTGGGAAGAATCAGGTTTGTGAACCACTGTATTTGTGAGTATTTTTGTTGTTTGTCCTATGTCACAGTTTCAGACAGATCCAGTGGGATATATAAAATCCAAGATGACAGATGACCCACAGTCTTCAACAATCCTTCACTTAAACAGTTTGAATGCCTTAAAATTAACTGAGTGTGTTCTTCTCAGTCTGCTTCACAGAGACAAAAATAAAGAATCAGGTTCTGCTGAGAGACTACAGATAAGTGGTCAAGGATTTCAAGAAAGACATGCTGAGAAAATGCAGCTAGACAATTTAAGAAACAGAAGAGTCAGATCTAATGACGTAATAGGAGGAAGTTGTCACAATTTAATCAGCTTAATTAGCTTGCATGTTCTGTCATCTACCATCAAAGGTGTTCTTCTTTAGAACGATTATACATATGCCAGGATATTCAGATTAAAAGGTGTCCCCTGCCTTCTGTCAAACTGTTCTAAATTCAGAACAACAAAATAGTGAACAATTTTTAGACTTAAAACCCAAACAGGAATCCCTATTGAATCTTCATTTAGAGGGAAGGATTCACAAGCCAGTCAGAGCAAAGTATTCACAAGTAAATTAAACCACTCTAGGGGCTTCAAGAGAACTTCTGCTTTGACTGTTCAACCAAGAGGAGTCTTGTCATGGGGAATGCAAGCCCAAACAGCTTTGTAGATCTCAGAGCTTGCTTTTAAGTAGTAATACAAGAGGGAATAGCTATGTCAATACACCAGTAGGTGAAATTATCATGAATCTAAGCCTTGGACAAGGCAGCACAAGTGTACAAATAACTATGGAAGTGAACTCAGAGAGGATAGTATCACAATCAATAAAAGACTGCAGAAGTACTACAGAACTTTCAGAAAACTTTACCTCCAGCTTCTGCTATGTTGACTGGCACACAAAGTTCACTGCACCCTGGAGAGAGTTCCCATTAATGTACTACAGTTGTGTTGTGTGTTATTCACCCAGAAAATCATAGAAAGCTTCGACTTTTAACGTGCATGATTTCTCCAATGAGTCAAAATACTGATGTGCCCAAATTTCATGGTGTAGTTTGGGCATATCATCAAGGGCGCTGATGTCAGACTCGTTTTCTTGGTGTGTGCTATGCTGAGGAAGTGCACCTTGATGGGCTTCTTGCTGCAGGATTAGTTTCTTTCCTACTGGGTCATCATCAGGAAATTTTCCAAGTGCCTTCCTACTCACAAACTGCAG
Organism: Chinchilla lanigera; assembly: GCF_000276665.1. Lineage (NCBI taxonomy): Eukaryota > Metazoa > Chordata > Mammalia > Rodentia > Chinchillidae > Chinchilla > Chinchilla lanigera. The sequence goes on along the minus strand of NW_004955433.1, from coordinate 16,189,755 downwards.
TGGAGAAGCAACTTTACTACTTATAATGGGGCCATATTAAAGGTCATGGAGATGGACTCATTGCTCCTTTGCCAACTTACTCTTATTATAAAAAGATCAGTGCTTAGATGTTTGATGAGCGAAAGGATTCTACCTCTCAAGCTACTATTGCAGAACCTTTTTTTCTGTTTTTTTTATTTTATTGGTGCATTTTAGATTACATAGTGATAACATTCACCATATGGAATTTGCACCTGTACATGATATAATTTGCTTCTCCTTTTTTCCCATTCCCATTCCCTCCCTTCAAGCCCTCTTCCCCTCCTTATTTACAAAAGGTTTGTTTCCATTTTTTCCTTCTTTTTTCTTGTCCCATCTTCCCTTTCCCCCCTCCCTTGTTCCCCTTCCCATTTGAACATTTTCTTCCCATTTCCAATATCTATTATACATTTTGGTCCTTATTTATGCTTTCGGTTTCTCATACCAGAGAAACCATGCAATATTTACACATATGTGTGATTTATTTCACTTAAGAGTATGGTCTCAAGGCGCCTCCATTTAGCTAAAAATATTTCAAGCTTATCCTTCTTTATGGCACAGTAATGCTCCATTGTATAAAAAATACATCTTTATCCATTCATCAGTTGATTGTCATTTGGGCTGTTTCCAAGATTTAGCTATTATAAACTGTGCTCCTGTCTAAGTTACTTTTCTCACTGTTGAGACAAAACACCCAACACCCAAAAGTTAAGGGAGGAAAGGTTTATTTAGCTCATAGTGTTATAGGCAGCTGAATTAGATAGAAATACTATAGGCAGTCAGACAGGGCAAGACCCTCAAGGGAGACAACATGAAAGACAAGATACCTTGTGAATGGAGACGTATTTGCTGTGGGCCAGACCTCAAGGATAGCAGCACAATTTGTAATTGCTAAATTACAAATTGTGGAAGCAACCCAAATGTCCATCCACCGAGGATTAGATAAGAAAATTGTACTTTTATATAATGGAATATTACTTAGCTACAAAGAAAGATAAGCTTGAGGCTTTTATAGGTAAATGGTCACAACTAGAGACCATACTCATAAGTGAAATAAATCAGACCTGCATGTGCAAGCACCGCATTGTCTCACTAGTGTAAAACCTGAAAGAGTTAATTTAAGCTCAGAGGTATGATAGACATTGTGAAAGGATAGGAAAACTCCAAAGGTAAAGGACAACTGGGATGTGGGAAAAGAGAAGGGAAAGAAGGAGAAATTTTGTATGTATGTATATACAGGATAGCTAACATAGTTGATCTACTATCTTCTATTTCTTTGCTGAAAGAAACTGTTAATGAGTCCTTGATTGATCAGTATTGCATGTCTCTATTTGTTTTCATGAGAAACTACTTTGATGATATCAATATGTAATACAACAAGCGTTGTTAATTTCCTACCACTTTGTTTGTAACTCTGTATTGTCTGTACTGTTCTTTTGTTATTTTGTAAAAGGTTGTCTGTTAATGTTTTCCTCCTTTTATTTTTAAAATAAAAAAAAAGTCTAAACAAATGTACTCACATACCTCCTTAGGTGTGAACATCAGGGATTGATATTCTAAATAGGTGGTAATCACCTTTAAAAAGCCAGGAAGAGTCAGTATCCCAGCACCCTACAGGAAAAGCCCCTGTTCTGTATTCATATCTGCTTGCTATGTGACTCACTTCCCCATTTGATCCCAGTTTACTCAATTTTACCTGAACAATTATACTTGTAATCTTATTGGCTGACCATAGTTTTATCCCACCTCATGCCCACCTTGTAATTTCCCATTTTCCCCCTATCTTGGACCCACCTCACCTCATGGTTTTGCTCTATAAAGTCCCTGGGAAGGGCAAGGTCCCTGGCAACCCACTTGGGCCCCCTTCTGTCCCTGTCTTGGACAGAAGCTTTCTTTGCCTCAATACATATATTCTGCTCTTAACATCTGTTGTTCCTAAAATTCATTCTTCGATATTAGAGAACACAAACTTGTCCCAGATATTGTTCAGGTTGGGAGTTTCTATTTTCCTGTATCAACTGTTTGTACAGGTTTCAGTCCATACCTACTGGCTCCCAGGCAGGGTGGTACATGGCAGAGAGGCAACAATTCAAGGCAGTAGAGGATAGCAAAAGCAACAAGGGATGGGACAAGATTCTTTCTGTCCCCTATATTATATGCAGACTAGCCACCCTAGGGTGGGTGTAGCACTCATACCTTTTATCCTAACCAGAACTATGCCAAACCAATCAGTGGACTGATTTACTAATCACACACCCTCAATCCCAGCATCATAAATGCACTGTAGATTCAACCAGCTCTGAAAAAGCTCTATGACTGCATGACACTTTGGGAGGGACAGCTAGACACAAACCATAACAGTTGCTATAAACATGGGTGTGCATATATCACTGTGGTATGATGTTTTTAATTCTTTTGGGAAGATATCAAGGGGAATAGCTGGGTCAAATGGAACCTCTGGTTTTAGTTTTTTGAGGAATCTCCACACTGATTTCCACAGTGGTGGCACAAATCTACACTCCCACCAACAGTGAGGAAGGATTCCTTTGTTCCCACAACCCTGCCAGCCTTTATTATTGGTTGATTTTTTATAACAGCCATAAATCCACATGTCCAAGTAATTCAAATATCGGAAATACCAGGGCCCTAACCCAGGACCACCAATCTTCTCAGGGGTATGGATAAAACAGGATAAAACATAGACAAGAGAAATATTTTAGTCACAAGGGGCACCAGGATGCTCAAAACCCAATGGTGGGCTAAAACCATGAGGCACATTGCAACTTGGCCTTTATTAGGTGCACAGCTTGATTGCAGGGTGTTCCGGTGGGCTACAGGAAGCAATGGAGATGAACTGCTCATGTGGTCAAGGTTCAAGAATTGAGGGACAATACATTTTTGGAAAAGCACACTGAAACAGATCGGGGTTAACTAGTCACCTAACTAGTCTGCTAACTGCAACTACTGTGCTAGAAGGAATTTGTACTAGTCAAGTCCTCAGGGCCATGTTATCTTGCTTTGAGATGCCAAAACTTCACAGACTGTTTGTTAGTCTCAGCTCTAGCCCTTGGTTTAAAGATTAATCTATCCTTAGGCCAGCTTTAGGTCTTGCCTCAAGTCATGTAGGCCTAGGACAGACTTTCAATTTATTTTTGTGCCAATTTATTGATATTAATTATTGCCTGCTCTGTACCATGTCAAGCTGGTCCTCAGCAGTTCAAATGAACTCCAAGTAAAAGAAACATGATAAAACTACATCATGTCACACCATAATCAAATAGCTTACACCAGTGGTAAAGAGAAAAATCTTAAGTTCAGCCAGAGGAAAAGAAAGACATGTTATATAGAAAGGAACAAAGATAAAGATAACAGCATATCTCTCATTGGAAACAAATGCAAAAGAGAAAATAGTAAAGCAACATGTTTAAAGTACTAAGAGAAAAAAAAGTCAAAGTAGAATTTTATACCTAGTAAAAATATCCCTCTAAATGAAACCAACATGGATAACCTTGATAACATCATGCCAAGTAAAAAAATTCAGTGACAGAAGGCTACATACACTTTTATTTTTATATGAAATGTGCAAAATATCCAAACTGTGTAGACAGAAGTAGATTAGTGAATCTTAGATCTGCAGTGTTAGGAAAATGAGGTGATCATTTTTTGGGGCAGGGGGTGTTTTCCCAGTACCGGCAATCAAACTCATGACCTTGCACTTGCCAGGCAGGCACTGTGCTGCTGAGCTAAAACCCCAGCCCCCAAGGGGATCATAATTAAAGGATACAGAATTTCTTTTTTGGATGATATAAATGTTCTAAAACTGATTATAATGTGAAATGAAATGGGATGGTAAGCAAATTATATCTCAGTAAGACCTTTTTAAAATTAAATGAGAAATAAAACCTATTTAGAAATATAAAAGCTGAAAAAAGCATTATCAGGAGATCCATACTGCATACTAAGGGAAATCCTTTTGTTACAAAGCCAATATCAAGCCAAATGGAAAATGCTCTGCACCAAGGAGTTGGAAGGCAACCAACTTTATTTCACCAGTGGGCTGCTGGGGGATTGCTCCCAAAGCATAGGCTCAGAGCCAGCTTTGGGCTTAGTTCATATAGGTTTTGCAAGAGAGATACAAAAGCTTAAAAGTACATTGAATTTTTATTGGTTAGCATCAGTTATTCTTTGTTGCTGAGTAGAAAGGCCTTGAAACAAGTTAGCAAACAGGTATTTTGGGGGTTGGAAAGTCCAGGCTGTGCAGTTGGGTATGGTCAAACTGAGCTGGATCAGGCTATCTCTGGTGGCATCAGGCGAGGCTGAGTGAGTCTAACAGATGACCTACATGGTGGGCTGTAGGATCTTATTTTGTCGTAATATGGTGTCTGACTCCTGGTTGATTTTTAAATTTTTTAAATTTCCAGCACACTTTAAGCAGAAAGAAAAAGGCAGTAGATGGAAATGTGGATCTACATAAAGAAATAAAGACTGCCAAAATGGTATTTGCTTAGATAGGATAAGATTTTAATTTATTAAGTTACATACTTTAAATACATACCATTTATTGTATATTAATCATGCCTCAGTAAAAATGGGTACATGATGTTTTATAATTACAAAGCACTAAGACACATTTTAATAAATCCTAATTTCTCTCTCTCTCAGTTCTTGGGATTGAACCCAGGGCCTCATGCATGCTATGCAAGCACTCTACCACAGAGCTATACACCTATCCCTTTGTATTTTTGTTTGTTTTATTTTTTTCATTTTTTATTTTAAAGAGAATGAAAAATAACAAAATTAAAAACAACATAGACTAAAACAAAACAAAGCAAAAACAACAAAAATTGTACAGGGTTTCAAGGGCCCACTAAGTTGCCAAAGCTGTCCTCAAACTTGAGATCCCCTTTTGCTTCAGCCTCCTAAATAGCCAGGATTATGACCTTGTGCCACTGTACCAAGGATCATAGAGATATCTTAACACAAGGCTTTGATTTCAACTTGAACAGACAGAAAATCTGATGGTCAGGATAGATAAACAGTGTCCTAAGGTCTCCACATAATAGTTAGCTTAACCAATTCAGAAACTAAAGTTTCCAGCATCCAGGGGTATAGCTCAGTGGCATAAGCACCTGCCTGGCAAGCACAAGGTCCTGAGTTCAATTCCCAGTACCAAACAAAAGAAACTAAAGCTTCCTGACTGTCAATATTGTGTGTGTGTGTGTGGGGGTGGGTGGGTGTGGGTGTGGGTGTGTTTCTGAGGATTTAACCCAAGGCCTTCACAATGAGCTACATACCTGATACATTTTTATTTTTTTATTTTGAGATAGGTCTCACTAAGTGGCCCAGGCTAGGCCTGTCAATACTTTCTAACCAAGTTTCCATCTCATGCTTATATACTAAGATTCTACAACAGCCTCTTTAAAACTATAGATACATCAGCATTGTGGAATGCATTCTTTGAAAGAAAAGTTAGTGTCTCTGCCCTCCTTGCACCTGGTGCAGACAGGAGATTCTGACTCAGAAGGCCGACAAACTGCTAACACCAGAGTTCGAGTTTGGGCCCTCCCTGCATGTGCCCTGCACGGCCTGAGGTACTAGAGCAGGCGGTCCACAAACTGCTGACACCAGGGTCTACATCTGAGCTGTGCATGCACCCTGACCTCCCAGAGGGCACAGAAACAGGTAGTCTGTGATCACCGCCAGTGCAGCCCACATCAGGCTCCTGCACATGCCCCAAGCTGCCTGGAGACACGGAATCAGGTGGTCCATGACCCTGTAGTCAATGTCTGGGCTCTGCTTGCACCCTGAACTGCCTGGGGACACAGGAACAAATGGTCCATGATCATGCCACCAGTGCAGCCTGCTTCTGGGTCATACGCAGGCCCTGAGCTTCTAAGAGACACTGGATTAGATGGTCTGCAATCGGCCAACATCATGGTTCGCTTCTGAGACCTGGGAGAACTAGGTACACTTCACCAGCTGCTGGAAGAGCCCAGACTAAGCAGCACATCTCAGCAGACACTGAGGGGCAAGTCTGACCACCAGGAAAACTAGGGATGCTAGTGATCTTTGCTGAGCTGCCAGGGAGGAGGGAGACTGAGCACTCTGCTTCTGGAATCAAACATGACAAGACAAAGGACTAAAACGCAATCTCAGAACTACACCCCACTCAGAACAAGTCCAAGAGACATCAACATAGGAGAACTTGGTAAACACAAACCTGAAATTGCTGAAATGATTGCAATGGAAGTAAAGAAACAGCTCCATCAGGCCATAGAAGACATCAGATCAGAAATAATCTCTCAGGCAAAAAAGGAAATGACAACAATAATGAAAGAATTGCTCAGCACATCTAAAGAAGACATATATAAAAAATAGATGAGCATGGGAAACTGATGGAAACATTAAATGAACAATATAGGAATGAACTAGAATGCATGAAATAGATTCAAAGAGATATCCAGGAAATCAAAACTTCCATTGAAAGCTGGCAAAACTGCTTGAATGAAGCTGAAGATAAAATTTCAGATCTTAAAGACAGCATGGCAGCCAGCGATCATGAAAGAAAGGATTGCTTAAAATCAAGGAACCAGGAAAAATCAATTCAACAACTGCAAGACAAGACAAAGAAAAATGATGTAAGACTAATAGGAGTCAATGAAACAGCATGAGACAACACAAATGACATAAAAAGAATAATTGCAGAAATAATACCAGAAAATTTCCCAAGCATGGAAAATGAATCTGGTGTACAGCTAAATGAGGTATATAGAACTACAACTAGTTATAACCAAAATAAAACTACACCAAGACATATAATAATTAAGATCCCAGTTCTCAAGCAAAAGAACAGAATATTAAAAGCTGCTACAGAAAAGAAACAGATTACCTATAAAGGAAAGCCCATCAGAATCACAGAAGACTTCTCAACACAAACCACCCAATTGAGAAGAGCTTGGAGTGAAGTGTTACAGGTCCTGAGACAAAACAGCTTCCAACAAAGATTGATGTATCCTGCAAAACTTTTCTCAGATTTAATGGAGAAATAAAATATTTCCATGACAAAGAACAACTGAAGAACCTCATGTGTCAAACCAACCTTACAAAGAGTACTAAAAGATATTCTAAACAGAAAAAAAAGACCACAATTTCAGGAACAACAATAGAAAGGAACCCTCAAGCAGAGCAAGCAATTAAATGATAGAAAAAGTAGGAAATCAACAGCAAGTAAATAACATGACAAAGATAAGTAAACACATATCAGTTATAACCATTAATGTAAATGGCCTCAATTCACCAGTCAAAAGAAACAGACTGGCAGAGTGGATTAAGAAACAAAATCCAACAATATGCTGTATACAGGAAACACATTTTACTCAAAAGGAAATCCATAGACTGAAAGTAAAAGGATGGAAAACAGTTCTCCATGCAACAGGAACCCAAAAAAA
>NW_004955433.1:16178551-16180579 GCF_000276665.1 Chinchilla lanigera | reverse complement strand
CTCCTATTCAACATAGTTCTGGAAGCATTAGCCAGAGCAATTAGACAAGAGAGAGAAATAAAAGGAATAAGGATAGGAAAGGAAAAAAGTGAAATTATCACTATTTGCAGAATACATGATACTTTACATGGAAGATCCCAAAAACTCCACAAGAAGACTCCTTGAATTAATCAACAAATTCAGTAGTGTAGCTGGATACAAAGTCAACACTCAAAATCAACAGCATTCCTATACACAAACAACAAACAGACTGAGAGAGAAATTAAGGAAACCATACCTTTCACAATAGCATCCAAGAAATTGAAATATTTAGGAATCAATCTAACAAAAGAAGTAAAAGACCTATTCAATGAAGACTACAGTTCTCTGAAAAAAACAGATCAAAGAGGATTTCAGTAAATGGAAAAATATTCCTTGTTCATGGATAGGAAGAACCAACATTGCGAAAATGGCCATACTATCAAAATTGTTGTACAGATTCAATGCAATTCCCATTAAAGTACCATTAGCATAATTCACAGATCTAGAGAAAACATTCCTAAAATTCATCTGGAACCAGAAGAGACCCAGAATAGCAAAAGCAATCCTGGGCAACAAAGACAAGTCAAGTAGAATCACAACCCCTGACCTGAAATTATACTACAAAGCTACTGTAAAAAAATCAACATGATACTGGCTAAAAAACAGACCTAAGGATCAATGGAACAGACTGGAAGAAACAGCCACAACCACAAACACACTTAGCCACCTAATCTTTGACAAAGGGGCTAAACAAACTCACTGGACAAAAGATAGCCTCTTCAATAAATTGTGCTGGAAAAATTGGCTTGCCACTTGCCGAAGACTGAAAATAGACTGAAGTCTATCACCATGCACCAAACTCAAGTCAAAATGGATCACAGATCTCAATATTAAACCAGAAACACTAAATCTATTAGAAGAGAAAGTAAGTAAAAAAAAACCTTGAAGACATAAGGGTAGGCAGAAACTTCATGAACAAAAACCAAACCACATGGGAAATACTTCAAAGAATCAACAACTGGGATCTCATCTGAATCTACTGAAAAGATTTTCACATCTAAAGAAATCACCACCAGAGTAAAAAGTAAACCAACAAATTGGGAAAAAAATTTAGCTGACTGTCCCTCAGACAAAGGTCTTCTATCTAGAACATATAAAGAATTAAAAAACATCAGCCCCCCCCCCAAATTCAAAGACCCAATCCGAAAATGGGCAGCTGAGATGAATACACTTCTCAGATAAAGAAATACAAACGGCAAATAAATACATGAGAAAATGTTCAATATCATTAGTCATTTGAGAAATGCAAATTAAAACAACACTGAGATTTCATCTCACCCCAGTAAGAATGGCTAGCATTAAGAAATCAACCAATAACAAATGCTGGCAAGGCTGTGGAGAAATAGGAACTCTTCTCCACTGCTGGTGGGAGTATAGGCTGGTGAAACCACTGTGGAAATGTGTTTGGAGATTCCTCAGCAAGCTAGGTATAGAGGTCCCATTCAATCCAGCTTTTCCCTTTTTGGGTATTTTCCCAGAAGATCTGAAAACATCATATCACAGCTATATATGTGCACCCATGTTTATAGTTGCACAATTTGTAATGGCTAAATTGTAGAAACAACCCAAATGTCCATCCACTGAGGATTGGATAAAAAAAATTGTGGCATTTCTCTATAATGGAATATTACTCAGCTATAAAAAAAGATAAACTCAAGGTAAATGGTCAGAATTAGAGACCATACTCATAAGTGAAATAAATCAGACCTGCATGTGTAAGCAACATACTGTCTCACTAGTGTAAGAACCTGAAAGAGTGAATAAAAATTAGGAGGTATGATAGACATTGTGAAACAAAAGGAAACTGCTCAAAAGTAAAGAGCAACTGGGATGAGGGAAAAGAGAAAAGAAAGAAAGGGAAAATTATGTATATATGTATACACAGGATAGCTAACATAGTTGTACTACTGACTTCTATCATAGAAGTACTACTGACTTCTATCGCTT
>NW_004955433.1:16171312-16178451 GCF_000276665.1 Chinchilla lanigera | reverse complement strand
GAAAATTATGTATATATGTATACACAGGATAGCTAACATAGTTGTACTACTGACTTCTATCATAGAAGTACTACTGACTTCTATCGCTTTACTGAAAGGAACAGTTAATGATTAATTATTTGATCAATCTTGCATGTCTATATTTGTTTTCCTGAGAAACCACTTTGAAGATATCAATATGTAATACAACAACCATTGTTAATTTCTTATCACTTTGTCTGTAATTCAGTATTGCTTGTATTGTTCTTATGCTATTTTGTAAATGGATATCTGTTTGTTAATATGTTTTTGTTCTTTTATTTTTAAAATAAATTTTTAAAAAATGAGAGAAAAGTTGCCATACTGGAAAGTTGTCAGATGAGAGGTAATTGAGGGAACTTAAGATATTTAAGAAGGAGCACTTTCACCTTAGCATGATATACAGTAGTCCCTCCTTCATCCATGGTTTCATCTTCTGTACATTCAGTTACCTAGGTCAACTGCAGTTCAAAAATACTAAACAGAAAATTCAAGAAATAAACAATTCCTAAGTATTCAGTTGTGTGCCACTCTGGGAAGCACAATGAAATCACACACCTGCTCAGGACCTGAGTTATTTTGTCCAGCGTACTCACACTGTGTACACTGCCCTCCCATTAGTCACTTAGTAGCAATCTCGGTTACCAGATTAACTATATCAGTACCACAATGCTTGGGTTCAAGAAACCTTCATTTTACTTAATAATGGCCCCCAAAATAGAAGAGTAGTGATACTGGAAATTCAAAAAGTGATAGTGGTCAAAGAGAAGACATTAAGTCCTTCCTTTAAATGACACATATGTTGGTTTACCTGAAGGGAAATATCAGGCATATATAGGGTTCTACACTACCTGCAGCTTGGTGATGAAATATATGCCCTACAAATAAGGGGAGGCTACTATTATTGAACTGGACAGGCATGCCACCAGGTAAGACCTGTTGGTACCTAAGGTAAGAATTCCAGTTCTGGTCTGATCTCTCTACTCTCCCTTTTTCACTTCAAAAATACTGTACTTTGTCCTCTGTTCTCTAATAACTCTAAACTCTTTCCCACAAATTCTGGTAAAACACAAACTTCTCACTTACTTGTAATTTCCTATCTTCCCCCATTGTTTGTGCTGTCTTCTCAATGCATTCTTTTGTTTGTTTGTTTGTTTTTTGTTTTTTTTTTTCCGGTACCGGGAATTGAACTCATGACCTTGCACTTGCCAGGCAGGCGCTGTGTCGCTGAGCTAAATCCCCAGCCCTATGCTATCTTCTTTACTGGAAATGCACTGCCCTCCTTTTTTCCCTTGGATGATTTTTACATTCACTCAACACAAGTGCCACATCCAGAAGCTTTCCTCAAAAATATTCCCCCTCTTTTTGGGCGGGTACTGAGCATCCAACCAAGAGCCTTTTCCTGAGCTTACATAAGCCCTTTATAGTTTGTTTGTTTGTTTGTTTGTTTTAAATTTTAAAACAGGGTCTCGGGGCTGGGGATTTAGCTCAGCGGCAAAAGCGCCTGCCTGGCAAGCGCAAGGTCGTGAGTTCGGTTCCCGGTACCAGAGAAAAACCAAAAAAAATAAAAAAATAAAAATAAAACAGGGTCTCACTAAGTTGCCCAGGCAGGGCTCAGTTCAGTCCTCGGCCACAGCTTTCCAGAACGCTGAGATCATAGGTGTGTGAAATCATGCCCAGCTCCTCCTTCTTTACAAGATATTTAGTGCTTACCTATGAAATATTCTGATCATGTAATTGTTTTGCACACCAAACTAGGAGACTGTCAAGACCAAGAACTATGTTTATTTTTCTTTATACACTCAGATTCTAACTTTGCACAAAACAGACATTCAAGTATTTGTTTAACTGAACATATATGAACAACAACTTCTTAAGGTTTTGTGGGGATTTACTGAAATGGCATAGCCCCATTTTTAATTTTCCTCTTAAATCAAAGGCAACAACAGCAAAAGAAAGGAGAAACGAATTAATTTGAAGTACCCACTATGTGCCAACTATGAACTAGATACTGAGGAATCAGAAATGCCTTCAAAATACAAAAAACAGTGATGAGATTCTTATTAAATATCTATAATATGAGGTCGCATTTGATAAACTCTTAAGACAAGATGCAAATAAAGGGTTAAGGGAATTAACAAACAAGTAGTGTCCTTCACTGAATTCAGCAAGCAGCACTGGCAAGGGTGGAGCTCACAGGGAAAAGAGCAGCTGCGCGCGAACAGTACCCTCTGAATTCTGCTTCTGCTTGAATACTTTCCTTTTATTCCACAGCAGCATCCAGGAGCTTTCTCCTCACTCCTCAGAATTCCACAACAGCCACCAGTCATGGCCCCCTTGTCTTGAGTTAGAGCAAGGGCAGCCTACTGTACCCATAATAATTTCAATAACCACCAAAATAGGGGTGGCTTGTGGAAAACCTAAATCCTAAAGGAAAATATAATAGAGAAACTGATGGTGTTATTTCCAAAGTAAAGTCTTGTGAGCCTCCAAACATCAATAAAATCATAAACACACACACATACACACACACACACACACACACACACACACACACAGAAAGCAATTATCATAGTACCCAAGGAGTAGAAAGCTTTGGCTTAGTATCAACTGTGTCCTCAGAACACACTTATGTATGAAGTGGTACATTTTACAAAAAAGGAAACTGAGGCGCAGAACGATCAAGAGAATTGCTCAAGTCATAGACGATGTGGAGACAAAACACAGAGTGTCTATTATACTGCAGAGTGTGTGTTCTTTTCATTACCACCAACCTGCCCACCTAGCCTGCTGTATTCCCCTACACATGCAATAGGTTTCTCTCTAATCAATACTACCTATTACCTTTAGCTAAGTATTGATTCGTGTGCAGCTTCAAAACATTCACCTCCTATTGGCAGAGGCCAGCCTGGCTGCAGACAAAAAGATGATTCAAAATAAGTCCATGTGCTCTGCATTCATGGTCTCTTTTGTGTCAGGCCCAGTTTTTTCCGGAGGCCAACTCTGAATTACTCCCATAAGCACCCTAATCCACCTGAACTATGGTGGCGGCAAAGAAGTATGATCCTCAGCACCATACATACTACTTGTTACGCACAAGCAACAGAAATAACCAAAAGATGGTGCAGAAATGATGAGACGCTATTTAAAGGCCTATTCTACAGGGGCTTGGGACGCACATCTGTAATCCCACCACTCTGGGAAACTGAGGTAGGAGGGTCTCAAGTTCAAGCCCCATCTGGGCAACTTAGAGACTTAGTGAGACCTTGTCTCACAATTTTACAAAATTAAAAAAGGGCTGGGGAGGTAGCTCAGTGCAAAGGCCCTGGGTTAAATCCTCAGTCCTAAAAGAAAAAATAAAGAAGAAAAGCCTGTCCTAACATTCCTATTCCCCACCAAGTGGCATGGAACAGCAATTTCAGTTCTTGACACAGATGACAAAGCATAAACTTTGGTGTTTGATCCAGGACTTAAAAGGGGGGAAACTGAGAAATCTGTTTTCTCATCTGTAAAAGGAAATGAGGATTCAAAACAGTAAGTATAAGTTGCCCAGCCCATTGTAATATCGCTTGGAAACTGAAATAAGTGTTAGTCACTATTTTCAGTTACTTTTATGAATGTGAGTAGCAGAGAGAGCAGCAGTACTGTTTTAGAGTCACACACAGAGACATCCTTAATGAACTGTATGGAAACCAGCTCTTGCATGAGTCCTTTCCCCTTTGGCACAGCACTGGGTACAGACGTCTTGCACGAGCAGGACAGAGCGCACATGTGAGGAGTGATCTCCCACTCCTCCCTGCCAGGCTCCCAAACTCTTGATGAACCAAGGAGGCGAGTGTTGGTAATGAAGCAGAGTGGTAGGAAGCACTCCATGTAAAATATTCAAATCCCAGCTGCTGTTCCGAAGGCCCCAGAGCCCATATACCCAGATCCAAAACAAATGAAAAACAAGAGAGCAACTAATAAGTTAATAACCACTTCAGAAACGACCACCCTCGCTCTGTTGAGCAGCTACTTAAATTCTGATGGTTCCCACTCATTTCCGGTGTATAATTCTAATCAGAGCAAAAGTCCTTAATCACAGCACCATTATAGGGTCTTCTCTCTGAGCCTATTAGGACTTTTACAAAGTGGATATCTGTGTGTGCTGGTTTCTGCAGAGGAAACTGAGTCATCAGCTCACAGGTCTCTTTCTGATGCTACCAGGCTACAAGGCAGTACCCTTTGCTCCTCATGCATTTGATTTTCTCACTATGACTAAGCCCTCCACCCGCCCACACCCTGTGGCTAAAGGCCATAAATATCCTCTGTCCTTTGGTCAGCACACGTATCCTGCATCTATGCTGTGCTGTTCATGTAACTGTTCTTAACTCCTCTTTCTCATATGTAAAGCAATTGGTCAAAACCTTAAAAGCCTTAATGTGCTGAGACAGGATGGTGCCTTTTATGAGGTTATTATGGAGGTGTTAGGAGAGGGATATGGGTAGGAAATAATAACAACTAATGGAGCAGGCCAGAAAGGTAAGTGCATTTATACTATTGGGGGCTTTAGAGGGAAAAAAAAGAGAGAGAGAAAAGAGCCATATTACTGGTATACAATATCTTTCAAAAGTTTTAAAAAGAAAAATGTCGTGTGCTTTCATTACAAATTATTCTCACCTCTGGGTCAATTCCAAAATTGACCTTGGCCCCCTCAACGGGCCCGTACTATTATTGGAACTGGAGTGTGTAGTGTAGTGGTAGAGTGTGTGCTTAGCATGGGCAAAGCCCTGGATTTGACCTCAGCACTGCAAAACAAATAACCGACACAGACAGAGAGACAAAGACATTGATCTCTTAACCCAAAACTCTAAGTGGCTCTCCAGTCTCCACTAAATCAGGACCTAACTATTTCAACAAAGTGTTTGAGTGTTTTTGTAATCTGGCCCCAAACCCTGCCTCCATCAGATCTTACCATCTTCTTCCTTGAAGTCCAGTTCAAAGAATTGGAAGAAGGGACAACCAAAGAACACAAAAGCTTAACATTTATTAAAAGTAAAAGAAGAATAAAAAAATGAAAAAGAGGTCTCCAAAAAAAAAAGAAGTAAAGAGGGAAAAGAAAATATACCCTGCATGCAAAGCAGGCCACTGCAAGAGCAAGAAGACAGTGAACACAAGGCCGATGGCCACTGTAGTGGTTAACTGACTGTCAGCTCGAGTGGGGAACACCCAGCTGAACTGAGTAAGCACGGTTCTGGACATGGAAGACCCAGTGAAGGAGGCTTGTTGTCTGAACAGTATACAAGGAGAATGGGAGGGACTTCAGCTGATTTTCCTTAGAAGAGCTTTGTTCTGGCTACTTTTCATCAGAGAGGCTTTGGCTGTTCTCTTCAGCTGAGCTCCGGTCTTCGCCCTCTCCAAGGATGGTTGCTGTTCTCTTTGGAGGAGCTTTGTCTTTGCCTTTGCCTTGGGCATCCTCTCTTGGCTTTCGGTACAGATTCTTTAGCTTCCAGCACTGACAGTTTAGCCTGCCAGCGCAGACTCTCTAGCCTCCAGCATGGCCCCTTGGGCTTTCCAGTGCAGACCTTTCAGTCTTCCATCACAAATTCCTCAGCCTCCTGATATGGATCCATATCGGACATTGCCTTGGGCTCCAGGCCTTCAGCTGGATTCTTCAGATCTCTAGTGCAGGGACAGATCTCTTGCACTCTTCTACATTTGACTCTGTGGGCAGATATTGTCAGCTAATCTTATAAATTTCTGTGTCCTGCATTAAATCTGTTTCTCTTGTAAATATTGACTACAACAACTGTTATCCTTTATAACCTCTTTCTGATATCATCAGCTCCAAGCCAGCTCAAGCAGGGTTCTGAAGCTGCTCTGTGCATGCAACCTGCCTATGATGGACAGGTCTCTGTAACTGACAGATCACATCCAGCTGCCCAGCTGGTTTGCCATGCCCTAATCTCCTGCCTCATAATGATACCACATATGGACACTATAGCCATTTTATTCACTTCCCTGTCGTAGCACAACAAAAAATCAGACTCTAAGGAGTTTGAACCCTAATAAGGCCAATAATGAGATTGTTGATCTGGGATGATTTATTTAACCTCCACCAGCCTCCATTTGCTTACTTATAAATGGGCAGAAGAATGATCCCTACTTCACTGGGTATGAGGATATTATGCCTGAGGATCTCATGAGATAATAATACATGTCAGGTTTGTGGCCTGCTGTCTGACACAAAGTGTTCACTAAAACATAGTTCTGGTTCTTGTGTCTGGTGGACACTTTTCGAAAAGGGTCACCATGAATTGTCTTCTTCCCCTAAATAAATAAATAAATTTATTTATTTATTAATAAATAAATTTATTTATTTATTAATAAATAAATGTGTGCTACCTGGCCTATTAAGTCTGTTACACTTTCCTCTTGAGTAAAGACTGGCACTGTGACATTTTTCTCTGCTTTAATAAATGCTCCCTTTAGAAGCCTGGAAGCTCCCACTTTCTCTGTGGTGATTCTGGTCACCTTCCTGTAAAGAAGCTTGTCGTAGAGTCTGGAATGATGAGACACCACCAGAAATGAGAAAGGCCACATGAAGAAACATAGAGGCACTAAACACAGCAGTGAAGCTACACTGGGTCAGCCCAGATGCCAGTTGAACACACCTGCCCCAACTGAGTCCAGCAAACCCACAGTGAGTCCATGGATTTATCAGACATCATACATTTCTGAGTAGGTAACCTAATAATATCTATTCATTTTCTGTCCTAGCTCTGTATGCCCTACGCCTAGACAAAGATCTGAGTAAACTCATACATTAGTACACCAGCAGATTTGAGCGTGTAAGTGCCCAAGGCAAACATTTGGATACAATACTATTGAATGGATTCTTTCCTATCTCTTTACAAAGACATTATACATGCAAAGTCAAAGGCCAGGGCGAGAAAACATGAATACACTCTGACAACATAAGTGAGGAGATCCCATTTTTGAAAGCTCTAAACTCAACATGGTGGCTGAACAGGTCACTTCCAAAGTAGTCTGGCTGAGCCCCCCGCGCCTTGCGCCCAGGCAGCGAGTTCTCCGGGAGCTGCAGCGCTCCTGGGTCCGAGTGTGGGCCGGACTCATACCAC
>NW_004955433.1:16128137-16164837 GCF_000276665.1 Chinchilla lanigera | reverse complement strand
TGTATGTCTGTTAATGTTTCCCTCCTTTTATCCTTAAAATAAAAAATAAATAAATAAATAAATAAATAAAAAAAAACAAAGTAGTCTGGCTGCCTATCAACTTCTGAGACAGAGGTAACCTGGGCAGTCTGAAGAGGGAAAGCGGAGAACTTGGATTTATGGCACCAAGTTGAAACTGCAGAGGGAAACAGATGGGAGATAAAATGCTTCATCAAGTTTACATTTTCCTCTCCATTCATTCAGTGACAGCTGCTCACCATCTGTCTTGGTTTTGTAAAGTTGGGTCTTTAAGCATTGATTGAACCTCCTTATGTCACCACCACAGAATGACACCTCTAAAGATTAAACCTTGTCTACCAGAGCCACTCTCTGTCCATTTAAGCCTATTGGGCCCCCATAAAAAGCAGGAGGAGGCAGCGGAGGGAAAGAGGATGAAAAAAGCATTGAGATCTGTTATGAATATGTACCAACTCCCCACAAACAATGTAATAATGACATACTACAAACATATGCTAATAAAAAATAAAAACAAAAATCAATAATAAAAATAAAGATTCCCTGGCAGCCTTTTCTCATCCACAAGCTTCGTCCTGGACCATCTCCCTCTTGCTTTCTTTTTGCACCGCTTTCTGTTTAAATCTTGCCATGTGTCCTCACATTCTTGCTGTATACCTTTGGCTCTGTCCATAAGCTCTCTTCCCCAAGCGCAATGCCTCCTTCTCCCATTGCTCAACCACAATAGCAAGCAATAGACCTTTGTTATCTGAGTTTACATAAAAGCTCTCAAATGAGGCCCACATCCTAGTTCGGAGCAACATTTCATAGGAGCCTTTGGAAATGGGGTAGGGAGGGGAACAAAGAGGGTCAGGAATACGACCCTCCTGTGATTCGATGCAAATGAAACCCAAAGTCAAATGTGTTCATCAGCCTTCACTTTGCATTTTTCACCGTGTAAAGAGTCATTTCTGCCCCAGCTATTTTTTTTTTTTTTTTTTTTGGTACCAAGAATCGAACTCATGATGTCAGGCTTGCCAGACAAGTGCTTATGCTGCTGAGCTATATCCCTGGCCCTGACCCAGATATTTTTGCTTATTTCCAGACTCCTTATATTCTTACTACCAACCCTTGCTGCAATTCTGATTCCACTGAATTCTTGTTCCTGATCTTAATTCTGTTACTTGTTCATTGACTGACCCTTAAATATCTTTCTTACATCATCAAAAAAAATTTCTTGAGTGTTTCCTATGTGAATATAACAAAACCCAGTCATTGTTATCTACGAAACAATGATCTGTGAGAAGACAGAAAAATTAACTGGCAATTAAACACTGCACTAAGCAGTACCACAGGAAAAGCAGAATGTTATCTGGAGATATCTCCTACCCAGCTTCCTAGGGAAACAAGGAGCCCTCCCTCTATACATGCTATTCAAAATTCGTTCATGAAAGTAGAAAAATTCACAATTATTGTTGGAAATTTCAGTACCTCTCAATAATTAATAGAACACATAGGAGATCAGCAAAGATGTTAGAGTGAAGAACCCACATTCATAAAACACTAAACCCATCAACAACAAGAAAAATATTCCTCTTGGGGCCAGGGAGATAGCTCAGTGGCACAGCACCTGCCTGGCAAGTGCAAGGTCCTGAGTTCAACTCCCGATAACAAAGATAAAGAAAGAGAGAGAGAAAAATATTCTTCTCAAAAACAAAATAGTTACCAAAAAAATTCTACTCTGGGCCAAAAGACTCAATTATTTCAAAAGGATGCAATTCATATAACTCTTTAACCATAAAGAAATTAAATTAGATATAAAAAAGAAATTAAATTAGAAATGAATAGAAAGAGCTCTAGAAAATCCCCAAATATTTGGAAATTAAATAATATACATCTAAATAACCCATGGGTCAAAAAACAAAATTGAAAGCAAAGCAAGATAAAAATGAAAACACAACATACCTGAAATTGCAAAGTAAAGGAATACTAACAGAAAAGTATATAAGCTCCTATAATACCAAAGAAGAAAGTTCTCAGATCAATAAATGCTGTTTCCACTTTAGAAGCTAAAAATAAAAGGAGAAAATGAAATCCAAATTAAGCAGAAGAAAAGAAATAATAAAGATCAAAGTGAAAATCAATGAAACAGAAAACCAAGGCAATAGTGAAAAACAGCAGGAAATAGTTCTTTGAGAAAATCAATAAAATTAATAAAAGTCTGGCCAGGATGATTAAAAGACACAAATTACTAACATCAGAAATAAGACTGTTAAGTCACCTAAATTTCTACAGATATTAAGGATGAAACGCAAATATAACAACTTTATGCTAATGAATTCAAAACCTTAGCTGAAATGAGAAAAAATCCTCATCAGATAAATTACCAGAGCTCATTTAAGAAATACATAGCCTGAAAACCCCTATGTATGAAAGAAAACGAAGTCACAATTAAAACCCCCCACAGGTGCAAAGAACTAGCGCTGGAGAAAGGACAGTCTTCTCCACAAGTGATGCTGGGGAAGCTGCACAGCCATGTGCAGAAGAATGAAACTAGATCTCTCGCCAATCACAAAAATCAACTCAAAATGCGAAACATGAAATATTAGAGTAAAAACATAGAGGAAATATTTTAGGACACTGGAATGGGCAAGAATTTTTTGGACAAAACCCCCAAAGTATAGACAACAAAAGCAAAAATAGACAAATGAGATTACATCAAACTAAGAGGCTTCTGCACACTCAAGGAAATAATCAACAGAGGACAGGGATGATGCACAGAATGGGATAAAATGCTTGCAAGCTATACATCTGTTGAGGAGTTAATATCTAGAATATATAAGGAATCAAACAACTCAATAGAAAAAATCAAAACTGGGCAATGGACCTAAATATAAACTTCTCCACAAGGTACATGAAAAAATGCTCAATATCAATAATCATGAGAGAAATGCAAAGCAAAACCATAATGAGGCCCAGCATGGTGACGCATGCCTGTAACCCCAGTTCTCTGGGAAGCTGAGGCAGGAGGATTGTCACAAGTTCGAGACCAGCGTGGGCCACAAAGTGAGCTTGAGGCCAGCCTGAACTACATAGCGAGACCAGGTCCCAAAAAGACCAAAAAAAAGCCAATGAGATGTCACCTCTCTCCAGTAAAAATGACTGTGATCAAAAAGACAAAAAATAACAAATTCTAATGCAGCTGCAGAGAAAAGGGAACCCTTGCACACCAAACAGGAATCACTACAGCCATTATGGAAAGAAGTACAGGAATTCCTCAGAGAATTACAGTAGAGCCAGGCATGGTCGTACACACCTGCAATCCCAGAACTCCAGGAGGCTATGGCAAGAGGATTGCAAGTTCAAGCCCAGCCTGGGCAATTTAGCAAGAACCTGTCTCAAATTTAAAAAGGCTGGGGATATAGCTCTGTGCGAAAACCTTTGGTCTGATCTCCAGTACCACTAAAAAAATTTTTTAACTAAAACTACCGTATGACCCAGCCATCCCATTTGGCAATATACCACGTGTATTGCCAAAGGAAATGAAATCCATACATCAAAGAGACTTCTGCACTCCTGTGCTCATTATACCACTATCTGCCAGAGCTAAGAAATGGAAACTACTCACTAATGGATGAAGAAACTGTGGTATCTATACACAGTGGAGTACTACTCAGCCATTAAAAAGATGAAGCCTTATCCTTTGTAACATTGATGAAACTGGAGATAATTATGTTAAATTAGATAAGTTAGGCTCACAAAAAACATGATCTCACTCATATGTGGAATACAAAAGGAGCAGATGTTAGAGAAACTGAGAGTACGGTGGCCATTACCAGAGACTAGGGAAAGCAAGTGGAAGAAAAGGACAGGTTGATTTATGGGCACTAAGTCACAGCTGCGCAGGAGCACAAAGTTCTGGTGCTCTAACGTCCAGAAGGCCAACTACAGAGGACAGTACTGTGGGATCTCAAAAAATCTAGAAGAAAGGATTTTTAATATTTTCTCCATAAAGAAATGGTAAATGTTTGCGGGCCTAGATATATTTATCCTCATTTAAATATTATAAGAGATCACAACAGATTATTAGAATAGATCAGACAGGAGCCAACGTGCATGTCCCATCTAATAGTGCAGAGCCCAGCTGCCTCCCCCGGGGGTGGGAGGGCAGGCAGGGATGTGCACACAGGACCACACAGCTTCCAGGGCTCACCAGCTTGTCTGACTCAAGAGCTGCTTCACTTTGGGTAAGCAATGGTGTCTTCCTGGAATCTGCATCCGATGTCGATGTCATCTTCCCTTCCGGCCATTGTCACTGCTGCAAAGACTTTCCAAAAGGAGAAGTGTCGCAGAGCAACACTTGGAGCCACTGCGCGGAATCACTGAGGCTTGCCCTCCCGCTTCAGCGCTGTAGGGACGTGGAAGTCATCAGTCAGGTCACCACAGCCTCAAGAGAAGACAATGCAGAGCGGAAGCCAGAACTGCTGCACATCCTCCTGACGGTTTTATCTGAACTGTACACCACGGAAAGAAGAGGATCCAGAGGTACAGACCCCTCAGGGATACCTGGCAAGAAGCAAGAGAGAAGAGAAAGGAAATTCCTCTGAATTTGTCCTTCTGGGGTGAAGGCAGAGGAAAAAGGAGGCAGCCTGCGGGGGATGGGGGGGTAGGGCTGAAGGAGGAGCAGGAGGAGAGGAAGGACCCTGTCCTCCAGCAGCAGTGCCCAAGAGGCTCCAGGACCTAAGAGCAGCAAAGCCCAGCAGCACATCTTCGCAAAAGGATCCGTGAGAGAGTTGGCGGGGTCCCACGCCCCAAGCATGCCGTGCAGGTGACAGACGACCACCTAGAAAGTCAGACAATGTGGATATCTCACAGATTCCCTGGAGAGTAGGTGAGGAAGAGCCAAACATCCCTCATCAAATCCCAAAATTATAACCTATAGAATGGCTGGAGATAGGCTGGGTGTGGAGGCGCTCACCTGCAATGCCAGCACTTGGGGGGCTGAGGCAGGAGGATCGCTGTGAGTTTGAGGCCAGCCTGGGCAACACAATGAGTTCAAGACCAGCCTGAACTGCGCAGTGAAACCTGGTCTCCAAAAGACAAAAAATAAAATAAAATTTTTAAATGACTGGAGTGGAGTTACAACTACCACCAGCTTTAGAGATGTGGGCTCAAAATACAAAATAACTTTGCTTTAAAAATAAAATATACCTGTTTCACAGCTTTGTGAACTGAGATTCATACTTGCTGCATAAATATGAGATTTGTATCAACTTGTAATCTAGAAGGAACAATTCATATCGGTTTCCCTGAGAGACAGAGGCAGATGTAAAGCAGGAAATTTTACCACTTTTCATTTTCTCTTCCCTTCTTTACAATTAACGTAGGGCTGTGTTAGGACTTTCAAATAAAAATGCAAATAGAAAAGTTGATCTGAGAGCTTTTTTGGTTTAGTATGTGTACAAGTCTTTATTAGAAAAATCTGAGGTTTTTTCTTTTTTCTTAAATAAGCACAATGAAAGGCAGACTTATTGCATTTATCAGAGCTTTAGGTCAATGGCCTTAAGTGACTTGGCACTTCGTAAGGTTTCTATAAATGTAAAAATAAATACAGCGGGGCTGGGGACCTAGCTCTGTGAAAGAGCACTTGCCTATTATGCACAAGGCCCTGGGCTCCATCTCCAGTACAGCTAAATAAATATACATTTTACCCCAGAATACATCCATCTTTGTCCCAATTTATACATTTTTTTCAACTGCTTTCTCAAAGAAAAGCTCAGTCCTCTTCCAAAAGCAGGGAATCTGGTCCGCTGAAAATCCAAGGGGCTCAGCCCCTTGCCGAGAGCACCTCAGAGGGCGAATTCTGAGCCTTCACCGCAAGATGGCAGCGTCCGCCCGCAGATGCTATGACGGCTCGCAAGGGGACCCGAGCAGGTTTAGGAACACTAGAGGGCCCTGAGGATTACCCGCCTCGGGAGAGCTGGGTGTTTGGCAGGAGCCAGACCTCTCCAGCACCGCTGGTACACACACTTCCGCCCTTGTCGCCTGCACCTCATTCACCTAACCTGTATAGGTATGGCTTTTCTCCCCTTGACGTGCTAGGGATGGAGCCTAGGGCCCCCATGCATGCTAGGCAAGCGCTCTACCCCTGAGCTGTACCCCCAGTCCCAGCCATGGACTGTTTCACACACAGGCACATGCACACGCACACCCTACACAGGATTCCACTCTGAGAAAAGGGCTCTGCACAATCTCAGGACTCAGAGGAACCTCGCCTATGTCCCTTACTCCCTATTTTAAACATAGAAGTCACTGGGGCTGTCCTATTATTAAAGAGCAGTTCCAGGGTCAGGATCCACAGTGCCTGCCTTGGGCAGCTCACACCGAGTACACCCAGGACCTGCAGGTCACGGCAGCAGAGCTGGAGCCACAGAGCCCCTCTCTGGCCAGGCGCGGCCACATGACCTTAGCCCTTCTCACCACAGGAACTGCTTTCAGTGAGGTTTCCTCGCTTCCCCCTTGCCATACAGCTACCTAGTGCTAGAGAAGAAACTTAAACCGCGTATATCTCATTCCAAACCCAATCTTTCCACTGCCTGGCATCCTCCACAGTACTGGAAGAGCAAGAATATCTGGTTCTCTGAAAACTTAGAAGCCAGTGGAATTAAAGAATTTTGCCAAGTGCTAAGTAGAGATTCTCCCACTGAAGATAAGCCCTGGTGGGGTGGGATGCAGTGGGGTGGGGTGGGGGTGGGATGGGATGGGATGGGATGGGAAGGGATGGGAAATTGTAGGCAAAGTCAGGTAGTGGTGTATAGGACACAGTCTGCTGTCAACACAACAGCATTTCAAATGCCTCACACTGCATACATTTTTTTTAATTATATGAAAAGAGCCACACACGTGTTCTCAGTCCAGGTTAATCAGCACCGTAGGCTCTTAGTTTGGAAGAACTCTGACTTGCAGTTCTCTCACCGTGTATGCTGCTGCTGGTCCTGAAAATCAGCGCGTTCAGGTTGCACGAATAACAGAAGAAAGTTCTGACAGTGCCAGGGTCATCTCACCCTCCTCTGCCTTTGTCAGAGTCCTCCTGACGCGGCCAGACCCGTTTGTCCTACCTTGCACGCACTCAGCAAACACTCTGTCCGAGCTTCCCCACAGCCTTTCAATTCGTATATTTTAAGATGGGTTTTGTCAACCAGAGATAGGGAGTTCAGGGCCTTCAGGCCAGACGTGCTCAGAGTCCTCAGTTGTTTCTCATGCTGAAAGGGAGCTGATTTAAGGCGAACATAATGCCAGCGCCCAAATATGCGAGGGGTTTTCTCTCTGGCTCTGGTGATCAGCGTAAACCTATGGACAGAGATATGCAGGTAGTTTATCCCTTTGTGAGGCAGAGCGCTGTCCCACCCAGCACTGTTCCACAGTGAAATAGGAGGCCTAGCGGACATCAATAAACACTGGTGACCTGGAGGGGTCCATAAGCAGAAACTGTTGTGTAGATGTGAGGTGCTGCGCCAGACCCTGAGTGTCCAGTGACCAATACTTGACCTGTGTTCCATCTGCCAGCACAGCCTTCACAGAAAAATACAAATTGCCACTATATAGTGTACTATCATAAGAGGCAGTGGGCCAGGCATGGTGATATATACTTGTAATCCCAGCAATCAGGAGGCTGAGGCAGAAAGATCAGCATGAGTTCAAGGCCAGCCTGAACTATATAATGAGACCCTGTCTCAAATACCAAAAAAAAAAAAAAAACATTGGGGTGAAGAAATCCATCAAAAATTACCTACCTGTAGGCATGGTGGCTCAAGCCTGTAATCTAAGCTATTTAAGAGGCTGAGGCAGGAGAGTCATCTATCCTAGGCAATTTAGTGAGACTCTGTCTCATATTGAAAAAAATAAATAAAGACACTTAACCCTTGTCTCTGTGTAGTCAGAGGTTTCCCAAAGAGAAGTTACTTAATTTCAGGTCTAAAGAGTGGATAGAATTAATTGTGTAAAAAAAAAAGGAGAAGGGAAAGATTTCCTCTCTGAGACCAAGATTCCTCCCCAAAGTTTCCCAGGACCCCCTTCAAATATATATAACCTTCACCAATAAAAACAACCTGTTGTTAAACAGCTGTCTGCTGCTGAACAAGCTATCTCAATATTTTGTAGCTTAAAGCCACAACCATTTCTGTGCCTGTGATCCTGTGTTTTAGTGGATGTACTCAGCTGTCCTGTGACAGCTTGGCCCGGCAGGACTGTCCTGGTGGCTATGCGTCCCCGGCATTCACGCTGCCATCGGCTGGGGCACCTTGGTTCCCCTGCACTTGGCCTCTCAATGTCTGGAGGCCTGGACTATATGGTGGGCTCCACTTAGAGCAGCACTCCAAGAAGTGGGCGGAGGCTCTTTCTAGCCTTCCGGGGCCCAGGCCCTAGAAGGTGCCCTAGCGTCATTTCTATCACACTGTATTGATCAAAGTAAATCATAAGGTCAATCTGGATTCCAAGGAGAGGAAAAGAAGGAATTCGGGGATTCAAGGCATAGGGAAGTAGACTCTTCCTTTCCGTGAGAGGAGCTGCAAAATATCATGGCCATGGTTTTCCCGGAGCTGCCTCGAACAAGAGAAACCTGCGGAAGACTCCAGAGGAGGATGGTGCTTAGGCTTCACCCTCAAAGATGAGTGGAGTTGTGTTGAAGAGCGGGAGAGGTGAGCACAGCACACGAAATGCGTGGAGCAGACCAGTCTAGAGACAGCCCCAGGCGGGGCAGGAGCCTGGCCTCACACTCCGCAGTCATGGGCAGGGGAGGTCAGGAAACTCGATCACAGAGGCCTTTATGTGGTAAACATAGGTGGTCAGCCAGAGAAAAATTATAATCAGGGGAGTTAAGCAATGAGCATCTTCCCTGTAGATCTGACACATCCTTCACAGACTCTGCATAAAGTCGCATCCAAGCTATTTTGTTCCCATGGATCTGGTCATAACTCCAATCAAAGCATGCTCTCTGCCCATGCGTCCCCTCATCTGTGTGAGGGGTGAGGCCTCCTCTAGGTCACATCAAAGCATTCAGAGTAAAGCAGAGGTAAAATATCCTCAGCAGATTCGTCTTACACGACAGTGGGTACTGAAACCAGGCCCAGGTCCCCTATAGGAGCAGGGAAAGGCAAATCGCAAAGTCATCTAAGCTGAGACTCCTGAGCCTCCGCCAAGCTGGATTTGCCCAGGATTTTCTTTTTCTATTTGTCTTCATTCCGTCGAAGACATTTTATTGATAAAAGGCTGCAGAGAAAAAGAACTAAGATAATACTTCTGTAATTAATCAACTTTAGCAAAGCCAGGATAGAGATCACTTAGTCTGCCTGGGGTCACATGGGCCCAGCATTTAAGCCGCTAAGAACAGAGAGTAAATATTTCCTCACATTTGTGGTTGCTCTGTGAGCAGGAACTAACATGACTTGTACTTAAAGGGCAGTCATAAAAGCCTATATATGGCCTGATTCTGTTTACATGAAAGGTCTGGCAGACCGTGGTAATACACACCTATCATCCCCGCTACTCAGAAAGCTGAAGCAGGCTGATCCCCAGGTTGAGGCCCTCCCAGGCAACTCAGTAAGACTATGTCTCAATTTTATTTTTAATTTTTAAAGAAAAAAGGGGCTGAGGATTTAGTTCAGTGCTGTCTGAATTCAACCCCTAGTACCACCAAAAAAAAAGGAAGGAGGAAAAAAAGTCAGTCCAGAACAGGCAAAGCTATAGAAACAGACAGTAAATTAAAGGTTTGCCTAGAATTTGAGGAGAAGAAGGGGAGGGGAATGGAGATGAACTGCTGAAGAACCTCGGCTTGCTCTCAAGGACAGGTGTGAAACATTTAAAAATTGACTGTACTGATGGTTGCACAACTCTATGAATAAATTACAAACTTTTGAAGCATATACTTTAACTGAGAGAAGTATACAGCATATGAATAATAAACCTATTCTAAAAAATTGGAAATACAAACTTTCTTGATGCAAATCTTAACAGTTGGAGGCTGGCTGGGAACCAGGCTCCAGTCTAACTGTTGTGCTCAGAAAATCCTCACGAGCAAGGGGAGATGTGTCCTCAGGGGAGAGACCCGCACAGTGAACATCTTCTACCTTTGTTTGTTTAACCCCAGGGGAATCTTTCCAGAAATGCAGGTCAAGAATGCAATAACTTGATAACTGTGAGCTGGAATTTACATTAATCAAGTAACCTCAGTGCTGCCAAAAACTACTCTTTATCTCGCTTTGTGGAGAGAAGCAGTCTCTCGGCAGTGGCAGGAATAAAAACTTGTTGATTCAGTGCATTTTGTGTTAGCTTAGCAAGACCCAAAATGCATGCCTCTGAGCCTCAGGGTAACTATGTTTTGCCAAAATGAAAGGAATCTGGGACATGCGGGTCTGAGACTAATTACTACTGCAGAAGGAATTCATCCCTCAACCATTTTTCTAATAAAAACTAATTACCACTACATCAGTAATACAAAGTGTCTCTGCCTACGTCACCCACCCAGAAATTAATTTGCTTTCCTAATACTTCCACCTGCCCAGGATAAAATCATTTGTATACTAAGCTTCCATTTGCATATACTACTGAGACATAAGGCTCCCCAGAGCTCTCATATTTTTGTATGATTGGACCTTATGAGCAATAGGATCTGTCTGAATAGCAAACAGCCTTGGAAGCCAAAGATAGTGACCATCTCCTGAGAAGAGGTTTGGAGATGTACCTGCCCCAACATGTGGCCCAGCATAGTAAAAATAAATCTCCTCCCTCCTCTTCCCTCAAAGGACATTGGCTTACATTCCAAGGTAATGAGTAACTTCTCTCTCTCTCCAGAGGAGGTGGACGGGCCACCCATTTCTTAATTTCAGGGCTCCTCTCCACTGGGTAGCCCACAGCATGTGCAGGTAACATGTGGCCCTCATCACGTCACCCAGCGGACATCAGCCAATGGGGAACTCCCCCAGACATGCCTGGCTGCTGCCTCACTGTGACTCCTACGTGGTCTGTGTCACTGACCCAGAGGCCTGTGTCTCCTGGCAGAGGACGCTGTGACACGCTAACTGCTGAGCTTTCAAGTAAAGTAAAATCTCAGGCCTTTCACAATTTCTGATTCACCACTTTGTAAAATGGATAATAACAGTGCCTGTTCCTGAGCATTTTAATTAAAACCATTTTAATTAAGACCATGTGAAAAAAATGCACATAAAGCACAGAGCTATTACATGTCAGTAACTGTGCCCTGCCAATTAGAGACACGACATTAAGCACCTGGGACACAGCAGGGACAAGGAAGAGATTTGGCGCTTGGATTTCTGTCTTCAAATGTGAGTCCGAGTCCTGGTTCCACCATTAACCAGTTGTGTGACATAGGACAAGCCAGTTCCATCTTAGAATCTTCGTGTTCTCATCTATAAAATTAGAATATTAGGAAAAAAAGTTCACTCCAAGGAATATGAGACCCATGAGAGTATTCTTGGACACAAAATCTGGCAAATTTTGCATCTTAAATGTCTCCCATAGAAATCGATAAAGCATGTAGTAAAAGGTCTGGCAAGGCCTGTAAAAATATATATACAAATAAATAAATCTGTTTCATTTAAATTAAGCCAGTTTTCAAAAATCATTTGACCCCAAGATCCCTTTCTTTCATGACAGCAAATTACCATTTGTTATGGTTGATACATCTTGTCAATTTGGGAAGTCTAGAGGTTTGGCTAAGTGACTCAGCAGGGAGCCAGGGTGCTTACTATACAACCTGAGCCTGTAGAAGAGGACATGGAGATTGTGTGAGAGCTACATGCCCCTTAGGTGGGTGTCTTGGTTACTTTTCTCTCGTTGCTGAGACAAAATACCCAATGCCCCAAATTAAGGAAGGAAAGGTTTATTTAGCTTACAGTTTATGGAGGTTTCAGTCCATACTTGGCTGGCTCCAAGGCAAAAGGTAGCAAAGCAACAAGAGCAAAGGGGGGAATGGCAGTTGAACAGTAAAGCAGCCAGAGCAAACCGGAGGAATGGCGGCAAGCAGCTTCTTTTTCCCTGCCTTACTTTGTAAACAGACTACCCCCACCTAAGGGGCGTGTAGCTCTCACATAATCTCCATGCCCTCCTCTGCAACAGGCTCAGGATGTATACAAAGTAAGTATCCTGCCTTCCTGCTGAGTTACTTAGCCAAACCTCTAGACTCCCCAAGTTGACACAATGTATCAACCATAACAGTGGGGATAGCCTGTTTACCATGTAAGGCAGGGAAAAGAAGCTGCTTGGGCCATTCTGTTTTATTGCTCTGGCTGCTTTGCTGTTCGGCTGCCATTCCCCACTTTGCTCTTGTTGTTTTGTTATCTTCTGCCTCAGAGCCAGCCAAGTATGGACTGAAACCTCCACAAACTGTGAGCTAAATAAACCTTTCCTTCCTTAATTTGGGGCATTGGGTATTTTGTCTCCGCAAAGAGAGAAAAGTAACCAAGACACCATCCCATGGATTATGTTGTGAGAAGTGCTCCACTAACAATCTTTTTTCCCTCTACTCTCATTGCCTATAGCCACCTTTCTGTCCACAGTGTCAGGCTTGAGTATGAGTGGAGACAGCCTTATTGATCAGGGGCCACACCTGTCACTCCTCAATCATGTGGCAGAGGCGACCGACCTGCACCAGTAAAATCTGCCCTCCTCATTGAAGGCACAGAGGGAGCAATGATACAAAAAATTTTAAATGAGCTTCCCATTTTCATTCTCCCCAATCTCATTTTTCCAGTGTTTCGGGCAAGTCTTTTCTCTAATAATCACACCCCATTCTTCCAAGTAATCACTTGGAAGCAGAAGCCTTTTTCTAGCAGCAAAACCCAGTAAGAGTGAAGGTCCGGAGTAAGGAAGGTTTGGTTCCACTTTACTTGTGCCGTGTACTCACCCTTACAAGTCCCCTTCCTAATCAAAGCCTGCATTTTTATATCTGGAAGGGGAAGCAGCTGAGCTCAGTGGTCTCTGTGCTCTCCGCTGGCTTGAGAAAGTTGTTTCCTTCTGAATAAATGGCGTGAGAGGGCAGCTGTAGGCCCAGCGACCCGCAGCTGTTGAGACAGCCTCCTGTACAGCCCTTGGATCCAGTGTAGCACATTAGCCTGGCTGACCTCCAGCAAGCAGCGCCAGGAGGGAACAGCTCGGGCCCTACTGGGTCATTTTAAAAAGGCTGACCTCAGCCCTCAGGATCAGTGCCCACACCAATGGAACACCGTGCAGTGCTCTCTCCTGTTTTGGGGACACCCAGTGTCCATGAACTCAGTGGGTTGAACTGTTATGGTATTCTTTCATATTTAATAATTACACAACCACCCAGGTGTGGTAGCACACACCTGTGATCCCAGAACTGGGGGCAGTAGAGCTAAGACAGGAGGATTGCCACAAGTTCAAAGCCCATAGTGAGGCCAGGCGTGGTGGCACACAGGTGTAATCCCAGCACTCGGGAGGCTGAGGCAGGAGGATCGTTGTGAGCTCGAGACCAGCCTGGGCTGCAAAGTGAGCTCAAAGCCAGCCTGGACTACACAGGAAGACCCTGCCTGCCTTTATGCTTGTCACTGTGCCTAGAAAACCCCAAGTCACAGTTGTCCTCTTCAAGATGCTCACAGATGGGCTGGGATGTGGCTGTGTTGCAGAATGTGACTGCAGAGTGCTGGAAAATGGGAGGATTTATTTTGTTTTAGGTGAACACAGACTTGTGTCCAAAAGGGCTGAGCACACAACAAAGAAGCTCCCACCTATATACTTTTGCCAAGGGGATTGGTATTCCACATGCAGTTTACAGGCGGACAGAAGGAGAACAGAGGCCGTTTGTCAAGTTTTGCATCTTGTCGGGCTGGGGATTTAGCTCAGCGGCAAAAGCGCTTGCCTGGCAAGCGCAAGGTTGTGAGTTCGGCTCCTGGTACCGGAGAAAAACCAAAAAAATAAATAAATAAATAAATAAATAAATAAACGAACAAACAAGTTAAAAAAAAAAAAAAAAGTTTTGCATCTTGACGGCCCTGCTGAGGGATAACAGGACATTATGGGAAGAGGAGGTCAGATAATTGTACTTACAACGTCAAAAGTCACTGCGGGGAGAGGGAAGTTTGAGAGATTTGAGTTTTCTTTTTAAACCCTGACTCGGCGCAGTGGTAGAGTGGTTGTCTCACATGTGCAAGTCCCTGGGTTTAATCCCCAGTGCGTGTGTGCACGGACACACACACACACACACACACACACACACACACGGTGCTCACGGGCTGGTGGCTGATGTAGTATATTCTCCTGTAATCTTCCTGTATTGCAACATCCCGAGCAAGGTGGCCACTACTGCTCCAGGCAGAAAGAGTGGGCTGCTGAGTAAAAGTGCAGAAGCTGCCTAATTCCTGCTGCCCCTCCCAGTCCACTCCAGGGTCCTAGGACCTCCATGCTGGGCGCTCAGGGCTGTGCTGGCCTCTACCAGTGCCACGGCCTTGGCAGTGCATGCGGTACACACAGGCACTGTCATGTTTGCTGCCCTCTCCTCCTCCTCATAAGGACCTTGGGCTCCTGCTGTCCTACCCTAGCTGGCAGGGGAACCCAAGTACTTCCAGTGAAAAGTCTGGGCCTTGACAAAAGAATATGGACACACCTAGGGGTTACACAATGGGGAACCACAGGTATTTAGCGGGATGTAGTGGTGTACACCTGTAATCCCAGGATTCAAGAGGCTGAGGCAGGAGGATTACTGTGAGTTCCAGGCCAGCCTGGGCTACATAGTGAGTTCAAGGCCAGACTGAACTGCGCAGTGAAACGCTGTCTCAAAAAGACAAAAAAAAAAAAAAAAACAAGGGCTGTTCTTGGAGGAGCGAGTCACTTCAGATACACACTTCGGGCCCTTCCCTAATCCAGTTCTGCAGGGCCACTCTGGCATTAGAGCCTGCTACTGAGGCAGCTCAGCACTTTCTCCCATCATACTGCGTCTGCGCAGAATGCTCCCTTCCAGTCCTCCACCCCGGAAAGGCCTGCAGGACTGGTCCTGTAGCCTGAACTGGAGCAGAAACCTCTAGATGACTCCTGGACAGGCCACCAAAACAAAGGGCTGCGTGCACAGCGGAGGATCCTCGCAGATGTCCGGTGCTGAAACTGATGAAAGGAATCTGGCTTCTCCTGTGCTTTTGTTTCTGGTCTCAACCCCAGCTTGCTGTGCAGCCTCAGCAACCCTCCCCTCCTTCAGCCTGTTTCCCTACATGCACCGTGATGGGACATCTGGGGTTTCCTGCCGCTTGGCTTCAGTCTGATATCTGTAAATATCCAGCGGGGTGCTCACTAGATCTGTGCTATTCAGAATGCAGTCCACCGGCCAGAGGCAACACCTCTTCCAGGGACATGTCAGCAACACAGACTCGCAAGGATCTGCTCCGTGCTCAGATCTCTGAGTCAGAATCTGCATTTTAACAAGAGTTCTGGGTTTAGTCCAATGCACTTCACAGTGTGCGGAGCGCTGTTCTGCAAGAAATCTAGAAGACCTTTCGCTTTCTAGGGTTCTACACAACTTCAACAGGCCTGAGGGGAGGGCGGGCTTCACTCCGGGGTGAGAGGATCTGCTTCTCCCCAGCAGAGCACTGTCCGCATTAATGTCCAGTAAGCAGGTAGCTCAGGTCCAGGCAGCTGTCACAACTCCTGTGGAATTTCTAGCCATGGTCGGTCATTTATTTATTTATTTATTTATTTAGTCTTTTTGAGACAGGGTCTCGCTATGCAGTTCAGGCTGGCCTTGAGCTCACTTTGTAGCCAATGCTGGTCTCAAACTCACAATGATCCTCCTGCCTCAGCCTCCCACATGCTGGGATTACAGTCATGCACCACCACACTGGGGCAGTCAGAGTAATTTTTAAATAACAATACAAATGTCAGTAAGTATGATGCAAGGACCCAGGACTCTCTCACTGTTAGAAGCTCTCTTTTTCCACTCCCTATCCCCCGCAAAAAAATACTACAAGTTTATCCACCCAGAGCAGTGCTGGGACAGCCCTTTCTGAGCTCATTCTGGAAATGGTTCCGAGCGCCTGTCTAGGGGCAACAGGTAATGAGAGAGGCCTGGAGCAGAGGAAAGCACAAGGTTTAGTGCACCCTAAGCTCTGGAACCTGGCAACACTAAGGCTCTAACTCCAAGGTCACACAGAAGGCCTAGCCCAGAGGCCTGCACCTTGTTTTGTTAAAACTGACTAAAAGCTGGGCACAGTGGAACATACTGCAATCCCAGCTACCTGGGAAATTTAGCCAGACCTTATCTCAAAATAAAATTTATAAAAGGCTCTGTGGTAGAGTGCTTGCCTAGTGTGCATGAGGCCCTGGATTCACCTGGGTTCATTCTCCAGAACTGAAAAAAAAATTTTAATGGATTTAAAACAACAACAAAAAAAACTAACAGACTTTCTTTTTTTAGGTAGGGTTTCACTAAGTAGTTCAGGCTGGCCTTGAATTCACTATGTAGCCCAGGCCAGACTCTCCTCAAGCTCACAGCAATCCTCCTGCCTCAGCCTCCCTAGTGCTGGGAATATAGATGTGACCATCATGCCCAGCCTTACAGACTTTTAAAACTGTAAAATACAGAGTGGACATATGACAATTGAGTCTGAGGCGGGAGTGGCCACCAGAGATTCCTGAGATGACAGGGACAGGCGAATGGCTTAAAGGACCAGCAGCTAAGTGGCAAATCAGAACCAAAACATGAAATGCAAGATCAAGAACGCAAGGAACGAACAAGAGGATCCAAGGTGTGAGGTGAGTGAGTGAAAACCAAGGGGAATAGCCAAAAGGGGAGAACAAGCCAGCAAGAGGGCGACGCACCACCTCTCGGGCCCTCCACGCCAAGCTCCGGGGCTGTGTCCAGCTCTGTCTGCCCCGCAGCCCCCGACACAGTGCAGGTCCTTCAGGTCAAAGGCCGCCTCTCTCACGAAGGCCTCCCCGACTCCCACGGCTGGCGCGCAGCTCCCTGTCGTGCTCTCTCTTGGCTTACTCCGTCACTGCTCTGCCTGCTCTGCCTGCTCCTTTCCTGGGTCCCCTGGCAGATACATGCTGTGTCCTCGCACTCCCGCCGCCTGGGTGGGGACGCGATGGCTGACGGCACGGCTGAGGTCTTGGATCCTGGGTGACTGCCACAGCTTAGGGAGGATGGACAGCAGGAAGCACCTGGGACTGTGGGGGTCACAAATGCCACCCCAGCACCGTCTCTACACTCTTAGGTGAGACTACCTATCTGCAGCTCTTTAGGTGAGAAAAATTTTGTCTTAAATCGATTATTTTGGCTCTCTGTTACTTGCAGACAACCCCTGGGATCATTTCTGACTCCTTTACTACCTCTCCCTGAAACTAATCACCAAATAGTTTTGCTCCTACCTCCTCGATATGTCCTACGTCTATAAACTCATCCATCACTGCTGCCTCTACCTGAACTCAGGCAAACAGACTTTCCTGCCTGGGTTACCGCTGTCAGCCTTTTTCCCACCTGGTCTCCCTACTTCTATGACTGCCTTTTCCAATCCACTTTTCCTACCAAATATGGAGACACAGATGCTTGCAGACATATATACAGAAAGTATAAGTATGGTATAACAAATACCCACAAATGGTCACAAATATTAATCCCACCTATTATTTTCTTTTTTAAATACTGAGAAATGTATCCAGGGCCTTTGCACTGAGCTAAATCCTCGTGCCTTTATATCTTTTATTTTGAGACAGGATCTCACTCAATCGTGCAGGCAGGTTGTGATCCTCCTGACTCATCCTACCAAGTACTTGGATTATAGGCATGAGCCACAACATCCAGCTATTTCTTCAAATATTTATATATATATGTGTGAATAACTGTATCATATGGCTTTTGTATTTTAAATATTTATCTACCAGGCATGGGGATGGGGCCTCTCCTGTTAGCCCAGCTACCTCAGAGGCTGAGGTAAGAGGATTGCAAGTTCAAGGCCTGGGCAACTTTGTGAGACCTGTCTCAAAATTTTAAAAATGTTTTTCTTTGTTTTTCTTCCAGAATAAAATTTAAAAGAGCTGGGGATGTATCTCAGGTGTACAGCGCTTGCCTAGCATGTGTTGAGGCTTTAGGTTTAATCCCCAGCACTGCAAAAAAAAATTTTTTTGAACATAAATAGTGACAATTTTATGTATACTTCTGCAACTTGTTTTTTTTTGTTTTTGAAGTTCATCCACGTTAACATCTATTATTCGTGTGAATAGCTCTATAATGCTCCATCATGCAACTATATAACAGCATGTACATCTCCCCTGTCGATAGGTACCTACTTGCTTCTATAACCAGTGCTTCCTTGACACACTTATAAATGCGCAAGGTCTTGAGAGTTCATGTCAGCAAGTATAGTTGTTGGGTTGGGGGATCATAGTTGCTATGGCTGAAATGTGTCCCTGCCAAGATAAATGTTCAAGTTCTAGTTCAGGGTATCTGTTCGTGTGACTTATTTGGAAACAGAATTTGCAGATGGAATCAAGTTAAAACGAAGCCATTCGGATTCAGTCCTACTCGCTATGACTGGTGTCATACGGAAGACAGAGGAACAGAGATTAGAGTGATGCATCTACAAGCAAACGCCATGGACTGCAGGCGAGTGCCAAAAGCCAGGAGGGGATCAAGCGCAAGATTTCCCGAGACCTCAGAAGGCATGAACCCTGCCAACACCTTTATTTTGAGACCTCTGGCCTCTAGCTCTGTGAAAGAATACAGTTATGCTGTTTTATTTTATTGTTTTGTGGAGCTGAGGATCAAATCCAGGGCCTTGCACATACTAGGCAAGTGCTTACCGTGAGCTGCTGCCTCTGTGACTTGTCCCGCAGCACAAGCAAGCCGTAACAGGGTGAATCTCAGTCACCCGCGCGGGGGCAGCAGTCAAGGCCTGAGGGCTGAGACTGTAAGTTGGGGCTGGAATAGAAAGATAAATTAAATTGCACAGAGTCACAGTTCTATTTAGGTTGTAGAGAAAAGTATCAGAAATAGCCCACGTTGAGAGTGGACTGGTTTGAGTTTCGGACTCTGTCTCAAATTCATTTGCTTTTTCCTTTAAAAACGATTCGTTCTCTTCCACACAGTCATGGGGATCTGCCATTGGCAAGTTTGTCATTAACGCCCACAGGTTATTTTGTGCTTACTAAATCAGGCCCCGTTTTTAGACATAATCTGCTAATCTCAGTTAATCTTCGTAACTGGCCCACAAAACACTCCTGCTGTCCTCTCTATAACAAGGATGAGGGAACCTTCGGGAGGGGCACGTGCCTTGCTCCGAGAAATTGGCTGATCGTTGAGAGCTGAAAGTTAAGCCCCCTGGCGTCTTAATGGCTCTTATAACACGGGGGGTGGGGTTTCACCTGTGTCAGCCTACATTTTCCCACCTTTCAAATCGTTATAGTAGTAGCCGCCTCTGCTGTCCCGCTCGACGAACGGAAAGCAGCGCGGCCTGCGCCCTCCGCTGCGGGTTCCCCGAAAGGCGGAGACAGACCGACCGCCGTCATCGTCTTCCGGGCGTCCTCGAGGCCCTGCCGCTCCGCCCCCGGCCGCCAGGGGACGCTGTGACGCGGCCAAGGGCCCGGCGCGCGGCCGCTCTAGCTTCGCCCAGAGAAGCCGCAGTCCCTGCCCGATTCGGCAGCGCGATCCCCGGCGTCTGCGGCCGCTTACCCTACTCACTGTTCTGCCGCTACCCACTGCCCTCCTGTCGCCCACCATGGCGCTGCTGCACTCCAGCCGCGTCCTCTCCGGGGTGGCCGCCGCCTTCCACCCAGGCCTTGCCGCTGCAGCCTCTGCCAGAGCCAGGTAAGCCAAGGGATACTGAGATGGAGCCAGGACGTCGGCCTGCCCGGCCGCGCTGTAGGTGCCCCGGACAACTGCTCCCACGGTCTCCCAGATACACGCACGCATACACACGCGCTGCCCTTCTGTGCCATCCCCTCGGGTTCCCTACCCAGGAAGCTAAGAATTGAGCGTCCACGCCGCACAGGGACTGACCCCAGAGCCCCACATCCCTACCCTCCCTGCATGTGGCGACGCGGGAGAACAAGCTAGTGCAAGCCGAAGCAAGGAAGTGTGACCCTCTGCGGCACCCGGACTCCCACTCCAGGGGCCCGGGATGCAGAGTCGGCGTGAAGGGGGTGCGGGGCGAGGGGAGAGCACGCGGGCTGCGGAGCCTGGCCAACCTCGCGCTGATTGGCTGCGGCGCCGGGGCGGCCTCGCGCCGATTGGCTGCGGCGCAAGGGGGCGCGCATGTCCTTGACTGGCTGGCCTGGGGGCACCGTGCACACCTGTCCCGGGCCCCCCAGCCCCAGAGGGTTGGGCTGGGCATGGCGGAGGGTGGCTGCTGCTTGTGTACCAGGGGACGGGAACGCCCTGGAGGGGGTGGTTCCCGGGGCGCCGGCCCGCCGACCCCCACTTTTCTCGTTGCATCCGGTGACCTTGGCAGCGACACGCTCCTGTCCGCCACCACCTGAATTCCCGGTAACTCCGCTTTGGCCGTTAGATGGGAGGCGGTTGAGGCGTAGTGCTGCTCCTTAGTTTTCAGGCCCTCAGAAGTCCTGCCACACGGGAGCCATCGATCTTCCTCTCCTCCTTGTTCTGTTCTTTCATGCCGAAACTTATTTCGTAACCCCAGGTTCTCGGTGCCAGGCACTGGACCACATGCTGGCGATGCAGCGGTGAGCGAGGCAGAGGGAAGGGCAGCCTTCGCCCAAACAGTGACAAATGTGTAATTTTCCAGACTGTGATATGTAGTCCAGAGGGAAAGTTGGAGCATCAAACGAGCTAGTAATTTCCTAGCAGAGACCGGAGCCAGGCGATTAACTCACTCAGGAAGCGGATTTGGGGCCGTCTCCTTAAGTACTGCCTAATGGGGTGCCCAGTCTTAAAACCACCCCGGGCTGATGTCACTACCAGGAGCAGAACCTAGCCTGGCCTTTCGTACCTCCCTTGGCCTTGCGTTTGAATGGATGCCTGCGGTCTGTAACCCCGAAGAACAGTCTGTCCTTCCCAAAGCCTCCTGCTTTCACATGTGCTTCTCCCAGTTTGGCTTTCTTGGCCCACAGGAAGCAAGTGCTCTTTAAGCCTACCTAGTAGGTCGGGGTTAGGCGTTATTCGGCACATTTGGAGAACAAAAGGAGTGCCAAAAGTATGGGCTATTTCAACATTATAGTAGTAATCTTAAAACAGTCCCTTTTGTTTTAGGAGTTTGGCTGTTGGTCTGAAGCTCTAACGTGCTTGGTGAAATTCCTGGGGGCGGGGGGTGACCTTTTGGTCACTCTCAGTTTGAGAGTCTAATATTTCTGTTCTTTTGCCCATTAGAATCAGTTACAGGAGAGCAGAGACCTCACCTGCTTTGTTCAGTTTTTATATCTCAGCACTTGTAACAGCACCTGGCATATCTTTCCAAAAAAGTCTTATTTTAAACCCTGATTTTTAAATAAAATACATTTTAATCTTACATTTTAAATGAAAATCTAAACAGGTGAGAAACAATAGCACAGCAAAAATATGACCAAAAGCTGGGCGTGGTGGTACACACCTGTAATCCCAGCACTCCAGAGGCTGAGGCTGGAGGATCGCTGAGTTCAAGGGCAACCTGCACTACATAGCAAGAGAAAAAAAAATATATATATATATATATACACATATACATATATAATCAATAAAACAAGGCTTTTAAATATTAGGAAAGCTGGGCATGGCAGCGCAAGTCTAATCCCAGCAATCCAGAGGCTGAGAGGCAGGTGAATCACCTTGAATTCAGAGGCAGCCTGGGCTTCCTGGTAGGTTCAAGACCAGCTTGAATTACATAGTGAGACCCTATCTCAAACTTTCCCCCCGCTCCAATTTTTTTTTTGTTTTTAATAGCTGACAGTGAGGAGCTGCTGTTGAGGTTTAAACAGTGCTCCAGGATTGGGTAATAGAACTAGATGCCAGGTCTGGCCATGAGTGTTAACTGTGCAGGCAAGAAAACCTTGTGCTCATCCACTGTGCATGCATCTTTATCTGGAGCCCAATGGTAAGACTAGGAAACATTTTTATCAACTCAGTGCATTCAAACTTTTTTTGTTTCATTTTGTTTTTTCTTTGTGGTACTGGGGATTGGGCCCAGGGCCTTTGCAGTGAGCTGTATCCCCAGCTCTTGTTATTTTTTATTTTGAGACAAGATCTTGGCTGAGTTGCCCAAGGTAACCTTGGACTTGCAATTCTGATGCCTCAGCCACCCAGGTATCTGAGATTGTAGCTTTGTGCCATCTTGCCCAGCTCCAATGAAATACTTAATTTTCACACTCAGATCATTTAACAAGAACTTTCTAAATTCAAGTTTTTTTTTTTTTAAACAGAAAGCGTTAAAGTTGTTTTGTTGACCTGTGCTCTAGAAGCACAGTGAAATTGATCATAGATCAATGAGGAATGAGAAATATGCTAA
The DNA here is from genome assembly GCF_000276665.1 of Chinchilla lanigera. NCBI lineage: Eukaryota > Metazoa > Chordata > Mammalia > Rodentia > Chinchillidae > Chinchilla > Chinchilla lanigera. Next base: position 16,142,395 of record NW_004955433.1, on the reverse strand, counting down.
TATATTTTTATTTGCATTGCTACCGAGCAAAACTAAGTCTTCGTGAATGCAAGGCAAAGCAATCACTCCATCACTGAGACAAAACTCTGCCTACTTTTCATTGTTTAATTCTGATTGTTTGATTTTTTGTAAAATAACCAGGTAGTATCATAAGACTTTTTAGAAAGGCAGTGTGCAGCCAGCTGGGTGTAGTGGTGTGTGCCTATAATCTCAGCACTTGAGAGGAAGAGGCAGAAAGTTTGCCATGAGTTCCAGACCAGCCTGGATTACGAGTCCAAGACCAGCCTGAACTGCATAGTGAGACCCTGTCTCAAAAACAGAACAATACAAAACAAACCCCAGTGTGCAATAGTGATACAATAATCAGTAATTAAAAGATCAAAATCGTGGTGTGGCATTTGTGACCATGGGCAAGTTAGTTAACTTTTCTGAAGATATGTGTGGAGTAAAGGAGAAAAGAAATAATTTAGAATTTAGGAAAAATATATACATACAAAATAATTAAGATAGTTATACTACTAATTTCTCTTAGTTCATTGAAAAGAAAAGTTTGTGCTAATACTGTTTGAACATTTAAATGCCTGTATCTTGTACACTGAGTAACTAAGTTAAAGGTAACAATACGCAATGCATTAACCATTGTTACCCTATTATCTTGTTTTGAAAATTTGTGGTGTTTTTTCTCTTTAAAATAAAAATAAAATAAAATAAGAATATGAGGAAAAGCATTTTTAAACTGTAGAAGAGTAGCTAGGCTTACAACCCCCAGAGATGCAAGGTATTTGAACTGGAAGTGTTTATCTGAATACTTTGTACCTAACATCTTTGGGTTGGCTGGTCAATATTGCTCAATGTTTGAGGCTTTGTGCTCATGTCCAAAGGACATTAATAGGAATCACTTTGTAGGCCACAGATTGTCTACATCATAGTTATCTACATCAATTTTATCCCTAGAATACTTCATCTAGAGCAATTCCTTTAAAAACACGAGGCCTTACAACCTATACAATCTTTGCCATTTTAAGGAGTGGAATAATGAAGGACATGGAGATCCTGGAACGTGATTCTAATGTAGAGCTAATCAAATTGACTTTCACAGCTCCTTTTTTGGTTGTTTAAAATTCAATATTTTGAAATTGCTTTTAGCATTGTTAATAGGTATACTAGAAAACTCAAAAGCTATGGTTTGTGAGAAAATGTCTATACAAAACTTTTTTTAAAAAATTTTGACAAATTACTGATTTTCATACTACAAGAATGGTGCCTTCTGTACCTATGGTTAGAGGCAGTGCTGTCACCAGAGCACTTAAAATCAGAGCATCTTTTGAAAAATGAAAATTGCTTTCTACAAGTTTCCCCTCTTACAATCAAAGATGTCCTTGACATTCAAAGTATTCCTTCCCCTCAGCAGTTAATAATGACAGTGATGCAGATAGGCAGGTGGCTCCATGTTTTCACTCTCTGTATTAAGGATAAGAAATAATCAAAACCGTCACTCCCATTTTCAAAGTCCTCTTGAGGTGTCTGTGTTTCTTACTATTGCTTAGAAGCTAGAAACAGCCAAGCAGCCTACAACACCAGTAAAAGGGAGGTGGGATCTTAGTCCTGATTTTAGAGCTGTCAAGGGATGGATGAGAATGTCTGCTGAGACTGCATGAAGAGGGAAAAAAACCTAAATAGTGGTAGTTTATTAGAGTCCTGTGACCACAAGCTTTTCACATTCCTCACATACTCCAGGCTCCAGACTAGTGGCACAAATAAAAATACAGTAGTGCTCTAGTAACAGCGATGCCCACTGACACCAAGCATTCACTCTGTGCCGAGCTTTGTTGCGATTTTCTTCATCCCTCTACCAACACTGTGAGATGGGTACCCTGGTGCTCTGTTTTACAGACAGGAGTCACTTCGCTTGCCAGTGCTCACACAGCTGAGAGGTGACTGAGTTATTGGAATCTATGCAGTTTGCTCAAGGCGAGCTATTGAGACCATTAAAAGCAGGAAACATCTGGAAAATCCCAAGAAACAGGGCCATCACTCTTATAGAACAGAGAATAACCATGCACACCACTTACAGCTTTTGAGACAGGCGATGTGCGCTTGCTGGGGAGCATAAATAAGCGCAGCTCCCTGCTGCCCTCCTGCCAGCTTCCTGGCTGTGGCGGATGAGTGCTCACCGGCACAAGTTCAATATGCGAACCATTGCTGGGGCAGAAATTCTAGTGAATAATTCACAAGCGTCTCAGCATGGTGAGCACCGAGAACTTTACTATGCTCTACTGAGAACTGGATTGGTAGAGATTAGATGAGTGATCACTAACAGAACTCGAGCCACTTCACCTGAGTAATTTGGAATCTTGCTTCCTTAGCTTCCACTTTTCCAGTGCAGCAGCACCTAACTCTTTCACACTCTTTGCCCTTATTCTTACGCCTCTGTGTACCTTTCATGCTTGGCACTCAGCTCCTGAGTCGCCTCTTCCTGGGAGTCCTAAGTCTGTATTTCCAACCCTCTTTCTCAAGTGCTTACCTCCTTTCCTTGGGGGTCCTAGAAACTATATTCTTTGCCCTGTGACCATCTTTATCACTGTGTATCGTCTCCCCAACCCCACCCCAGTCTACATTGTTGTGTACCTCCCTGCTGGTCACCCCACTGGACCAGTGGTAAGAAATTATGGATGTTTCTTTTGTTTTATTGTTCGTAGTGTTACTGATTGAACCCAAGGCCTAAGCACTCAGCTGCATCCCCAGACCTTTATTTTTTATTTTTGAGAGGATCTCACTAAGTTTTCCAAGCTGGACTTGAACTTGTGATCCTCCTGCCTCAGCCTCAGAGTGCTAGGGTTATAGCTGTATACCACAACACCCAACTAGGCTTTCTGTTTTAACTCTACATTCCCAACTCTTAGCACATACTAGCACACAGCAAGTTCTTAATGACTGATTTAGAGGATCTTAAAGACAAATATGACACTATATAAAAAGCTTCTTTCTTGATTCCTCTAAAGAAAAGGGATTGAATAGTCATTTTCCAAAACAGTAGTTAACCATGAGGTAAAAACTCTCAGACTGACACATTAATGCATCCGTTCTGACATAGGGATATTTATTAAAAAAAAAAAAAAAACAACTCAACAAAGCTGTCTGTGCCAAAGACATAAGGAATGTCCCACACCATAGCTGTGCACAGTTGTCCAGAAAATATAATAAAGATGAGGATTCCCCAGACAAGCTCTTTACTTTGGTTACCTATGTACTAGTCACAACTTAACCACTTTCCGAAATCTACAGATAGTTATTATGGAGGAGAGAGAACTAACCACTGGTTATCAAATATCATAATAGCACAAAAAAAGAATCCACTTTCCAAATGGATGAGGGACCTAACCACTGTTTATCAAATAAAGCCATAAAAGCACACACAAAAAAGGCAATTCGTTCTCCAAATTTGTCCTCATATGTTCTTTCATATTTGTAACAGACCCTTGAGGGTAATAGTTGTGTCAGGAAGTCTGCAAGGTGAAAACCATTTCTATAACATATAAAATGTTGTTTTTGTTAACTTGTGATGTTTCTGTCTTTGCTTTTTCAAATGAAGCAATGAACAATAAATTTCAGAGTTTTAATTTCTGGGGCAATAAATATCAATACTTATACCCCACATAAATAAAAGCTCTCTGAGGGGTTTCAGTCACAAGCTGTGTCTCGGTGGTACACTCTTGTAATCCCAGCTTTCTGGGAGGCTGAGGGAGAAAAATCGTAAGAATCTAACCCAAGCGTGGGCAACTTCACTAGTAACAGCAAGACCCAGTCTCAAAAACTGAAAAGGGGTGGGAAAGTAGTGTAAAGACAGTGGGTTCAACCCCTAGTACTGCAAAAAACCAACTTTGTTTCTCCAGGAAAAAGAGCAGTGTTGCCTTAAAAGTAGCAGTTTTCAAAGTTTTCTTTTTACAATACTGGGGGTTGAACCTAGAGCCTTCACACTAAGCTACATCCACAGCCCGCCCACCCCTTTTTTTTTCCTTTTTATTTTCAGACAGGATGTTGCTAAATTGCCTAAGGTAGGCTTCAACTTGGGATCCTTTTGCTTCAGCCTCCTGGAGTGCTAGAATTATAGCCCTGGGCCACCACACCTGACCCAAAGTAACTTCTGTTTCACAAAGAAAACTGAGTGGGAAGGCAGTGATGTCAGACCTACACAGTCAGTGTAAACAGATGAGCAGAGCTCCTGAGCACAGAGTACAACTTCCAGGCATTGCTTTTATGCTTTCTTCTCTTTTAAGTTGCAACAAAGAACATGTTCGTTATAAGTCAAAGCTGTAGCCCCCTAGGGGAGGTAAAAACGAGAAGCAAAATGTGTAAATTTTAACTCATGCTTCACAATCAGTATGTCTCTATATTGTCTTAATTAGAAATTAGCTAGCCAATGATTAATTAATCTGCTAATTAATTCATTATATATGTCTAAGATTAAGTTACCAAAAGGCCTTAAAAATTGCTTCAACCTGACATGTTATAAAATATAATTACTGTTCTCCAAAATAAACTCATAACCACAGTCTAACACTGAAGAAAACTCAAATTCCAGTAGAGGAGCATCTGACAACATACCTCACCAGTACTGTCTGAAACTGTCACAGCCAGGAGAAGCCTCATGTAGTATTAGAAGGAGTCCTAGAATCAGACCCAGGAAGAAACTAGGAAAATCTGAATAATTGGTAGACTTAGTGTATCACTATGAGTTCCTTAACGTAGCGAATGTGTCACATTGATGTACAGCGGCAACATTAGTTGGGGGAGACTTGGGTGGACAGAAACTGTGCTCTGTCTTGCATTTCCTATAAGCCTAAACTTGTTCTAAAAATACTATATATTATTAAAAGAGTAAAAGTATATAGCTCCTGTTAAAAGTTTATCAAAATAATTCAATTAAAACATTTTTTATAATTTTAAATATATTTTTCTTAAATGAACTTAAACATTTTAGGAATTCAGGTTCACATACATAAAGTCAGTCTTTGGTAAAAGAGACTCATTTAATTCTGATTCAGTAAGAACAGCTACCCTTTTATTTACCTGTGTTAGGTATAATGTAGCATACGTTTTACTCTAGGTAGGTTTATTTTTCCTAAACCGGTTGACAGATAAAATAGCCAAAAAAATTTTTAAGAGTGCCCATTGAAAGTGCTAGAAATTTGGTTTTCCATTTCCTGGGAAACTTAAGAATGCTCCATTGCTGTAAGTACTTAATGTTTATAACACAAACCCATAAACCTTTTATTTGAGATTTTTTATTATCAAATTTATCAGTGCCCTTCAGAGATAGAAAAGGTTTCACATTCAGGCACTCAGAGGATCTTTGAAAGTGTTTCCAAATTACTGGCACATAGTGAGGTTGTAAATCCAGAGTCACACCTTCGACCATAGGTCCAGAGTAAGCAAAACAAAAAAAATTAGTTTGATTTTTTTCAGAGCTACAAAAATCTCAACTGATTTAAGCACCAAAAAAAGATAAGCAAATAAGAACATTTAATAAGCCAAATTCTGTCATCGCTCACCCAGAAGAGAGTAGAGCTCTACCATCCTACAGAAATCACTAAATAGTTAAAGCATAAAGCCAAACTCGGGAGCACAGTAGTGCACATCAGTAATCCCAGCTGCTCGGGAATTTGAGGCAAGAGGATCACAAATTTAAGGTCACCCTGAACAACTTAGCAAGACTCTGCCTCAAAAAGGGTTGAGGAATGCAGCTCAGTACTCCCAGGGTTGACTCCCCAGTACCACAAAATAAATAAATTAAAAACTAAACTCATTGATGCCAGCCATGGGGACTAGCTTACTGGCTAAAAGTGAACCAAAAACAAAACCTCAAATCAGTTCAGGGTTATGAACAACCAAGAAAGTCACTTAAAGTTCAGTGGCAGAGCCAGGTGGTGCATGCCTGTAATCCCAGCACTTGGGAGGCTAAGGCAAAGGATAACTGTGAGTTTGAGGCCCACCTCAACTACATAGAGAGACCTTGTCTCAAAACACAAACGAAAGAAGTTCCATGGCCGGCTGAGGTGTTGCTCAGTGGCAAAGCACCTGACCAGCATGGGTGACAGTCTGGGTTCAATTCCCAGCACCACCAATAAATTTCTTTTTGCAAGCTAGGATTCACCCTAGGAGCCAAGGAAAGATGAGGAACACTTTCTCAGCATGCCCAGACATGTAACTCTAGCTGGGCATTGCTGGACAGACTCCAAGATGTTATAGGATGCTGGGCATGACAGTGCATGCCAGAAATCCCAGCACTCAGGAGGCTGAGGCAGGAAGATAGTTGTGTGTTCAAGGCCAGCCTGAGCTACATAGCAAGTAAGTTCAAGCCAGCCTGGAACTCATAGCCAGATCTTGTCTTTAAAAAAAAAAAAAAATCCACTGTTATAGGATAGTATTTTGTTTTCTTATAGGTAAAATCATGAACATTTTCAAACATTTTAACCCATTGAGTAATAATGAAAACAAGATGTTAGAACCAGTTCTTCCTGTCAGTTTTGAATTCCTAAAATCCTAGTAACTCTCCCCCTCCCTCTCTACCCCAGTCGCCCCTGCCTTGTTCATGTCCTTGTCTCTTTGTTTTGTTGAGTAACAGACCACCTTCTTCAGCAACCCTCTGAATACACACCCTTAGCACTCTGCATTCAGCACCTCACACTGTGACAGGGGGGCCCTAAAGAGTGCAGTTTCATTCATGTCATCATCCCTCACCTGATCACGTTCCCCCCACCAAAAGAAAAGCTTTAATGATTCTTCATGTGTCACTGCATCAAAGGTGGGTCCCTGAAACCCAAGTGTGTAATAAGCTTCCCAATTATGTATGCTCTTAACAAGTTGGAAACAATAAAATCCAAGCCCCTTAAGAGGTCAAATAATATTCTTGTATGGCCCTCACGTCCATAGTCCCACCTCATCCTTTACCACATTCAGCTCCTCACTGCCCTGTCCCTTGAAGTATTCTCTGAGTTCTGAGCTCAGCTGGCCCCCTCCAAGATGGCTCCCGGCCATTCGCCCTCTCCCAAGGGGAGGGATGTCCGATCCCGCAGCTGGTACTGTCCTCCACATCCACTGTTCCCTTCCACGGCTGTGTCTCTCTGTGGCCTCTGGTGTTGCCAGCAGTGACCGTGTGTCCACAGGCTTAAACTGCTTCTCCCATGCAGTGAGTCCATACTCAGGGAGAAGGCTCTGCTGGCTGCCTCCTTCATCGTTCAAGTTTTGCTCTTTGCTCTCCCCATGGGCTTCGGTTCTTGATTCAGATCCTTCCTGGGTCCAGGGGACCCACTTCCCTCCTTCTCTTCCTCAAATTGCTATATTCCACTATCGAGGGGCAGCTCTCGCAGAGGCTCTTTCTGGGCTGCTTACCACCCCGCCATCTTCCCAGAAGTCCCTTGAAGTATTCTTCATGTGGGAATTCAGGTCAAGTGTAGACTACTTTAAAAGCCTCCCCAGGAAACCAGCATTCTGGAAACTGAGACAGGAGGACCAAAAGTTCAAAGCCAGTCTGGGCTACATAGTGAGTTTGAGGCTGGCCTGATCTACATAGCTAGACCTATCTCAAAACAACGACACAAAAGCCTGTGCGAACAGCCTGTCCTCCCCAGAACAGTTTGGGTGCCCCTCTGCATCTCCATGGCATCTGTGTGGAAATTAACTCATCTCTGCTCCTCCGCAAGGTGCTCCAAAGTCTTGTGTCACTGGATCAGTGGTGCCTATTTCTATACCCAGTATGCAACACACAAGCATTTGTCTAACTGAACCTTGGGCAGATAGAAACACCTCTGGCCATGGGGTCTGGCACATATGACTGAGGTAAGATGTTTCTCATTTCAGCTCCTGGTGGACCCATGTGGAAATGGGACCCCCAGATCCCATCCTGGGAGTCACCGAAGCCTACAAGAGAGACACCAACAGCAAAAAGATGAACCTGGGTGTTGGTGCCTACCGCGATGACAACGGAAAGCCCTATGTGCTCCCTAGTGTGAGGAAGGTGAGCTCGCATCCTTCTCGCGCTGGCCTGGCATGAGTCAGCTGAACGGAGCTCCTGGATTGGCCAGACGGGTGTGGATCTGGGACTCCTCAGCCCGGGGTTCTGGTTTAGGCAGCCTCGCTTGAGTTTTCTGGGCCATAACACCTTTGGCTGTGGAACTGTGAGACTGGAATCAGTCTTTTCCAAGGATGAGCAGCCATCGTGTCATTGCATTCCGAGGCAGCACAGAGCACCCAAAGTTTACACGCTGTCTCTTGGCAAGAGCAGTAGCCCTTTGTGGATGACGGTCACTATTCTTATTTTCCATTTCTCTCTTTTGATTACTTTAGTGAAACGCGGGTACACACATGATACTCTGTTTGTCCTTCCTGGTGAACAATAGAATAATTTTTTTTCATTCTCCTTATTTTTGCTCTATTTTAATGAGTATTGCTATTAGTTATATAGTTTCCATCACAACTTTAAATAGTGTAACTAATCCCCTTAGAATCAGTGTTGATTTTAAAAATCATTGAGGGCTGCGGGTACAGTTCAGTGGTAGAGTGCTTGCCTAGCATGTGTAAAGCCCTACATTTGATCCCCAGCATTGTCCACAAAAAAGAAGAAAAAAATGTGTTCAGTAAATGTAAACTATTTTTGCAAGCTAAAAGACAACCAAGCACTTTTGCACATACTTCATGAACACTTAACTTGGGCTCTTGTGAGACATAAAAGTAGTTGTTCCTGCATTTAACAGATAAGCTGAGTGTGTTAGCACACACCTGTAACCCCAGCTACTTGGGGAACTAAGGCAGGAGAATTGCAAGTTTCAGGCCAACCTGGGCAGCTTAGCAAGACCGTGCCTCAAAAAAAAAAACCAAAGAAGCAGTGAGGGCATGCAGCTCAGTGGTAGAATGCTTGTGACCCAAGCCTGTGGGTTCAGTTCCTAGTATCACCAGAAACAAGTAGAAGAGGAAAGTGGGAAGATCAGATAACTTGCCTGCCCAGGGTCACAACAGCTAAGGAACAACCATGCTATTATTAACTCTTCAGAGTTCTTAGATTGGCATACACTTTTAAATAATTCACCTTTCTGTATTTAATTTTGTGATCTTTTGTCTACTGTGGGTATTATTCTCAATCTTTATTCCTATATGTTCCAGGAATGCCATCTTATGTTAAATGGCAGCCAAGAGAGACTATACTCAAGCACATAAAACATTACTTTTAAAAAAATAATATATATTGGGCTGGGGATTTAGCTCAGCAGCACAGCGCCTGCCTGGCAAGCGCAAGGTCATGAATTCAATTCCCAGTACCAGAAGAAAAACGAAACAAAACAAAAACACAAAAAATATATATATAAATAATTGAAATATATCTCTTCTGTGATACAAAATACCAGGAATTTCACTTACTCTTCTCGGACAGCAACTTCAAATTAAAAAATAAGGCTTGCCCTGGGAAGTAGTTCATAATGCTTACCTAGCTTGCCTAGCATGTGCAGCCCATGGGTTCAATCTCCACACTACCAAAAAACTTACCAGGTGTGGTGGGAAAAGCCTACAATCCTAGCTATTCAAGAGGCTGAGGCAGCAGGATAACTTGAACCCAGGAGCTCTAGGGCAGCCTGGGCAACATAGTAAGACCCCATCTCAAAAAAAAAAGGAAAAAGAAAAGGCTGGATGCGGTGGCACATGCCTGTTATCCCAGCACTGGGGAGGCTGAGGCAGGAGGATCATTGCAAATTCGAGGCGAGCCTGGGCTACAAAGTGAGTTCAAGGCCAGCCTGAACAGCACAGCGAGACCCTATCTCAGAAAGACAAAAAGAAGGAAAAAAAGCCTATATATTTTATTTATAAAACATTAATTAGTAATTATATTAGTTCCAGGTAAGGGAAAAAACTAAATAAATGCATTTTTCTCATGTCTAGGCAGAGGCCCAGATTGCTGCAAAAAATGTGGACAAGGAATACCTCCCGATTGGAGGCCTGGCTGAGTTTTGCAAGGCGTCTGCAGAGCTAGCCCTGGGTGAGGGCAGCGAGGTGTTGAAAAGCGGCCGGGTAAGCTGAGCAGACTGGCATCATACAAGGGTCTGTTGCTATGTGTAACAATTTAAACAACCGTGAAGTAATTTAAATAACTTTTAAAAACAGGAAAGTATAACTCAGTTCATATGTGTGTAACAACTGAGGTGGCCACACTTGCTAATTCTTCTTTAGATAGTAAATTGGCAATAATTTAAAAGATTATTATACATAATGCAATTCTAAAAATGTATGAGTAATCCTGAAAAGATAATAGGGATTTGACTGATAGATAGGCCTGGCTTTCCTTCTGCTGTCAGGGTCCGTGTGTTCTGTTCATTGTGCACTGCTGTGTTGTAGAAACACTTGGCTGTGCCTAGTTTTAGGCCTGTAACTGTAGTCCACACACTCATGGACTAAGCTTCTGGCCTGGGTGGGAGAAGCAAGCAGGAAACTGTCCTCAGGTGGCCGAGTGGGCAGAACCTGTCTGGCTCTCTGCTACCCTGTCACAGCCAGTTTGAGCATTGAAAGAGAAAAGACCATGCTCCCAATGTGTGAGCTCATGTGCGTCACGATTTACCTTCTCTGGGCGGAAATACGTGTTTTCTAATGAATAATTTGTGAATTTATTTTTCTCTTAAGCCTTGGAGGAAAAAGCATATGAGCTGTATGTTATGGCTCAGTGGTTGAGCACTTGCCTAGCATGTGCAAGGCTCTGGATTCAACCTTCAGCACTGAAAACACGAAAAAGGGCCAATTAAGCCAGCAGTCTTTCTCCTCCTCCCCTTCTGAAAACCAGAATAAATTTTGTTCATAAGAATGGTCTAAGTCCACACAGTTAGTTTGTTAACTCACAGAGCAATATATAACCTCAAGCCCAGTGATTCAGTCGTGGATAGAATGCAGTGTAGTTACTATCCACACAATGAACCACCTGTTAACCCCTCACTAAACCTGTATTTTTCATGCACAGTGGGATTTTACTTAATATGCACCTGTCTGAGCAATTACAACCTAAATGTTAGAATGCCCTGTCTTGTCCTTTATGAATTGCTGTGCCTTAGGGAATCATTATTATTTCCAGATCTGCAGTTAGATTTTTACTTCCAGGTTATAAAAACTCATAGAAGACCTCTTAGGTGACCTTTAAAATGTACATAGGTGGGGGTAGAGCTCAGTGGTAGAACTCATGCTTATTAGCTCTGGGATGCATGTGCCAGCACCCTGTGTGGTTACCACCACTTTACAAGTGACAACCGGAAAGGTCCCTAGATACTCCACGAGAATAAATGTCAGAGCGCCACAAGAAATAAAACGTACTCACATTATCCTAAGGTACTTGTTGACTTGGATGGAACTTTGATGTTCAGAGGATCATCTCATTTTATGTAATTCTAGAGTAACATTTTGATGTAATGACTTCTTAATGTCTTTTCATTATTTTGTGCAAATCACTGCTTTCGCATATTGGAGTAGAGTTTTTGTGTTCTACAAGTGTTCCATGGGTGATACTGGCAGGCCATAAGGAATTGAAGTGTTAAGGGTACTGAGTGGACAGAGCAGGACCTCTGTGGGCTGGCCACATCACTGACCATGGTGTCTCTCCTGCAGTTTGTCACTGTGCAGACCATTTCTGGGACCGGGGCCTTAAGGATCGGAGCCAGCTTTCTGGTGAGTGTGGAAACGGTTCCAGGAAAACACTAAGTGGAGGCTGATAGGGCGTCCTGTTGTGTGTGTGTGACACTGACACAGAAGTAGATTTTCTTTTTCCACAGTTGGTAGATTTTCTGTTCTTGGATTAAGAAAAGACAGTGTCCTGGAGAAAATATAAGGAAGTTACAACAATAATAAATTCAGTTTATTGATGATATACTGTTACTAGGGAGCTTTTATATCTTTTATATTTTAATTCATTTAATCCCTATGAGAGAAGTTCAATTAACCTTCCCTCCCTCTTTCTCTCTCTCTCTCTCTCTCTCTGTGGATTTGTGTGGGTGTGTAGGTATGTGGGTGTGTGGATGTGATTGAACCCAAGGCTTTCACACTAAGCTATATCCTCAGCCCTTTTTTATTTTTTATTTGGAGACAGGGTCTTGATAGGTTGCCCAGGCTAGGCTCGAATTTATAACCCTCCTGCCTCAGCCCTGCAGAGTGGTAGTATTTTAGGCACGTACCACCACCCTGTCTAGTTAATAGCATTTTACAAAAGAAGGCCCAGAAAGGCCCTTAGCTACACAAGAGTAACTGTCAGAGCCCAGATTAACCAGGCTGAGTCAATACTGTTTGTGAAACGTAGAGGGGCTGGGACTCAGTAGAGAAAAATATACCAATGTGTTTTGCTTTTCTTTTTTTCATTTTTCCATTCTCTTTCATCCCATCTTTTAGCAAAGATTTTTTAAGTTCAGCCGAGATGTCTACCTGCCCAAACCGTCCTGGGGAAATCACACACCTATCTTCAGGGACGCCGGCATGCAGCTACAAGGTTATCGTTACTATGACCCCAAGACTTGCGGTTTTGACTTCACTGGTGCCACAGAGGACATTTCAGTAAGTGTGACTTGCAGGGTGAGAGGGACAAAAGAAAAGGAATAAACTTCCTTGAGGACATTTGATGTCTTCCATGTAGGTTTTAATATCTGGCTTAAAATACTGGGAATGAGCAAATCCCCAGACCTCAGATTCTCTTTCTTACCTATCAGATGCTAGTGAACCTCTGGGAACTATCTCCTTTTAAGCTGCAAAGCAGCTGTCTTTTGGTTGTTTTTCTCTTTAGAAAATACCAGAGCAAAGCGTTATTCTCCTGCATGCCTGCGCCCACAATCCCACGGGAGTGGACCCTCGCCAAGAGCAGTGGAAGGAAATCGCATCAATAGTGAAGGTGAGGAGGATGAGCTGAGGGGGATCCGTTCTAGGTGTATCTTATTCATTTAAATTTACTTCGGTGCCTGTTTTCAGTACACTTACCATGGGGAGTTGACACATGTACATAATACATCTTTTTATTTCCCTCTTACCCCCTCTATCTTGTATGGTTTCCTTGTAATAGAAGTTTGTGTGTCTGATTAAAGTTGTGGATTTAATCACTAGCCTTGGATGCTTAACTTGGCAGTCTTAGCAGTGAAAATTAGCCTTGACCCTACACAAGATTTTCACATGTGGATAAACTACCAGGAAAGAGCTCCTGCTTTGCTTAATTAACAGTTCTATAATTGTTGCTATCTGAGCAGTTTGAAATAATTCTTGTTCCTCATTCTGCATAAAGCCTGCCATTGTCCACCCTGCACAGCAGCTGCGCTGGCTGTGGGTCTGCTGGTAGCACCTGCATTTGCCTTGGTCAGTGTTCGTTACATTCTTTCATACCCTTTTGTGTTCCGTCCTGTCCCTGCCACACTCCTTAGTCCTGCCATTATCAGAGTGTAACTGGCTGTCATGGAAGACGTGTCAGAATTCTAGAGGGGAAAATATCCCTGTCATCTTAAGTCTCTGTTTGTACTACCTTCTGTCAAATCTAAGCAGCAGAAAGAATGAGACAGAAACGGCATGCAGAGAGCACTTTCCAGATGAGGTGGTTCTAGTCAGGCCATCTCAGGAGCTCTTGGGTTAGAAAGAGCCTGCCTGGGTTGTATTAGCTCCAGAAAAGACAAGTGCTGGTCTTGTATTGACTAAACAATAATAATGACCCAGACCCCTATTTAAGCAGAATTCTGGGCACAATGAGATTAAGACTCTCTTTTGTGAGGAACCAAAAGTTTAAAAAAAAAAAAAAAAAAGACAAGTTACAAGTTGCCATCTTAATTCTGGCTGAGGCAGACATGACCTCAGAAAATACAAGTAACCACCCATGGTATCTGCAGATGGCCGCCTAAAGCTTTGGTCTTCTTGTTCCCTCCCAGAAAAAGAATCTCTTTGCGTTCTTTGACATGGCCTACCAAGGCTTCGCCAGCGGTGATGGTGACAGGGATGCCTGGGCCGTGCGCCACTTCATTGAACAGGGTATCAATGTGTGCCTGTGCCAGTCATACGCCAAGAACATGGGCTTGTATGGTAAGCCACAGGACCAGGGCAGTGTGTGTTCTGATGAGCTTGAAGAAGAGCTGGGAGAGAATGCCACAGAGACAGGGGCAGATAGAAAGGGTGTCTGTCTGTGCCTTTATGTCCCTCCCTACCTGGAGAGAAAACAGATTATTGCTTCTCTTGTGCCTGGCGTGGTGGCGCATGCCTGTAATCCCAGCACT
>NW_004955433.1:16104563-16127227 GCF_000276665.1 Chinchilla lanigera | reverse complement strand
AAAAAAAACTCAGGTTCAAATTAAGTAGCTTACATAGGGAAACTTCCTTAAGAAGATAATGTTTTCATTTTTCTTTTACAATGCCAGGGATTGAACCCAGGGATTCACTTGTGCTAGGCCAGCACTCTACCTTTAAGCTACATTCATAGCCCCAATATTTTTGTTTTTGTCCCAATAACGGCTTGTACTGAATCAGTATTTCTGCATATTTTTGGTTTTTATTATTATCTTTCCATCTGTATCTTAATACCTGTTCTCCAAATTAAATCACATTTCACATAAGAAATACATTTCACATCATGGCCCTGAACACATTACTTGTATATGGTTGTATATATAACTAAAACTATTTTTAAAACTCAATGTTTGCCAAACATGATAGTGCACACCTATAATCCCAGCACTTGGGAAGCTGAGGCAAGAGGATCATCAAAGCCAGCCTGAGCTATAGTACTATAAGTTCAAGGCCAGCCTAAACTGCATAATGAGACCCTGTCTCCAAAAAGATAAAAGAAAACTCAATACTTAAGGCAGTTATGGTCGAACACACCTTAGTTGTAGATACTCAGAAGGCTGAGGTGGGAGAATCATTTGAACTCAGGAGTTTAAGACAAGCCTGGGCAACATAGCAGGACCTCACCTCAAAAAACACAAAACCTTTGATACTGGAGACTTCCTGTGCTACACTTCAGTATATTCTTTCTCTTTTTCTTTTTTTTTTTTTTTATCTTTTTGAGATAGGGTCTCGCTATGTAGTTCAGGCTGGCCATGAGCTCACTTTGTAGTCCAGGCTGGTCTCGAGCTTGCAACAGTCCTCCTGCCTCAGCCTCCCAAGTGCTAGGATTATAGGTGTGTGTCACCATGCCTCTTTCTCTTTCATTTGTAGTGCTATAGATCGAATCTAACATTTTTAAAACGCAAATCATATCCTATAAAATTGAAACTTTGGCCTACCAATGGGTCATGACACACAGTATAGTTTAATTTAGATGTGAATTTTCCCTGTGTAGCTTAGTTAAAAGGATGGATTTCTGTGTCACTTCTTAGTGGAAAAACTAAATCTGCTGTCTGGGGCTGGGGATTTAGCTCAGTGGCATAAGCGCCTGCCTGACAAGTGCAAGGTCGTGAGTTCTATCCCCGGTACCGCAAAAAAAAAAAACAGCAACAAATCTGCTGTCTGTCGTCTCCAAGCTTACCAGTCATCAGATGACAGCTGTTTTTCCTGTCGCAAGTTAGTCCTGTGAGCACTGAAGTAAACAGCAGGAGTTGGGTTCAGTATAATTCTTTTTAGTACAACAGATTTGTGCTAGACTTACCAAAAAATGGATTACGTTTTCAGCTATAATTTTTTTCTCATTATAAACTTAACACGTAAGCACATTTCAGCAAGGTTGGGAGAGGGAAGCCAGAAGTGGTGGCACACGTGGGGCCCCAGCTCCTTGGGAAGCTCAGCCAAGAGAATCACAGGTTCGAGGCCGGCCTGGACAACGGAAGGAAACCCCGTCTCAGGAGAGGGCTGGGGCGCAGCTCACTGGTGGAGTGCACCTAGTGCACTGTGCAGTCCCAGGGGAAAAAAGAAAGCAAGCTTGGGAGAAAGGAAAACATTAACCACAGCCCTGCCCTGTCGCCCAGCTTCCTTCCTCGCTCTCTGTTACCTGTAGTTACAGAGCGCTATAAACCACTACTGTATATTTACATGTAGGATGGGTTTTGAGAGGTTATTTTTTTGTTTGTTTTTGTAAGACAGAGTCTTGACAGGTAGTCCAGATTGGACTTAAACTTGCCCAGGTTTGCCTTGAACTCAGCATCCTCCTGCCTCAACCTCCGAGGTACCAGGGTCATAGATGTGCGCCCCCAAGCTCAGCTTGGCTTTGATCTTGTCACTTGGAATTATACTAAACTTCGTTTTTGTAATATTTTACTGGGGTTTTTTTCTATTCTATTTCCATATTTCCCTGACTGTTTCAGAGTTTTTTTGGTTTTTATTTCTTTAATGTTCATGTCCCAGCACACATTTGGGAGTCTCCAGTGGACCACAGTGCTTACTAGATGACTAAGACATGGCTCATGCCTTCGGGGAGTGTAGAACCCAGTGAGAAAGATGCGGACAGAACACTGGTAGAAGACAGAGTGGAATAAATGACAGCTGAAGGAAGAGTTGATTCCAGTGGGGAGTTGGGGACGATGTAATGAGAACTGCACTCTGAGCTATACGTTAAAGAGGAGAGGGCTTCTTTCCTAAAAGAACTGATGGGAAACTGGACAAAGAAAGCTGCTTATGAGACAATACAGGCAGGGATGTGCCTTGTGCGGTGTGTACACAAATCCCCATGTGCTTCTGTGGCTGAAATGCTGATTGTGAGGAGGAGCGTAGAAGGCAGCGAAGCTGAGAAGGTGGAGCCAGTCAGAAGCACCTTGATAGATACTGTGAGAGGTCAGGACTTCAGGCTCTGAACATCATAGAGAAGGGAAGGGCTTCACTCAGGTCCAGCCGCATCTGGGATACACACATCCTGCATGCAGTGCGTTTAGGGCCATGCCTCAAAGTGGATGGAGCCGGATGGTGGGGCTGCAGGAAATTAAAATCAGATGCCACTTTGGGAGAGGCCAGGGCTCCTCAGTCCAGTCAGTAATCACTGCTAACGCAGTGCTGCCAGCTTTAATTGGCAATTATGAACCTGTTTTAGCTGTGCATGACATCAGCACAGAGAGATGTCTTAGGGAAGTGAACACAACACCAGGACGGTAAGTTATAAGTGTCGTTACAGTGGTCCAGTTAGTGAGGTCCAACAAGAATTTCCCATGGAGCCATGGGAATGGGATGTAAGTGGCAGTTTTGAAAAAGGAGAAAACTGTGTTTCAAATCAAGTGAGCTCTGTATACAGAGGATGACCTCTCCTCGTCCCCGACAGAGCCAGCCCTCCTCTAGCGTAGCACTGGTCTGCCAGCTGTGTATTACGCTGCCTTCTTCCGTAGTTGGTTGTTTACAGGTTTGGGTCCGAGCTTTCATTGTAAGTTTTTAAAAGCAAGGACTGTGACAGTCCACAGCATGTAGCACATGAGCTTGGGCCACTGTAGGCTTACAGTGCTTTGTCTTATTGTGAAGGAAGGAGTGTTTATTCCATCCATGATAAAGAATAGGATCATGTTTTATTATTTAACCTGCAGGTTCTGCTTTAGCCTCCTGAAGACTTCTAGTAATGCCTTCACTTTTCTTAATATCAAGTATGTTAACTCTTTGAGTTGTTTAATCACAGTAGTCTTATGATATGAAACAGAATGCTATAAAATAGCTTCTCCCCGCTCCCCGTCCCCGGGCAGTGGAGCACCGTGGCTTAGGCAAGGACTAAGAATTGAGGCACACAAAGAGATCAAAGCGCTTGGAACTCCGTTTACCCGCTGGTGCTTAGCCAGGATGAGCTGCCTCTCTGGGTCTCCTTACAGGCTGCAGGAGGTGAAAGGCATGGCCGACCGTATCATTAGCATGCGCACCCAGCTGGTCTCCAACCTCAAGAAGGAAGGCTCGTCCCACAGCTGGCAGCACATCACCGACCAGATTGGGATGTTCTGTTTCACAGGCCTGAAGCCCGAGCAGGTGAGTGGGTATTTCTCTGTAGCTGATCCGTCCATCAGTCCCTGCAAACTAGAATTCCTCACAGGTCCTGCCTATTCAGGGTTGCCCTAAAGTTATTCTGGTAAAGATGATGTATAACATTTGTATGTTTTGGGGTATTGTTGTTTTGAGATAGGGCCTCAGCTATGTTCCCCAGGCTGGTCTTCAACTCCTGGGCTCAAGGAATTCACCTCAGTCTCCTGAGTACCAGGGAGCCACAGGTCCATGACACTGTGCCTATCTGTATCCCCCATGAGGCTGCAGACTTCTAAATGCATACCTTGAGTTTTTTTCAGTTGTGGTTGGTGGGGGGAAGGGGGTTTCAAGGCTAGGGATGGAACCCAGGGCCTTGCACATGCTAAGCAGTTGCTCTGCCACCGAGCTACATCCGCAGCCCAAATACCTTTGTTTTGATTGTTTATCACTACTGCTGGTTCTGTGCTACACCTGAGATTTTTTTTTCCCACCTGTTCATGCCTCAGAATTCATCATCCTACTTTAACATAGTTTTTTATTCTTCTTTTACTCCAAGCTGGCATACTAAATCCTAAGAGGGCTTAAGTGAGAAAATAGACCTTCTGTTATTTTTGTCAAAAGTTGGCTATTATGCCATGCCAGAGCTGGAAAAACTCCTGGCTAGAAGTAACCAAGTCCTTTTCTCTCTGCAGGTAGAACGGCTGACCAAGGAGTTCTCGATCTACATGACAAAGGACGGCCGCATCTCTGTGGCAGGGGTCACCTCTGGCAACGTGGGCTATCTTGCCCATGCCATTCATCAGGTGACCAAGTAATCTCCGGATGCAAGGAACAGAGACAACCTTTCTGTGTTCAGCCTCTGCTGTTGCGAGAGTCACATGCAGGATGAGGGAGGGTGGGTGGTGGTGAGTGGGTCGTTTCTTTCAACCACAGTGCGTAACACTTAGCAGTTAAATGTGTTTCTCAGAAGAGAACATGTAGTGAGATAGGGCAGAGGCATGGTGGCCGGTCTGGAAGTTTGTGGCTGTAAACCAAACTCTCCCCCATTCTTTTGTGTTCAACTTTTCTAAAAGAGTTTACACATGCGAGAAAGTCACAGCACCAAAAAACCTGTATTCAGGACATTGCAATATTTCCGAAGCTTTAACTGAAGCATCATGTGGTTTTAGGGTTTCCTGTGGGGACCCAGCATGAGACACAGCTCATATTAGAAGCCGTGAGAGACATGACCTAGTCAGTCATTAAGCCATTTACTCACATTTGTCCTCCACGGTGGGGCAACCTGATCAACAGACCAAATGCAGAATTACGCTTTACAAAAACCAATGAGTGTTTTTCCCCTGTAGCAAGAAAAGTAACAGATGCTGTTTCCTGTCTTATTTAAGAAAAGGAGAAGGCTCTCCTCTTTCATCATTGCTATACTTTTCTGTAGTCATGAAGACCTATTATATCTAGCCAGATTTTCACCCCATTCTCCCGCTTGAGTGACCATCAACCCCGTCGTATCAGGATTTATTTAAGAATGAAGAACTAGTTCTCTGCTCATGCCATTCCTCCTCCTGTCTTAGCGAAGAATAGTAGAGAGTAGGTAACTGCACGTCACTGCAGTGTCTGCCTCCGTGTTGTGTGACTGTCCCCGCTGGGATGTCGCCTCTGCCAGCTGGAGCGCTCCTTCCCCCGTGTGGCTGCACCGCCGCTCATCTCTCTGGCAGCTGGGCGGTGCGGGGTGGCATCAGGAGAGGAGATGTGCTTCACCCTTCGGAAAGAGAACCACCACCTGCTCTGATCATGTGGGCTTACTGCAGCCTGGTTTCTCTGTTACAATAAAATGGTGGTCGACCCAACCACTGTCTGGTTTGTTTGTTTGTTTGTTTTATTCCTTCGTGCAAAGAAAGGTAAGAGTGGATGTATATTGCAGGAGTCTCAAGTCATGTCCAGCTGACCATAAGCCAAAAGACTGTTGGCTGTTCCAAGTGCCGAGTGAAAATACATCTTCTTTATCTTATCATTCATCTTGTCCAACCCAAAGACCTTGGGAGACAAGTAGAGTCCCACGAATGGTGTGGATAGGCAAGGGGTAGAAGGGAGATGGGGAGATGGCAGCTCCAGGTGTCTATGGGAGACAAATGGGAAGTAAAACAAGAAGTGAGAGGAACTGGGTGTGACGGAGCACCGGCGGTCAGCCCTCGTCCTCGGCTAGGGGGACCATGGAGCGGTGTGAGAACGGAAGCCCAAGGTTGCGGGTCTTCAATTTTGAAAGAAAAAATGGAATTAACTGATTTTTATGGAAGCTCTATCAGTGCTTAAAAGTTGGCAAGACTATTTTTAAAAACCAGTATTTTATAAAAGCCAGTATTTTATAAAATTAATATACAGTAATAAAACATACATATTAAAACAGAGAAGTTATGTCTTTCTCTCGCCTCTTGCTCAGTGCTGACTTGTGAAATATTCTCACTGCTCACCGCTTGTTTACAGCTTTGAGCCGCCTTGGAAGGAGTCCTGCTTTCCTTTGGTCTGGGTGATTAAACTGAGGCCACCAGAGGGCGCAGTTGGGAAGCGGGTTGTAGGTTTGTATTCCTGCCGGAGTGCGCGGCTCCGTGCTCCATGATCAAGAGTGCAGATCAGTGCTCACCTGTGCCGCATAGCGTTGCAGATTGTGTGGTGGTGTTAGCCCAGGTTTACAAGGCCGGTCTGATTCAAGAGGGTCACAAATTCCAGCCCAGCCTAAGCAACTTAGCAAGACTGTCAAGATAAAAATGTTTTAAAGTGCTGATGATGTAGCTCAGTGCAAAGGTCTCAGTTCAATCCTCAGTACAACCAATCAATAAACTGATATAAAATTAAAAATAACAAAGTTGGCAACTAAATCTAATGTTTTAAAGTGACTTGTAGGGCTGGGGATATAGCTCAGTGGCATAACTGCCTGCCTCGCAAGCACAAGGTCCTGAGTTTGATTTCCGGAACCAAAAAAAAAAAAATGACTTGTAAGTACTGTGCAGACAGTAGATTCCCAGCCTGAGCGTCACTGTAAGGGCCTGTGCTCTGTCAGCAGACATCTAGCAGTGGCACCTGTGTAATCAATCCTGCCTATGTCTGTTCGAATAGTCCCCACCTATTTAGTGCCCGGAACTATTCAAGATGGGACCACGACGGGACAGAGAAGCAGTGGAGCAGGGCCAGGCCCAGACCTTCCAGAGTGTTCTGGTGGTTGCTGAGACGGGAAAGCGGGGTCAGCCAGTCCTTTTCCCTTCTCACCCCTGAGGCAGGGAGTCCCTCCAGACCCTTTGCTCTTGTGGGTTCCTGTTGCCGACAGGTATATATCAAGCAGAGGAAAGGATGCAAGAATGGACTAGCTCACTGATGTCTTTGGGGAAAAATAAAAAGAAAACAGCTGCTCTGGAAAGGGACTAACTGCCTAGGTTAGGAGAAACTGCTTTAAATTTTCCCCTTCTGCTGCAAAGATGGTTGAAAATTTGTTGTCAAGACCTCAACTTGGGCTGGGGATATAGCTCAGCAGCACAGCGCCTGCCTGGCAAGCACAAGGTCGTGGGTTTGATTCCCAGTACCCGCCCCCCAAAAAGAAGACCTCAACTAACTGCAAAAGGAATTTGACCACCTGCTGATCTTGTTATTTTTAAGCTCATAGGTGAGCAGCTCGCTGTGGACTGAGTCACCTTCCTCCTGTGGTGTATGAACCATGATGTTCCCACAGACGCTGAGCCTGTTTGCCCAAACCCTTTCCTAGCTTCCTAGCCTGGATCTAAGAAGTCAATATTCTCCAACCTGGTGGAGGTGGTTAGTTTGCCTGCCTTTTTTGCCTCATGACTTAAGGTAGAACAGTTCCCAAATCTAGGGTGTTTATTTAAAATATTGCCTCACCCTGGGGCATCTGATTCAGTATGAAATAAGATTTGGAGTGTGTGTGTGTGTGTGTGTGTGTGTGTGTGTGTGTGTGCGCATGTGTATGTGTGCAGGGCTATGGATAGAACCCAGACTAGGCATGCTAGGCAAGCATTCCACCACTGAGCTACATCCCCCAGCTCTATTTTTTAAAATAATAATAAGCCAAGTATGATAGCACACACCTGTAATCCCAGCCCAGCACTCTGGGAGGCTGAGGCAGGAGAATCTCAAGTTTGAACACATCCAGGGCAACTTGGAGATTTACTCAGCCTTTGTACCAAATAAAAAATAAAGGCCCAGAGATACTTAGAGCTCAGAATGAAAGCTCTGGGTTCAATCCCCAGTACTGAAGTAGGAGAAACAGCTGCTGAGGTTGCAGCATGCACAAGACCCTGGGTTTAATCCCCAGCACAAAAAAAGAAAAAAAAAAAAAACCTCTAGGTGATTACATAGAGTTGACCCATGAGCCAGCTACTGGGAACTCTTAGACTAGAGTGTCCCAGGCTTACATGTAAACAACCAAAGTCCAAGTCACTTCGCAGCACCACCAAAGCAAAACTGACCATTCTCATATACATAAATTCAAAATCCTACTAAAATTTAATAAAATAAGTCCACCAGTGTATTAAGAGAATAATGCATTGTGGTGTCTACACTGGTGTTCTATAGGTCAAAAGAAAAAATATCATGGAGGTGTTTTTGAAACACTTGAAAGTAATTTTTGAAAACTCTGTGGAGCAGGACACTGAACTTGATGTAGTGTACTACATAAAGGGTTATCTGGAGAAAAAAGTCAGCTCACTCCATCAGCTTGAGGCTTTTTTAAAAATAGTGCTGGGGATCAAACCCAATTCCTTATGAATGCTAGGCAAGCAATCTACCACTGAGCCACATCCCAATCCAAAAATTGTTTCAAACCTTTTTCTTTATTTCAGAGTTATGGCTTTCTATCATAAAAATCATTGGTTTATTCATAGCTAACAGAAGGACCAATTTTTCTTTTTCAAAGTAATATAAAATTGTTGTTATTTTTTCTTAACAATAGAAATAATATATGCTAGCATTTTTAGAGAAAAAACATTTCCCCAATGCTGAGCATGTTGGGACACACCTGTAATCCCAACACTCAGAGGCTGATGCATGCATTCAAGGTCAGCCTGAACTACATGGTAAGGCACTGTCTCAAAAAAAAAAAAAAAAAAAGCAAAACAAAAAGATGGCCCAAAATGCAGAGAAAGAAGAAAATAATTTCTTCTTCCCAGCTCTTTTTGTTTGTCTTGTTTTCTTTTCTTGAGCTAAGGTTTCACTATGTAGTCCACGCTGGCCTTGAACTCATTGTGTATCCCAAGCTGGACTCAAATTCTCGGGGATCTTCCTGCCTCAGCCTCCCAAGTGTTGAGATTACAGGCATGGGCCACCACACCCGGCTCTCCCTAGAAGTAAAGTTAGCACCCAGGGCTGAGAGATCCAAGGAGAAACAGCAGAGCCCACGGCCTTTGTGAACTGCAAAAACTGCACAGGGTTTGCTCAGAGGGCTTCCTTGCACATGGCAGGCAATAGCCGGAGAGGGATCCAAGCACAAGTGCCCACCATATTACCAAAGAATGCTTGACCAGTCATCATTTCGAGAAGGGGTTGATTATTTAAATCTGGGACTCAAGACAACTAATAACAACTTCATTCGAGTTTCCCAATGTTACCCTCCCACAGTGACTGGGTGGGAGGTGGCCACAGACGGGGTGGTCTACAAAAAGATTTCCCTGAGAAGCTTAAACTCAACTGTGAAGGACACAGGCCCTGCCTCTGTAGTGAGAAAGCCAGGCCCAACTTGAGCTGCAGTCAGAAACAGCTGGGTCTGAATGTGCCTGCTGGCATTAAGTACTTGAACCCTTGTCCTTCTGCCTCCATCCAGCACAGATCTGAGGTCTAACTACCCCTTCTCCCTACTCACCAACATGAGCAAGGACACCTCTCAGCATGGACACTGCCGCCACCTGGGGTGATCAGGTTATATGACTGAGTTAGGTATAGAAACTCTTAGATATATTGGGAGAGATCTGAGGAGAAGGAAGCCAGACACTGGTTATTTGGGAGAGATCTGTCAAAAAGGTCAAAGAGAAAGGATCATGAACACAAATAATTCCCTCTACCCCTGCAGTGGGAACTGGAGGGCAGGGGGCAAGGGTTTGGGGCCAAACTGCAATCCAGATCAGGAATGGGGTAGAGTGGGGTCAGGCGTAGCAGGTGTAGTGTACAGAGGAGGATTAAACTCAAAGGAAAGTTCTGGATAAACAGAGGGGTAGGAGGTCTACAGAAGGGGAGGGAGTGGATGTAGCAGCTGAGGGAAGCTCTGGGGGTGGAGAAGCAGCAGCTATGGCAGCAGGAGGCCCTGAACGAGATTGCACTCATAGCACTGGAGCAGCAGGAGGGTCCACTCCAGAAATAGGAAGTTCTGACCTGCCAGGGGAGCGCAAGGTCACTTGGGCCTGTTGTCAGAGCAGAGTCTAGGTCTCGTGAAGCAGATGTAGATGAGAGAGAAAGAAAAAGCATTTGAGAGGGATCATGTGAGTTACACAAAGTAGGGATATTACAGAAGGTAAAGAGTGTCTGTAAGCAGGGAACTTCTGACCATATTTTTAGCTTCCAGCAGTAACTGTCTGATTCCCACAGGATGGAGGGATCAAAGATCCCATGCTCTCGTCACCTTAAACTATGTTCCAGCTTGTAATTTGGCCATGACGTGTTATAGAAAAATATTAGACACTTGGGCTTCGGAGCATGTTGGAGGTGGAGACATTTCAAACTTTATTTTTAAGGGGCAAGCTAAGAGGGAGGGACAGGGAATAGGATGAGGAATGTTCCCTGATGGAGACCACTAGGAAGCTGCTCTGAGTAGGATTTATTATTAACCAACTGGCTTTCCATGTTTACTTGTAAGTTGTCCAAAGCTTAGGGGCCTTGTTTGGAGATGGGCAGCGGATTCATAGTAAGTGAACCTCTATGAGTCACTGGTCACCACTAAGACCTGTATAGGCCTGTGAAACGGTGATACTTCAAAGGACAAGACAAGGCCACAGCTGAGGACATTTGGCTTTTTCCTCAATTAACTTAAAGGAGACTGCAGCTGCAGGTGCCACACTCCTACAATAAACGCCAGCCTAAAAATAAGGTAGTTCTCCTGATTGACATAATTTACTACTTGAGAAAATTCTCCCAAGGTCCTGCTCAGATCCTTTGTTTGTAAGGCAAATAAACATAGGGGCTGCCCAGAGAAGTCTTTGTCTTAACCTAGAGAATCTCGAATTCTGTAAGAAAGTTGGACCCTCCTGGAGCCCTAAAATCATTTCAATTCATTTATTTAAGCCTTCACCATCCACTCATTTGGGAGATTGTGGGCCTGATCAGCCCGCAATAATGAAGGGTTTTCAACCCGACAGTTCCCCATCCGGAGCAGAGAGGGGTAACGGTCATGCCTGGTGTGGCAAAATAAGAGCAGCACCAGGCCCTGTACTGAATTCGCTTGTACCCAAAGCAGTAAGGGAGCACGGGTGACTGATCCACCGCTGAGGGGAGCAGTATCCCTGGGAAGTGTCTGTGACAGTGCCAGGTTTAAAGATATGGAAAAGTGAGCTTTCTCTCTCCCAAGGGGATGAGTGCAGAGAGCAGAACCAAGGAGCAGCCCACAGCAGAGGGACTCAGGCATAGAAAAGGTTAAAGGTCAGACTGCGGTGGCCTCCTGCAGCACGGGGGTTGCAGGGAGCTTTGCAGAGAGTTTAGGAGCCTGAAAGGGGAGAGAGCTTAGCAGGTCTGAGGTGGTCAGCACAGCGGGAGCTGGGGAGCTGCCTGGAGCGCCAGAACAAAGCCTGGAACCAGTGTCACCAGTGGCCTCAATGGAAAACGGCTCCTAACAGGACCCCCTATCAGGTCCAAGCCACGGCACCATTATTTAACAGACTCCTCTGAAATCCAGAAGATTATTAGTAAGTGCTCTAATGACTTGTACTCCAGTAAAATGGAGAACTGAAAAAAATCAATAGATTCCTAGATACATATGAACTTCCAAAGCTGAACCAAGAACACATACAAACCCTGAATGCTCCAATATCAAGTAATGAGATTGAAGAAGTAATTTAAAAAAATACCAACTGAGAAAAGCCCAGGTCCCAATGGATTCACTGCTGAATTCCACAAGAACTGTATGGGCGATCTAATGCCACTACTCTTCAAACTAACAAGATCAAAAGGAAGGAATACTCCCAAAGTCATCCCTGCAACCTAGCATTGTGCTGATTCCCAAACCAGAAAAAGACCCAGCCAAGAAAGAGAACTAAAGACCAATCTTTTTAACGAACATTCACGCAAAAATCCTCCACAAGATACTCGCAAACAGGATGCAACAAATCATCAGAAAGATTGTACATCCTGACCACATAGGATTCGTCCTAGGGGTGCAGGGGTGGTCCAACAGATGCAAGTCAGTAAAGCTAACACATGACACAAACAGAAGTAAGGACAAAAGTTACATTATCATCTCAAATGATGCATTAAAAAAGCCTTTGGCAAAAATCCAATCCAAAAATCTATTCAGGATAAAACAAACAAACAAATCTGGCCAGGCATGGTGGTACATTCTGGTAATCCCAGCACTCAGGAGGCTGAGGTAGGAGGATTTCTGTGAGTTCAAGGCCAGCCTGGGCTACACAGTGAGTTCAAGGCCAGCCTGAACTGCGTAGTAGGACCTTGTCTCAAAAAACAAAAACAAAACAAAACAAACCCCTGAAGAAAACAGGTACAGAAGAACCTAACTGATAAAACCCATTTATTATAAGTCAGTGGCCAACATCATACTAAATGGGGAGAAACTGAGAGCTTTCCCTCTACAATCAGGAATAAGATAAGGATGTCTGCTGACACAGCTATAGTTCTCAAAACATTAGCCAGAGCAATCAGCAACAGAATGACGTAAAAGGGATTGGATAGGAAAGGAAGCTGTTAAATTATTACTTGTAAATAAGGCTATCCTCTACTTAGGAGACTCAAAAAATTCTACCAAGACCCCTAGAATTAATAACCAAATTCAGTAGCATAGCAGGATACAAAACACAGACGACTGTGGTGTTGCACCACTTTGTTTTAATTTTGAGTCAGGGTCTTGTTAAGTCCTTTAGTTGTTCAGGCTGTGCTCAAGCTCTCAATCTTCCTGCCTCAGCCTTCTTAGATATATTTTTACCACCTACATATATTTTTAGTAGGGCCTGTTAATTATACAGATATTGGGTTTTAATGTGTGTTTTCATGCATGGGTATGTTTTGATCATATCCATCCTCCTAGTACCCTTTCTACACCCTCCTCTCACCTTGCCCAACTCCCTTTTTTTGTCTAGTAATAGTCTCTCTTTTACTTTCATGGCATCTCTTCTAGATTCCACATATTAGGCCTCTTTTTTGGGGGGGGTACCAGGAATCAAACTCACAACTGCACACCTGCCAGGCAGGTGCTTGCACCACTGAGCTATATCCTCGGCACTCTAGATTCCACATATTAAGGAAAAAGAGATTCTTATCTTTATGAGCTTATCTTATGTTACTTAACATAATGATCTCCAGTTCCATCCATTTTTCTGCAAATGACATAATTTCATCTTCTTAACAGCTGAATAATATTCCATTGTGTATTTGTACCATGTTTTCTTTATCCGTTCCTCTGTTGATGGGAACCTAAGCTCATTCCCTATCTTGGCTATTGTGAATTGTGCCTCCATAAGTACGGCTATGGCCGGGGCAGTGGGACGCACTTGTAATCCCAGTACTGTGAGACGTTGAGGCAACAGGTGGGTCAAAAATTCAAGTCCCACCTGGGCAACTCAGTGAGACCTTTTTTCAAGTCTAAAAAATAAAAAGGGCTGGGGATGTAGCTCAGTGGCAGAGCACCCCTGAGTTCAATCCTTAGTACAGAAGAAAAAGGGGGGGCATGCTGGTATCCCTATGGTAAGCTGACTTTAGTTCCTTTGGTTATATACCCAGCAATGGTATAGCTGAGTCACGCGGTAGTTCTATTTTTAGCATTTTGAGGAACCTCTATACCGATTTCCATAGGGGGTGCACTCATGTACATTCCCACCAGCAGCTCCCTTTTACTCTGATCCTCCCCAGCATTCACTCTTTTCGGTCTTTTTTTTTTTGTACTGGGAATCAAACTCAGGACCTTGCACTTTCCAGGCAGGCACTTGTGCCACTAAGCTATAGCTCCAGGCCCCCACTTTGGTCTTCTTGATGATAGCCATTCTGACTGGGGTGAGCTGGAATTTCAAGGTAGTCTTCATTTGCTTTTCTCTAATGGCTAAAGATGTTGAACATTTTTTCTTATATCCACCAGCTAAGTGATTTCTTTTGAGAAGTGTCTGTACAATTCCTTTGCCCATTTATTGACTGGGATATTTGAGTTTTTGGTGTTGAGGCTTGAGTTCTTTATGTATTCTAAATATGAATCCTCCGTTGGGATCTGGCAAAGATTTTCTCCCATTATGTAGATTGTCTCTTCACTGTTGGTTGTTTCCTTTGTTGTGCAGAAACTTTTACTTTGATATCATCCCATTTGTTGATTCTTGCAATTATTTCCTATGTAATTAGAATCCTATTCAGAAAGCCTTTGCCTGTGATTCTGGCTTCAAGTGTTTCCCCTATGTTTTCTTCTAGTACTTTCAGAGATGCAGGTCTTGTATCTAGATCTTTGATCTATTTTGAATGGATTTTTGGTATAGAGTGAGATACAGGGATCTAGTTCCAGTCTATTATGAATATCCACTTTCCCCGCACCATTTATTAAAGAGGTTGTCTTTTCTCCAACATGTATTTTTGGCTCCTTTGTTAAGAGCCAGATGGTTGTAGTTGTGTGGGGTTTATTTCTGTGTCCTCCATTCTCTTCTAATGGTTGTGTGTCTGTATTTGTGCCAGCACCATGCTACTTTTAAGCCAATTTTTTGTTTGTTTGTTTGTTTTTCCGGTACCGAGAGTAGAACTCACGACCTTGCTCTTGCCAGGCAGGCGCTGTGTCGCAGAGCTAAACCCCCAGCCCCTCATGCTACTTTTTTACTATACCTTTATAGTATAATTTAAAATTGAGTATTGTGATTCCTTTAGCCTTGCGGTTTTTGCTTAGAATTATTTATTTGTGTGTGGGAGATGTATTACTACTGTTGCTAGGTAATGAACCCAGGGATTTTACACTTAACTGCATCACCAACCCTTTTTTTGGGGGGGGGGTGGTAATAAGTCACCAAGTTGCTCTTGTTATGCTCAAACTTATGATCCTCCAACCTCAGCCTCCCAGAGTGTTGGGATTACAGGCATACACCACCCCACCTCACTATAAATGTGGTCAACTGATTTTTTAATTTATTTATTTATTTTGGTGATGATGGTGGGACTGGATATTGAACCCAAGATCTCATGTATGGTAGGCAAATGCTCTCCCACTGACCTATACTCCCAGCCCAGGATTGATGTGGATTTTCTGGGTCTTTTGGGTTTCCATATGAATTTTAGGATTATTCTTTCTAATGAAGTGAAAAAAAGTCATTAGAATTTTGTAGGGATTGCATTGAATCCATAAATCATTTTTTTTTTTTGAGACAGGGCAATGCTATGGCAATCTTCCTGCCTCAGCCTCCTGAGTACTGGGATTACAAGTGTGTGCCACCATACTCAGCTGTAGATCCTTTAATAATAATGGCATTTTAACATTATTCTGCCAGTCCATGAACATGGGAGGCCTTTTCACCTTCTAGTGTCTTCTTCAATTTCTTTTTTCAGAGTCCTGTAATTTTTGTTGTGGAGGCCTTTCACCTCCTTGATTAGGTCAATTCCTAGGTATTTTATATATTTTCAAGCTATTGTGAATAGAATTGTTTTCTTAATTTCTTTTTCAACCAGTTCATTGTTGATGTATTAAAAGCTATTGATGCCAGGAGTGTTGGCACACGCCTGTAATCCCAGCACTCGGAAGGCTGATGCAGGAGGATCTTTGTGAGTTTGAGACCAGTGTGCACTACAAAGTGAGCTCAAGGCCAGCTTGAACTGCACAGTGAGACCGTGTCTCAAAAAGACAAGAAAAAAATCTATTGATTTTTTATGTTGATTTTGTATCTTGGTACTTTGCTGAATCCACTTATCAGCTCTAAAAGTCACTTGATGGAGTTTTTAAGGTCTTATAAGTATAGGATTATATTGCCTTTCAAATATACATACTCCTACTTCTGTCATTTCTAGTTGTATTTCTTTTATTTCTTTCTTGCCTAATTGCACTAACATATCAAGTACTATATTAAACAGGAGCAGAGAAGGTGCACAGCCTTACCTTGTTCCAGATTCTAAAGGAAATATTTTTGCCCCATTCAGGTGATATTGGTTGTGGGACTGTCATGTATAACCTTTACTGTATCAAGGTGTGACCTTCAATAACTAGTTTTTTGCAGGATGTGGTGGTGCACACTTGTAACTCCAGCATTCAGGAGGCTAAGGCAAGACGATCACAAATTTGAGCCCAGTCTGGGCAACTTAGTGATTTAGTGAGACTCTATCTAAAAATAAAAAGATCTGAAATATGGCTCAGGGCAAAAGCCCTGGGTTTAATCCCAGGACCACCAAAACAAACAAATAAACAAACAGTCCTTCCTCAAACACTGCATCCTTCTTTCTTTCATAGTGTTTATATTCCTCAACGATTTGCTCAGAGTACAAGAAAGTCATCTTCAACCCAAGACTGGTTTGCTCATTTTAGACAAATAGCTTCCCTCTTGTGATTTGAATTGGCTGCTTAGAAGGTGTGGCTGTGTGAAATCTTCCTAAATTACTGAGTAGAGAATGTCACACGTGGTAAGAAGTGCAAACCCTGGAATCAAATACTAATCGTGTGCCCTGGTCTGTAGAGCGCGGTGATTTACTGCACTCTGTACCACCCCTCGCTAGATTCCTTACCTACACAGGCATACTTAATCCTTGTGGTTTCAAGATATAGTTACGATTTTTATTTCTCCAGTGCTGGGGGTCAAGCTGGAGCTTTCTGCTAGGCAAGCACTCTGCCTCTAAGAATACCCCCACTCTCTCCCTGGCTTGATTTTAAACTTCACAGGTAGCTAGATCTACTCTTCAGCATGACCTCTTATTGCAGAGAAGAAAAGTGAATTTGACAAACCACAGCGGGCTCTCAGTGTTGGTGTGGAAGGAACAGCTGGTGCCTCCACCCAAATTTCACTAGCGAGTGTGCTTCACATGGGGCAAGTGACAGCAACGAGGCAGAGCAATACAATCCTGCCCCATGGAAGTCTAGGAGGTACTTTAGAACTGTACGTCCAGTCCACAACCACTACACAAGGAGAGGAGGACTAAGTAGAGCAGAATGGACCAGGTAAAACAAGAAAACCCCTGCTACAGAAGGATCGCTGCAAGTTGGAGGCCAGCCTGGTCTACACAGTAAGCTCAAAGCCAGGCTGGACTACATAGTGAGGCCCTGTCTCAAAAAAATAAAAACAAAAACAAAGGAAATAAAAAACAGAAAAGAAAGGTCCACTCCCCCTCTGGGAAGGTAAGGGAAGCCACTGTGTAGGTTGCTCAAGATCTTTACCCCAGGTCCAAGATTACATCAGGACCGTAGAAGTGACCACGTCTTATGCAGAATGTTTTCACTTAAGTGTGGCTATCTTCAGCCAAGAGACAAAATCTTTCCAAACAGACTGAGATCAGCAGAACAAAAAGCACCACACAGAATCTTTTAACAGAATCTGAAAATAGTTAAGAGTTGTAAGTTTTTAAACCACATTGGGAGTTTACAGCCAGCCTATAATACACAGCAAGACCTTGTGTCAAAACGTTAATTAATTAATCAAGTCATAAAAGCATGTGTGTATGAAAAAAGAAATCCCTCCTACAACAGAGCACAAGCAAGGCCCACAAAGAGCCATATTTCCCAGGAAAAAACAACCGTCCCTTTGTGTAACAGCCTTCCTTGGCTTATACAGCAGCAGCAGAGGCAGAACCACTGAAAAGAGTGCGAAGGTTGCCATCGCTGCCACTGTGCCTTGGTGTAGCCACTTTGAGTGCTAAGTATCCCTGCTCCTCCTAGCAACTGATGACATCAGAAGAGAGCAACTCCGTGTACACATAACCTGTGTCACACAGAGCTTCACTGTGTGGGCCCAGCGGAGGTTTCTGCCAGCCCCTAGCTCCTGCCCTACAAACCCTCCTTAGATAAAGATGAGGAGGAATCAGCATGTGCTCTACTGGATGGTAAGTAAAAAGAATAAATTTTTACCTTCCCTCCTTGATATCCTATACAAAAATGAATTCAAGATGAATCACAGACCTCAATGTGAATGGTAAAACCATAAAGTTTCTAGAAAAAGATGTAAGAGAATGTCTTCAAAATTCTACGCAAATGTTTCATAAACAAGACATAAAAAGCATTATAATTGGACTTAATCAAAACTAAAGACTTTTTCAACAAAAGAAACCAATTAAGGAATAAAAGGGCAATATGTAGACTGGAAATGTTAACTATATGTATAAATAATAGGCACTAGAGCCTAGATATATAAATAACTCCCATAATTCAATAAGATAAGGCAACTTTTAAAATGAAAAAAGGACTTGGACAGTCACTTCACAAAAAAAGGATAGCCAGCTGGGTGTGGTGGCACACACCTGTAATCCCAGCACTCATAAGGCTGAGGCAGGAGGATTGCAGCAAGTTCAAGGCCAGCCTGGGCTATATAGTTAGTTCAAAGGCAACCTGAACTATACAGCAAGACTCTGTCTCAGCAAAATAAAAAGATAGCCAAATTTAAATATACATAGCCAAAGGATGGTATTTTACAATCATTATTCATTAGGGAAACCATCTAAAGCTATTTTGAGATACTACTGTGCACCAACTAAATGACTAAAATTAAGACTGACACCTGGTATAGTGGGGCACACCTGTAGTCTCAGCTACATAAGAAGACAATTTAGCAAGACGCTGTCTGAAACTACAAACTATAAAAATAGGCTGAGCATCATAGTGCACTTCTGTAATCCAGGCACTCTGAGAGGCTGAGGCAAGATGGTTGCAAATTTGAGCCCAGCCTGGGTAGCTTAGCAAAATCCTGTTTCAATAGATAAAAAGGGCTGGAGATATAGCTCAGTGTGAAGGCCCTGGGCTCAATCACAAGTACCCCACCACACACACACACACACACACACACACACACACACACAAAGATGATAACCCAAGACCCTTCTACTGGTATGTCTAACAGCTAGATTCAGGTGCTCAGAGTTGCCAAAAGTGGCTTCACCTCCATGCATGCTGGCTTAATTCCTGAGAGGCTTTCCTCTCACAGTGAGTAGCTACCCACCAGTAGCTCAAGAAATGTCTTTTATCATCTCAGCCCCCCAGGAAAAAAAAAAGAGCTTCTCTTTCCCGACAGTTTCAACAAATGTCTCAAGGCCCAATTTGGTCCAGCCCAGGTCACATATCCATGTCTGAAATCAAAGGATGGCTTATACTAATTGGACAGATAAGGTCACATGCCCTCTCCTGGAAGAGAGGGTGGTAATGAGATCTGTCTCACAAACAGATGAATC
Source organism: Chinchilla lanigera (assembly GCF_000276665.1). Classification (NCBI taxonomy): domain Eukaryota; kingdom Metazoa; phylum Chordata; class Mammalia; order Rodentia; family Chinchillidae; genus Chinchilla; species Chinchilla lanigera. The sequence goes on along the minus strand of NW_004955433.1, from coordinate 16,108,110 downwards.
AAAGGAAGAAGAAATTAGGTTCTCCTGATGGTCATCATGGTGTGCTTTCTAGAAAGGGTCTGAAGACTTAACAGACAAAAACAACAGGTACTCACAACACACTTCCTTACAAAGTTTCTTAAAGTACATGTGGTATAAACATAAGTCTGCTTGCTTCTCCTAAGAGCTATCCCCTGGCACAACTTGAAAGCAGGAATTCTAAGAGGAAAGTCAGCCTCCTAACAGTCAAATGTATAAACAGAGCCCACAAGCAATAGAAGCAAAAGCTTTTTTAGTAAGCATTTAGTAAGGCTATGCCCAGGTCTTGTGCATGCTAGACAAACATTCTACTACTAAGTTAAACCTCTAGACCCCGGAATGAATTTTTTTAAAGACTCAATTATATTTGGTCTGTAAGAGATATACTTTCAGTGATGGATATAGCAACAAGCAGAAGGTCAACAAAGAAAGAAAGGACATAAACAAAACTATACCTAACAAGAACACTCCACCCAACAAAAACTGAATATACTCTCTTCTCTGGTATGCATGGAACATTCTCGGGGCCATATGTTAGGCCTTAAAATAAGCCTGTGCAAAGGTACAAGGAATGAAATAGTATGAAGTATGTTCTTTGACTACAGTGGAATATAACTAAAAATCAATTACAGGAAGGAAATACATCGATATTAAACAATATACTGCTAAATAACCTATCAGTCAAGGAAGAAATCATGACAGAAATTAGAAAATACTTTGAGATGTGTGAAAATAAAAATACAACATATCAAAACCTAGAGGATATGTTTAAAAAAAAAATTTCAATTCAATAACCTGCTCTTTCATCTTAAGAAACTAGAAATTGCCAGGCATAGTGGCACACACTTGTAACCCCTGCACTTGGGAGCTGGAGGCAAGAGGATAGCTGTGAGTTTGAGGCCAGCATGAGCTGCACAGTGAGTTCAAGGCCAGCCTGAACTACATAGTGAGACCCTATTTCAAAAAAGACCAAAAAAAAAAAAAAAAAAACCTAGAAATATAAGATCAAACTAAACCCAAAGGAAGAAGAAAAGAAAAATTAGAACTAAACAAGATGAAAGTGGGAATAGAAAAAAAATGCAGAAAAATCAATAAAATCAAAAGTTGTTTCTTTGGCTGGGCATGGCGGTTACCTATAATCATTGCACTCAGGAGCCTGAGGCAGGAGGATCACTGTGAGTTCGAGGCCAACCTGGGCTACATAGAAAGACCTGGTCTCAAAAAAAGTTCTATCTTTGTTTTTTACTAATATATGTTTGCAGTACATAATGATTACATTCATTGTGGGGAATCAGTACCCGTACATAACGCATCTCAATTCTTTTTTTCCTCCTTCTCCTCTACCTCTATTTTTTGCCAGCATCAGATTCATTTATTCATTTTATAAGTTTTTATCAAGTTAATTATCACAAAAGATGAACAGCCAGACTAACAGGCCAAAACACATAAAACACGTAAGACAATGCGTTGGCCATATGGTATTACAACAACTTTTCACTCTCTCTCTCTCTTTTTCCCTATCATCTTTTATTTGGTATGGTATTTATATATTGGGTATCTCATATAAGAGAAACCATGTGCTATTTAAACTCATGTGCTGGAGAGCACTACAAAGAGTCTCTGAGCAGGATTTAATATTAACCAACTGGTTTTCCATGTTTACTTGTAAGTTGTCCAAAGGTTAGGCACCTTGTCTGGAGATGGACACTGGACTCATAGTAAGTGAACCTCTATGAGTCACTGGTCACTGCTGAGGCCTGTATTGGCCTATGAAGCAGTGACACCTCAAAGGACAAGATAAGGCCACAGCTGAGGATGTTTGGCTCCAACCCCAATTAACTTAAAGGAGACTACAGCTGCAGGCTCCACACTCCTATAATAAATACCAACCTAAAGATAAGGCAGTTCTCCTGATTGACATAATTACTACTTGGGAAAATATTTCCCAAGGTCTTGCTAGATTCCTGCATTTTCTTGAGTATCTCCCTCCTTTGTTTGAAAACCTAATAAAAATGGGCTGCCCAGCGAAGTCTTTGTGTTACCCCAGAGAATCTCGAATGCTGTAAGAGAGTTGGACCCTCCTGGAGCCCTAAAATCATTTCAACTCATTTATTTAAGTCTTCACCATCCACTCATTTGGGAGATTGTGGGCCTGGTCAGCCCACAATAACTAGAGTTATTTACCCGACACTCACGTGCTTGATTTACTTCACTTAAAATTACAGTCTCAAGGGGTTGGGGATTTAGCTCAGCGGCACAGCGCCTGCCTGGCAAGTGCAAGGTTGTGAGTTCAATTCCCAGTGCCGGAGAAAAACAAAAAAAATTATGGTCTCAAGATGTATCCATTTTCCTACAAATGACTCAAGTTTTTCCTTCTTACGGAGAGTAGTACTCTGTTGTGTGTAAACATCACATTTTCATTATCCATTCATCTGTCGGTGGACACATGGGCTGCTGCCAACATTAGCGGTTATGAGTTGTGCTGCATGGGTAGGCGTGTATCACTATAATACGCTGTCTTTAACTCTTTGGGGATGATATCTGCAAGGGAGTGACTGGGTTAAATGGAATTTCTATTTTCAGTTTTTTGAGGAATCTCCGTACTGATCTCTATAAAAGTTGTTTCTTTTTAAAATTCGACAAAATGAACAAAGCTTTAGCTACAATGAAAGCAGACACAAATCACTGAAATCAAGAAGGAAATAGGAGGCATTACTACTAACTTTACAGAAACCAAAGGAACTATAAATTAATACTATAAGTAATTATATAATTATATGCCAGCAATTAGGTAAACTAGATTCAATGGATGAATTACAAATCTAGACATGGTGGTATATCCTTGTGATCCCACCACTCAATAGGCTGAAGCAGAAGGATTACAAGTTGGAAGCCACCCTCAGCTATATGGCAAGACTCTATCTCAAAATACCAAGGAAAAATCGAGTGTGGTAGCACACATCTGTAATCCCAGAACTTGGAAGGCTGAGGCAGGAGGATTGTCATGAGTTCAAGGCCAGCGTGGGGTACACAGTGAGTACAAGGCCAGCCTGAGTACTACATAGCAAGACCCTTTCTCAAACAAAACAAAAACCCAGGAAAAAATTTGAAAGATTCCTAAAAAGATGCAAACTATCAAAACCAACTAAAGAAAAAATAGAAAAATCTGAACATATTTATAGTAAATAAAGAGATCAAGTGAGTAGTCCAAAGAATTTCCACCAAGAAAAACACATGACTTGACAATTTCACATAGACTAATTATATTAATTATACCATTAATTGGTATTAATTATACCATTATATAATTGGTATTAATTATACCATTGCCGAGGTATTTACCCTAGCATGCAAAGTTGGTTCAACAAAGGAAAATCAATGTCCATATTAATAAAATAAAGTAGGTGGGGCTGGGGATTTAGCTCAGTGGCAAAAGCACCTGCCTGGCAAGCACAAGGTCGTGAGTTCGGTTCCCGGTACCGGAGAAAAACCAAAAAAAAATAAATAAATAAATAAAAATAAAGTAGGA
>NW_004955433.1:16058211-16104463 GCF_000276665.1 Chinchilla lanigera | reverse complement strand
TGGCAAGCACAAGGTCGTGAGTTCGGTTCCCGGTACCGGAGAAAAACCAAAAATAAATAAATAAATAAATAAAAATAAAGTAGGAACACTACATGATCATCTGCAATAGATGCAAAAGAAAAAAAATCAGTTAAAAAATCCAACCTGAGCATGGTGGCAGATGCCTATAATTCCAAATGAGGCAACCTGGGCAGTTCAGTGAGATTGTCTCAGGAAAAAGAGAAAGAAGGAAGGAAAGAAAAGAAAAGAAAAGGTAAAGAAAAGGAAAGGAAAGGAAAGGAAAGGAAAGGAAAGGAAAGGAAAGGAAAGGAAAGAAAAAAAAGGGCTGAGGACATAGCTCCATGCAAAGTCCCTGAGTTCAATCCCCAGTACCAAAAAGATCCATTTAATAAGTGGTAAAGCATCTGAACAGACATTTTTTTCATAGAAGATAAAAGATACAGCCAATAAGCACATGAAAAGACATTGGAGTTCTTATTTATGAAGAAAACTCAAACATAAACCACAATGAGATTAACCACTTCATACCAATAGGGTAGCTATGATACAAATAATAGAAAAGCCAGGCACACTGGTGCACATCTGTAATCCCAACATTTTGGGAGGCCGAGGCAGGATGAGAATAAATTCAAGTCTTGATGGGGAATTTAACGAGAGCCCTGTCTCAAAAAATAAAAACAGGCTGGGGATGTAGCTCAGTGCACAGGCCCTGGATTCAATCCCTGATGATGATGATGGTGGTGGGGCTGAGCGTGGGGCCCAGTGGTAGAGCACCCCTGGCTTTGGTTCCCAGTAGCACACACACAAAGATAAACAAAAATCATTGGTGTGAATGTAAAGAAACTGGAACCCTCAGGGATATAAATGGTGAGGCTGCTTTGGAAAACCACCTGGCAGTTCCTAAAGTGGCTGAATATAGTTACTGTTTTACCCATCATTTCTATTTCTGCGTTACCCAACAGAAAAAACACTTCACACAAACACTTGTACATGAACATTCATGCCAACATCATTCACAATAGCCAAAAAGCAGAAACAACACAAATATCCATCCACAGATAAATGAATAAACAAATGTGGCCTAGCCATATCACGAAATATTATTTGGCAATGAAAGAGAATAATGTAGCCAGATGTGGCAGTGGGGGGGACACCTGTAATAGCAGCTATCTGAGAGACTGAGGCAGAAGGATTGCAAATTTGAGCCCAGCCCTAGCAGTTTGGTAACTGAGTAAGACCCTGTATCAAAATTAAAAATAAAAAAAGGGCTGGGGAAGTAGCTCAGTGCAAAGGCCCTGAATTCAGTCCTCAGCACCTCCAAACAAACAAACAAAGGATAGGCAAAAAAGTCTACTCATAGTTACCAGGGTCTTGGAGGAAGGAGGGGTGAGGAGTGCTGCTAATGGTTACAGGGAGTGGGGTGTTCTGATATTACACAGTGGCAATGTTTGTAGAATTCTGAAGATATTAAAGTCCCTTTATTTGAACTGGGCATGGTGGCACATGCCTGTAATCCCAGCACTTGGGAGGTTGAAGCAGAAGGATTGCTGCGAGTTCCAGGCCAGTCTGGGCTATAAAGTAAGTGTAAGGCCAGCCTGAACTGCATAGCAAAACCCTGTTTAAAAAAAAAAAAAAAAAAAAAAAGGAAAAAGGAAAAAAATCCCCTTATTTGGCACTTTAAAGGGGTTGGATTGTATTTTAGATGAATAATATCTCAATAAAGCTATTATTTATTTTTTTTAAATCTTTAAGCAGCTAAGATGTTCTTCAACAAGTCACTGAAATAAACAAATTATGGAATATACTATGGAATACTATTTGACAATAAAACCTACACACATGCATATACACATCTGGGATGAGTTTCTGGAGAATTCTGTTGAGTTTTTAAAAACCCAATTCTAAAATGTTAGACTGTATGTGCTATGGACTGAATGTTGTGTATCCCCGAAACTGATTGGTTGAAACTCTAATCCCCAATGTGAAGTATTTGGGGTTTGGTTCTTTGGGCGTTGACAAGGTCATGAGAGTGAAACCCTCATGAGGAGAGGAGAACCCTTATAAAGAAGAGATGGAAGGGCTGTGCATGTAGCTCAGTAGTAGAGCGCTTGCCCAGCATTTAGGAAACTTTGTGTTCAATCCCAGAACCTAAACAAATACATAGAAGAAAACGCAAGGGAAAGCTTGCTTCTCCTCAAATCTCCACCACAAGGACACACTAAAAAGTTGGGCAACTGTAAAGTGGGAAAACATCTCACCTTGCTTTTACCCTAACCATAGACCTCTTAGCTTCCAGAACTGTGGCAAACACATTCCTGTTGGTTAAGCCACTCAGTTTATGGTATTGTGGGAAGCAACCTGAAATGACTAAGACAGGCTGATTCCATGACAGCATCAATGCAGGCACACATTTTTAGAAAATAGCAAGCAGAGGAGTGATTTTAATGGAGGGCCTTGCAGAAGGGAATCCAGTGTGAAAAGTAGAAAAGGTCCTTATGGTAATGTTCGATTTCTTGCACATTATGTGGATACAAACTTCACATATGTAACAAAGTTTCATAGAACCAAATGCAAGCGTGCTTGCACACACACACACAGTGAGAGAGAGAGAGCAAGTAGAACGGGGTATATCTGAATAAAATCACCAGATTGTGTCAGTGCTCATCTCCTGGCTATAGTGTTGTACTACGGTTTTGTAAAATATCTCCATTGGAGGAAACTGGGTAAACTGTACACAGGATCTCTTTGCGTTATTTCTTACAAATACATGTGAATTTTGAGCCGGTTGTGGGGGCACATGCCTGTAATCCCAGCAGTAGGGAGGCTGGGGCAGGAGAACCCCCCACTAGTTCCAGGCCAGCCTGGGCTTCATAGTGAGTTCAAGACCAACCTGAACTACTGTACATCACAAGACTCTGTCAAAAAACAAAACAGCATGTGAATCTACAGCAATCTCAATGACATTTCTAATTTTTAAAATGAGATTTGGATTTCCAAGACACTCCCTATATTTCCTGACTAGTGAGGACCTCTGCTGCAGTGGAGAGATCAGCGTGGTAAAAAGCGCATCAACACACAGGACAGGGAATTAGAATGCACAATATAATGTGACAAGTTATGAGGAACACACAGCCAAGAACAGAAACCAGGCCTCTGGACACCCATTACTTCATTCAACAAATGGACACTGAGAACCTACAATGTCTCAGAGATGTTCTAGAATCAAGGTCCCCAGTTTGTAGCCACGAACAGCACTCAAGCCAGACCTCTCTCTTTTAGGGAAGACTGTGTCTCAAGGAGGTGAAAGCAGTCCCCTACAGTCTCCAGTAAAGGAAACTCCAGGGGCACTAGCTGGTGGACATGAATCCAGGATAGAGAACAGAAAGTTAATGAAGCCAAATAGCTCTGGCTCACTGCCCCAGACTGATGAAGGTGCCAAGCCTCCGAACGCTCTTCCAAGGAGAGGGCAGTGTCCGGCTTGGCCAAGAGGCCAGGCTTAAAAATAGCAGAATAAACACGGGCTGGCTAGGGGCCAGGCTTGGTCAGGACAATGCTGTCAGGCTGATGACTCAGGAAGTTGGGTATCCAAGACTGACGCTGGAAACTACAACTCCCAAGGTGACCCGCGGCTGGCCCCAACGAGGCTGTCATGTGATCCGTGCTCACGTGTCTCCGCAGCCGGCTTGGGAATGAAGCACACTAGGTAGGTGGCAGGAGGTGGGGTCCGGGAGGGTGTACGCGTCAGGTGCCAGGGTCCCTGGAGCCCCCTGCCGAGGCAGAACCCGGGTCCGTTTCCTGCAGGGCTGCGGACCCCGGGCTCGGCCCACTCCCGCCCTTCGTGGCGCCGGCTGTGCAGCGCCGGGGTCCCCCTGGCCCTAGGCCGGGATCGAGTCCCGGGAGCCCCTCGCTAGCTACCTCGCGCCGACCCGCTCCTGCCCCACCTTGCCATGCAGCCCAGCCCCCGTATATCAGAGCTCCAACGCCAGGCTGCACTGGGACCCGCCCTGGGTGGGCTCCGAGGGGGCTGCTGTCATGGTTACATCTCCGTCCAGGGCATAGGGCGTGGGCTTCTAGCTGGGAGCCTGCCGAGGACCCACTGTGACGTTAGTCTTCTCTCTCCCTCCTTGGGCCTTTCCCCTATCTGCCCTGGCACCTCCTTCCCTGAGTTGGTGTGGAGCTGCCCCCTCCCCTGCCCGCCTCTGCTGAGCCAGCCCGGCCCAAACTCTTCTCTCTGCTGACTGCGGATTTTAGGTAAAGTCTTGAGAAAGGACTCAAGCCCAGAGGGAGGTGGGGAGAACCAGACCCAAGACATCTGGGAAGAAGAACCTACCTCCTTCCTCCTAGAGCCGCGCAGCTGGACAGAGCAAGTACGCTGGGAACAAGGGAGCTGAGTAATGGGGATGGTGATGGGGGGGCAGCTCGGCCCCCCAGATCTGTGAGGACCTCAGCTTGAGCTCCTATATGGTGGGGCCCTGAGGTGGGGGTGCCCAAAAGAAAAGCTGTTCCCTGGAGGATCCGGAGCCCCTTTGGACTTAGGACCTTGGACACGTCCCCCAGCCGCCCTTATCGGGAGAACAGGTGGAGGGGTGGTCTCAGCGCGCCCTGGAGCCAGGCGGGAATCCTGGGAGTCCGGAGACTCGCCTGTACCTTCACTGCTCACTGCTTGGAGTTTTCGCAGAGTTGCTGGTGGAGGGGCAAGGCTGTGTAACAGGATGAAGTCCTGTGGCGAGGTCTGATCTTTCTGAGTTCCGCCGCCACAAAGCGCTGTCCCCTCTGGGCTGCGTGCCGTGGTTCTGTGCTTGGTGACAGGTGCACCTGCACTTTCTCCCTTCTCTCTCAAGAGGGTACAGCTTCCAGATTTGTTCTTCCCATCATGAGAAGCAACTGGGAAGCAGCCCAAGGAGCCAGGTAGCTCTTGCACAGCCCCAGGGAGCCGCCCCAGCAGGGAGAGTGGCTATGTGATTGACAGTGGTTAGGTTGTCCTTTCGGCAGAACCTGATAGGTTTCTTTTTCTTCCTTATGGGCTACAAAGCGTAAGTCAGAGAGAGAGAAGTGCAGAATAAAAGGAGTTTTGTCTGAATGCCCTCAGGTCAGGACTCAGGGAGGAAGAGACTCGGGACAGGAATCTGGCGGATTTTGCCAGCCCAGGTAGTAACTAATCAAAAGCTGCCCCTGGGAGGCTGCTCAGGGCTCCTCATTACTCATCAGCCCTGCCCATTTTGGGGGGGATTGCATGCTGGGGATCGAACCCAAGGCCTTGTTTTTGTGTACTAAGCACATGTTGTACCACTGACCTGCCTCCCCAGCCCAGCGCCTCCCTTCTAAACCGGCCTTCACCTTGCTCTTCCCATCAGCTCTCCCAGTGCCTTTGTGCCCATGGTTAGGCCAACTATCACCAGGCCCCGGTTCAGTGATTATTTGCTCTCTGCTTGCTCAGGGTTGAAGATTCTTAGGCATGGTGAAGGGAAGGCAAAATGGAAAGGGCCGTTTGCAAACATAACAAAAGCCATGACCCCTTTTTGGGGCAAGGGGTTGCTGGGAGTTGAAGCCAGGGCCTCACACATGCTAAGCATCTGCTCTACCACTGAATTACATCCCTGACCCTATGACCATTTATTGAGTGCTCAGCCCTCGCCGATACTAACACAGTCCTCACAGGAACTTAGGATGTACAGGCTCAGAGGGGTGAAGTGACTTGCCCAAGTCACACAGCTGGGAAGTGAAAGAGTCCACAGTGAGACTTCAGAGTGTAATCCAAGGCCCACATGGCAGACTGTACCTGCTCAGGGCTGCCGTTGATCTGGGTTTGGGCGTGGTTCTTTAAGACTGTCATTTCTCCTGGGAGTCTTGGGCTGTAGCTGAACCTTGGAAATACTGAGGGTCAGTTTTCGGGGCTGGGTTCCTCAGAGCACCTCAAATTCTGGGAAGGAGAAGTTTCTTTCTGGTTTTCAAGAAAGGACCAAGGCTGAGAGAAAAACTGCAATTCATCTGTGTTTGCCTAGAGTGAGGAGAATCAGTCAAGTAGCAAGCATGGTATCTGAGCTCAGACACATCCACGGTGCCATTTGGGGCCCAGGGCTGGGACAAACACAAACAGGCGGATGCTCTAGGGCGGGACAAGCCAAGGTTTTATTGCTGTGGTTTTTTTATTATTTCTTTTTGTGTGTGTGTGTGTGGTTTTGTTTTTGTTTTTGTTTTTTCCGGTACTGGGGATTGAACTCACGAGCTTGCACTTGCCAGGCAGGCGCTGTGCCGCTGAGCTAAATCCCCAGCCCTTGTTGCTGTTGATGCTGCTGTTGTTGTTTGTTTCTGTGTGGTCCCGAGGATTCACTTGGTTTTTCAAATCCCAGCTCCACCACCTATTGCTATATGATCCCAGGTAAAATGCTGCCCGGCTTAATGCCCCTGGGGTTCAGTTTCCTTCTTGGCAAAGTGGTGACCATATGTCACCTTTTAGGGCTATGCTGAAGATTAAATGAGGTACAGCATCCCATAGCTGCCACAGTGGTGGGCACGTCATAACAGGAGCACACATTCAGCCGAGGAGCCTTGTAGTCTGGCACCAGGGAGCAGGCCTGATGCCAGATGGTAGCACAGGAAAGAAAGCTGAAAGGAAAGTAGGCTGAGCATTGTGAGGCCCTCACAGGCTCCAAGAAAGCTGCAGTGAGCGTCTGAAGAAGTAGGAAGAAACAGGACCTGGGAAGGGGTGGCAAGGAAGGGCAGGGAGCATTTCAAAGATAAGATTGCCAATTATCAGCCAGGCGTGGTGGCGCACGCCTGTAATCCCAGCACTCAGGAGGCTGAGGCAGGAGGGTCGTTGCGAGTTTGAGACCATCCCAGGCTACAAATTGAGCTCAAAGCCAGCCTGAACTGCATAGCGAGACCCTGTCTCAAAAAAAAAAAAATGTATTACCGGTTATTTTCCTGAGGACATCCATGGAAGGGATCAGGGACAACAGTGAGAATTAGCCTGAATTTTGAAAGGTGTTAAAAGCCACCCATAATCTAGTGTCTAGACTAGGGAAGTGCCCTGGGCCTCTCTAGTGCCAACATGTTAGCACCCTCTCTCTATGTTCAGGTCTTATTTTCCCTACAGGTCCTAAAACAAGCAGGGTTTGCCTCTGATACATTTATGTGTCTGCCATTCCGCACGATGTTCTGCACAGAGGTGCACCCAGATTGAATCCTAGCCATGTGATTTTTTTTTAATGTGTTCCTGGGAATTGAACCCAGAGCCTTTACACTGAGCTACATCCCTGGCTCTTTTATTTTTTGAGACAAGATCGCACCAAGTTTTCCAGGCTGGGCTTGAACTGGGAGTCTTCCTGCCTCAGCTTCCCAGAGTGCTGGATTACAGGAATCACTTGGCTACCGTGAGATCTTGGCAAAGTTGTTTTACCTTCCTGGGCCCCAGCCTCCCTGTATCAGGTAACAGAAGTACTTGCCTTTATCCCATCTAGGCTGAAAAGAGTCTGTGTAAAGTAACAGCCTTGGACAGGCAAGTGTTCCCTCCGCCACCCCTGGGATGTGGTCGTGAGGCGGAGCCCACAGCCCTTGCAGGAAGAGGCTCTCGGTGCCATGGCCCAGGTCAGCATCAACAGTGACTACAGCGATTGGGGCCCCAGCAGGGATGCTGGGGAGCGGGCTCGTCTGCTGCAGAGTCCTTGTGTGGACACAGCCCCCAAGAATGAGGGCGATGCCGCTCCTGGGGGCCCTGACAGAGGCACCACTTCCACGCTTGGGGCTGTCTTCATCGTGGTCAATGCCTGCCTGGGCGCAGGACTGCTCAACTTCCCAGCAGCCTTCAGCACTGCTGGGGGCGTGGCGGCCGGCATCATGCTGCAGATGGTGAGTATCCAGCTGGCGGCAGAGATGCAGTGCATGTGGGCCCTTGGCTCTGGGAGCTCTGGGCCAGGCGCGCTCAGCAGGGACAGAGACCGCTGTCCTTCTCTCTGTTACACATGGGCAGATGTTCCCCGTCTGTTCCAGCACCCATTAGTATGAGCCCAGGTGAGGTTTCAGAAGCCTTCCCCATCAGAGAGATGTGAACATTAATGCAAATATAATTTCCTAGGTGTTCCATGGATTTTGTGGTTATATTTTTTAACAAACAGACCCTTTCTTGTAGAACTACTGGGCTATTTACTGATGAGATGATAAGGTAGCTTGCATTGGCTTCAGAGGAGGGAGGGGAGTAAGAGACAACAAGACTGACCATGAATTGGTTATTTTTGAAGCAGTAATGGCACATGGGAGGCCCCTGTACTGTTCTCTCTACTCTTGCGTGAGAAGTATTTCCTTGAAGATTTTTTGTGTTTAGGGAACATCTCAACTTGGCGCATCTAGCTGTTTATTAAAACGGCCTTGCAAGATGAGACCCATTTGCCTGAGTCATGTTGGGCACTGGCCCAGTAATTGCGAGCTTGGCTTCCAGGCCTTCCATGTGCCCTCTTGCTCTGTGTTTGCCTGCAGGGCATGCTGGTTTTCATCATCAGCGGCCTCGTCATCCTGGCCTACTGCTCCCAGGCCAGCAATGAGAGGACGTACCAGGAGGTGGTGTGGGCTGTGTGTGGCAAGCTGACAGGCGTGCTGTGTGAGGTGGCCATCGCTGTCTACACCTTTGGCACCTGCATTGCCTTCCTCATCATTATTGGGGACCAGCAAGACAAGAGTGAGCTTCTCCCCAACATGCCCACTCCAGCCCAAGGGGACCCTGGGGAGGAGGGAAAAGCTGTACACTTACCTGGCCTTCATCTGGAAGTCCTCCCTCCAGGCTCCTGGGCCCATTAGAGGGAGGTCCTGGGGCCTGGCAGAACAGAGGGCCACACCCTGTGGTGGGCCACATGACATTCTCACTTTCCTCCCTATGCAGTTATAGCGGTGATGGCAAAGGAGCCTGAGGGGGCCTTCGCCAGCCCCTGGTACACAGACCGCAAGTTCACCATCAGCGTCACCGCCTTCCTTTTCATCCTGCCCCTGTCCATCCCCAGGGAGATTGGCTTCCAGAAATATGCCAGGTTCGGAGGCCCCGCCCCAACCTGGGCCAGACTGAAGCTCTGATCATAGGCAGCTGGAGACCCAAGGGCTGCTGGGAGCTCTTCTCCTCCAAATCCTCTTCCCCTCCAGACCCCTCACCCGCTCAGGGAGCAAGAGTGGGCAGTGCAGGGTGGGGCAGGGCTTGCAGGGTGCCAGGCTTAAGGCCTCCCTTTTCTGCCCCCATCAGGGAAGACAGCAGCCACTGGCATCAGTGAGATTCTGTTCTAAATGTCCTTGTCAAGGAAGAGACTGGTGATGCCTGGGAATGTGAGGCAGCCTGCTAGCCCGGGCCTTGGTTTTCCCTGAGAGGATGTGTGATTCTTTGAGATCATCCACCCGCCAGCATCTTCCATGCAGCTCAGCCTGAAGAAGGAGTCTAGCTTCCCAGCTTAGAGTCTGAAAAGCTTCGAAGCTCTATTCTGTCTTCTGGTCTTTACAGGAAAGGGTCACACTCAGCTGTCTCCACCATCCCTGAAACGTTGGCATTTTAGTATTTGCAGTCTCATTCTTTACCTTCAGCAGCTCCTAGTTCTCCAAGGCCTGGCCCAGAGGATAGCCTGCTGGCAGGTCAGGGTTTGGCTCCTTTGATGGAAGTTGTAAATGTGCTTCAGAGCCCAGTTCTCTGAGCTATGGAATTGCATCTGTGTATTTCCCAATGGCCAGGAATGTCAGTCAGGTCTGCACTGGCTGTCCAGCCCCTTCCTAGCTGTGGTGGGGCTCTGTGAAACTGACTTCTCAGGCATCTCTTGAGTCCCTGTTTGGCATAGTCCCCAGTGTTCTTTGGACCTCTGTGGTCCCTCGAGCTGGGTATGGGCACCCCTGGGGATGAAATCAGATGGGGCAGCTGGGGCTGGGAGGAGGAAGTCAGTCTCTCCTTCCCACAGCTTCCTGAGCGTCGTGGGCACCTGGTACGTCACTGCCATCATCATCATCAAATACATCTGGCCAGATAAAGAGATGACCCCGAGCAACATCCTCACCAGGTGGGCGAGAGCCCTTGGGAAACATAGGGCAGAAGCCACCATCCAGGCTCCACGAGGTGCTGGGTCGGGCATCAAAATGCCACACTGCCAAATCTTCCTTAAGCTTGTTGGGGCTTCAGGCTGGCACGTGGGTTATTGCAGCAAGGTGGCAAGAGGTTCTGGTCTCTTCCTGGAGGAGAGAGTGAGAGCCAGAGGCAGGAGGAGACTCTGCCACCAACAACCAGGAAGTGTGCCAGTGTGGGACTGGGCACCAGGCTGGGAGATTGATAGGAAGCATTGACACATTTTTCCAACACGTGTTTATCTGTATTTTTTTTTTCTTTTGAGATAGGGTCTTGCTGTAATTCAGGGCGGCCTGGAACTCACTATGTAGCCTAGGCTGGCCTTGAATTTGCAGTGATCCTCCTGTGTCAGCCTCCCAAGTATTGGGGTTACAGGCATGTGCCACCACTCCTGGATCACTTTTTTTTTTTTTTAACAGAACATACCAGAGAAACAAAGTCCATGAGCTAGAAACTCTGGATTTTGGTCCCAGAAAGGCCTTTCAGAGCCTTGTGTGCTGCACTGTAATCTGCAGCTGTCTCCTCGCTAGCCTCAGGCTCACTGTGTGTTCAGTGTATAGAGGGCTGGTTGCTAGAGACCACCGTGGGATAATAAGGAACGAGGGTACATCTGGGGGCTCTCAGTTTTGCAGGCGACACACATTTGTATTTTGTCCACAGGCCGGCTTCCTGGATGGCAGTGTTCAACGCCATGCCCACCATCTGCTTCGGATTTCAGGTGCCAGCTGCAAGGTCCCTGCTGTCCCCTGCAATAGAACCCTTACTACAAGCAGGGCGGGGGAGTCCTGGGAAGAAGGTTAAAATGGGCCCCCAGGGCTTGCCCTTGTCCCTGCAGCCTCTGTCCCCAAGGTACCTCCCTGTGGAAATGGGGGTGCAGTTCCTTTCCTGCCGTGACCATGAACTTCACCCGGACAGTGCCACGTGAGCAGTGTGCCCGTCTTCAACAGCATGCAGCGGCCTGAGCTGAAGACCTGGGGCGGGGTGGTGACGGCTGCCATGGTCATAGCCCTGGCCGTCTACATGGGCACAGGTGAGTGCCCCCCTCCAAGGCCCAGGTGTAGGTACTCCCACTCCTCCTCAAACCCTTGGGCTGCCTGGGGCCTCCTCTGCCAAGACAGAAGAGGCTTGTCTGTCCATCCAGTCCTCAGTTCTGAACCAGTGCCCAGTAAATGCCAAGAGCTGCTCTCAGTGTGGGGACACCATAGAGATGGGTGGGCCTTGTCCTGCTCCGTGGGGGTGCCAGTGTCCCTGAAGACACAGTTGTACGAGAGAGAAAGAGGAACGGCAGTCATTTCCAGGCAGTGGCAGGTGCTGACCTGGCAGTGAAGCCGGAAGGGGCGGGTGGAGGCGATTTCTCAGAGGGCTCCTCTCTGAAGAGGCGGCATTGGGAATGGCAGGGGACGATGCAAAAGAGCCAGACTATGACAGGCTGGGGAGGAGCGTCACAAACAAGGAACTAAAGTGCCGAGCTTCTGAGGCAGGGACAGAAAGGAGTTCTGTGTAGCTGGAGTGCAGGGAGTTGGGGCCAGGTGGCGGTGAGCCCAGGCAGGTGACGGGAGGAGCCAGCTGCCGTTGGGGTCCTGAGAGGAAGCGTTTTAAGCAGGGGGCACGGCTGGGGGAGAGAGGGCGCTGGCTGCTGTGTGGCACGGTTTAGGTGGGAGGGGGCAGGACTGGGACCCTGGGAAGGAGGCACAGGAGCCACCTGGGCCGGTTCTGTTCCTGCCTCTGAAGCCATAGCTAGGAGCAGGAGAGGCAAGGGGCCCAACTTCATGTCGGGAGGTGCGTGCTCTGGCTGGGGAGGCGGGCAGTTACACCCGCTAGAAAGACAATTCAGAGAGAGATGAGTGCTCCGAAGGGAATAAAGCTGGATGGCGGGCTGGGGCTGGATGGCGGGCTGGGGCTAGAGCTCAGGGGCACAGGTGCCTGCCTGGCAAATACAAGGTCCTGAGTGCAATTCCCGGTTCAAAAACAAAAACCGGATGGCGGGTGAGTGCTGGGGTAACGGTGGATGGGCAGGGCAGGGTGTCTGTGAAGGGGACGTCTGACCCAAGACCTGCGAGGTGGGATGGCAGCAGGAGGATCGGGGCAGATCTGAGAGTTAGTGTAGAAGCTCCGAGACAGCAGCGCGCTGGCCAAGCTCAAGTTCACAAAGGCCACAGTGCAGGGACAAGCGGGGCTCCAGCCAGGGGGCATCTGAGAAGGCACGAGGTTGGCCGCTGCTCCCCGCTGACTCCAGAGCTGCTCGGCGTCCTCCAGTGCCGAGGCTGCATGAAGCAGGACTTGGCTGTCCGCCCCCGACCTGGCCCCTATCCTGGCCCCTATCCTGGCCCACAGGCATCTGCGGCTTCCTGACTTTCGGAGCCGCTGTGGACCCCGACGTGCTCCTGTCCTACCCCTCGGAGGACATAGCTGTGGCCGTTGCCCGCGCCTTCATCATCCTCAGTGTGCTCACCTCCTACCCCATCCTGCACTTCTGTGGACGGTGAGGCACCCACCTCCCCGCCACTCAAAGCCCCTGTCAGCCCTTCATCCCGGCCCTCGGCCTCCTGTGAAACCCCTGGGAAGAGGCTGCAGCCCATAGAAGAGTCCAGGCCTAGCATGGCAGCCGCCTACTCCAAGCGGGCCCTCGAGGGCACCTTTGCCCTGAGCAGTGTGAGTGCTCCAAGAGTCTGGAGCCCAGCTCCGCTCCTGAGCTGGAGCATGCTCTCCTAGCCTCCCGGAAACCCAGGACAGTTCCGTTAGAAGCGGGTGAATAGTGCTGGTTCCCATGAGATGAAGCAGAGCACTGACCTCCATCCCATCCAGCCCCACAGCAGCCAAGGCCAGGTGCCATTAGGCCCCGGTCACAGAAGAGGGAACTGAGGCTCAGGAATCAGGGCCTCGCTCACAGTCGGCCTGGGGTACGATCTGGCTGCTGTGAGATGGGGGAGGGCGTTATTAGGGCATCCCTGAGCCCCTCCTCTTGAGCGCAGGGCGGTGGTCGAGGGCCTGTGGCTGCGCTACCAGGGCGTGTCCGTGGAGGAGGACGTGGGGCGGGAGCAGCGGCGGCGCGTGCTGCAGACGCTGGTGTGGTTCCTGCTCACCCTGCTGCTGGCGCTCTTCATCCCTGACATCGGCAAGGTCATCGCCGTCATCGGAGGCCTGGCTGCCTGCTTCATCTTCGTCTTCCCAGGTGCGGAGCCTGATGCCCCTGTTCTACAGCCCCATAGCATGGACTCCCGAGCTCCCTGGCCTCCGTGCCCCACTGGCTCTAAGCCTGCCCTGGAGAGTAGCCCCCTGCATCTGGCACTGAGCGGTGGATAGATACTGGGTTCTGCCCAGTACAACCCGGAGGGGCAGGGGCCTGGCAGAGGTGCCCTGACAGAGAAGTCAGGAGACCCGAGGCCTAGACACGGGTCGCTGCAGATCCTCAGGACACTGTCCTGTCCCGTCTGCCCTGAGTTCACCCATACTCACTTGTTTCTGCTATCCAGGAGGCCTCCTCCTGGTCAGCCCTTCCCACCAGGCTGGGAGCAAGGGGTCCACATCAGCCCAGGAGTGTGCTGGGAGGGGCCCCAGGGTGTGCACCACCACTGAGTCACGCTGAGTGCTGTCCCTTTTGTTCTGAACCTCTTGTGCAGTCAAAGGGTGCTGGCCAGTGTTGGTGTGTGCAGGACAGCAGAGGCCAGGTCTCCAGTGTAGACAGGGATCTCTTTGGGAGTAAACCTAGGCCTTTCTCCACCGCCACCACTGCCTCTTAGTGGGGCGGGGGGCTGGGCAGAGGGAGGGAGCCCCTGCCCTACAGACGCAGGGCCACTTCTTCTCTTCCAGGGCTGTGCCTCATTCAAGCCAAACTCTCTGAGATGGAGGAGGTGAAACCAGCCAGGTAAAGCAGGGCCAGTGCTGAAGGTCCTCTCAGGGAGGTGTAGGGCATGGGGGAGACTGGAGGGGATCTTAAAACAGGTAGGAGTCAAGAGGCCTCTGTACTTAGCTGGGCTGGAGGTGCACACCTGTAATCCCAGCCTTGTAGGAGGCTGAGGCAAGACGATCACAATAAATTCCAGCCCAACCTGGGCCAGTAGTGACTTAGCAAGACTCTATCTCAAAGAACTGAAAAAGGCCCTGGAATGTAGCTCAGTACAAAGGTGCTGGGTTTGATCCCTTAGTACTGCAAAAAAAAAAAACAAAAAACAAAAATCAAAGAAAACGCACAAAATTTGCAGTGACGCATGCCTGTAATCCCAGCTTCTCAAGGAGGCTGAGGCATGAGGGTTGAGGATTGAGGGTTGAAGGTTGAGGTTGAGGCTTTAAGCCCAGCCTGGAAAACTTAGTAAGACTCTGTCTCAAAATAAAAAGTGCCCAGGGATATAGCTGACTCGATCCCCAATACTGGGAAAAAAATTGGTGAGTCACAGGTCATGTTCATTTGACTTGGGCACATGGTTTCAAGGCAGTGCAGGAGTCCCAGCAACAGTGAATGACAGTGCCCTTTCCCCCAGACCTCCTCCTGTGCTAGATACAGTAGCTGTTTTGCCGGGCATGGTGGCACACACCTGTAATCCCAGCACTTGGGAGGCAGAGGCAAGAAGATTGCTGAGTTTGAGCCCAGCCTGGGCTACTAAGTGCGCTCAAGGCCAGCTTTGGCTGCATAGCAAGACTCTGTCTCAGAAAACAAAAATAAACAACAAAAAAAGAAAGCAATAGCTGTTTTAAAATCTGTTAGTCTAGGGGATGAAAAACATCATCCTGCTTTAATGTGCACATTTCCCTTCATAGGAGAGGTAAAAAAAAAGGTTCCATGCCTTAAGGACAATTATTCTTTAATACTACTTTTTTATTAAAGAAAATGTAATAAATACACACCAGATGTGGTGACCCATGCATGTGATCCCAGCACTCAGGAAGCTGAGGCAGGAGTATCACTAGTTTGAGGCTAGCTGAGCTACATAGCAAGACCTTGTCTCAAAATCAAAACAAAACAAAACAAAAACTTAAACTTTAAAACATATCCCAGATATATATAAAGACAAGAAAAACAACACTTAATCTCAGTACCCAGTGATAATGCTGTTGCTGTTTTTGATATATATGTCTGCAGATGTTTGAGGGGTTTTTTTTTCTAGTATTAGGGATTAAACCCAGGACCTCACACACGCTAGGCAGGTGCTAGGCCACCTACGGAGCTACATCCCCAAGCCAGATGTTTGCCTTTTGGTTCTTTTGTAATGACATGGATCACTTTGCGTGCAGTCTGGTTTTTCTTAAACATCTTCCCTGCAGAAGATCCACATCCTATCCCTGGCATGCTGTGAATGGTCAGTTTACCCCACCAGGTCCCAGTCTCCTTGCCTGGCACTAGGCACAATACACCAGGCCTCACGCCTTTTTATGAAAAGGTCCTTAGGAAGTCAGACATGCTCTCCCAACAGCAATAGTATAAGTAGGTGTGGAGCTTAACTGAAGTATACACCGGTGTAAGTATGGATGTGTGCGTGTATATACACAAGTCTGCAGTCACCAGCAGGATGACTGATCCGGCCCCTCTCCTCTACTGTGCAGCTGGTGGGCCTTGGTCAGTTACGGAGTTTTCTTGGTCACTCTGGGAGCCTTCATCTTTGGCCAGACCACAACCAATGCCATCTTTGTGGATATCCTAGCATAACCACTGCCTCGAAAGAAGCACATGGCCTTGGCCATTGGACCCAGGAACCTGCCTCTTGGAGCTGTGGGGCCTCCCCAAGTCCAACGTCATTCCAGCTGGAGGGTGATACCTGCACATCTAAGGGCAGTTCTGGAGCAGCATCTGGCCCTGCACCTATGGACTGCTCAGACCCAGCTCCCTCCAGCCCTGGCAGTGCTGTGGGTGGTGGCAGACTATCTCGTGTCATAAAGGGACTTCCATTTCCCAACTCTCAGTTCTCTATGCCTGGACCCCAGGGGTGAAGACAGTCTCAGAAGATCCAGGTGTGAAGACGGAGTCTCAGGTCAGGCAGGGTGGCACATGTCTGAATCCCAGCATTCAGGAGGCTGAGGCAAGAGGATCGCCACATGTTCGGGGCCAGCGTGAACTATGTAGTGAGATGCTTTCTCCAAAAAAAGAGAAAAGAGCATGTGGAAGGGTCTAGTGTCTTTCACACAATAGCCTGTGCTGCGTACGGGCTGTGCTCAGTACCCAGGGTCTGGTGCCTGCGCCAGTCCATCAGCCCCCACGGCAGTGGTGGCCTCTCCTGGGGTCTGGCAACTCGAAGGTAGCACTGAAGTCATACAAATGCTGAGACGGGTAGATACGGCTTGTCCACTCCCTCCTGGACCACAGTGAGCCTGGTGGCCCCTTTCCTGTGGCTGGCTGACATTCCTTAAGTCTTGGGGGCCCCATCCTGCCTCTCCCAAACCTGATAATCCAGGTTGGGCCCCTGCGTTCCTCCTCAGACATCACCAAGTCTACTGTTTACAAATGGTGCCGGCCCAGCTCTGAAGCCAGGGGCGCCCGTGCTGTGGTGCTGAATACTGTCCTCCTCGTTGCTTTCCCCACGGGCAGAGGGGAGTCTGCTTTTCTCGGATTTTCAGAGGCTCAGAGTGGATGACCGAGGAGGCTGGGACCCTCCACAAAGGCGGGGCTGGCCGGCGTCCGGGTGAACCTCACCTTCTCTTTCAGCAGTTCCTTCCCCTCTCCCCGCCGCTGCTCTCCCCGCTCCCCAGCCAACCCAGAGAGGGAAAGTTCCCTCCCAGCCTGGAACTTGGCTGCTGCCGCCCTCCTGCACCCCCACGCTGCTTCACCCCATCCCATTTCTCTGTGTAGCTCAAGGTGTTTGCTATTTGAGAGTCGGGAAGCCCTCCCATCCGCTTCCTCCGCTCTCCACCTCTGTCGGGTCTGGCCTCCGCTGCCTGTCAGCCATCTTGAGGTCACCCCTGGATTGTTGCCCCAGACAGGGTGAGGAGCTTCACTGTTCTCTCCCTCCGTGGTCCCGCTGTTTGACCCCTTTGGCCCCCTCTTCTGCCCCCACTCACGTTGGTAAATCCCAGGTACAGAATCAGACTTCCCCCAGACAACCCCAGCGTTTCCTAGGCTCCTCCTACCTCAGCCTTCCCTGTGGGAATGAAAGCCCCCCACACCCAGCCAGCAGCCTACTGGCTGGGGCAGTCAGACCTAAGAAATAGAATCAGGCCGGGCTTGGTGGCACATGCCTGTAATCTGGCACTCAGGAGGCTGAGGCAGGAGGATCACTGTGAGTTCGAGGCCAGCCTGAACTGCATAGCGAAATCCTGTCTCAAAAAGACAAAAAAAAAAGGATCAGGCTGGGGCCAAGGTGGATAAGCTCCATCTCTCCTGGGGCCTGCTCTTCCCCGCACCCAGGCCAGCCCCTCTCTGCTGTCCTCTCAGCCTCTGGCACAGCACCAGGCCCTGCAAGACTACAGGACGGGTTGGCAGCTCCACAGCCTTCAGTGCGGCGTAGGAGGGGGCGGGGGTGAGGCAGGGGCGCCGTGCAGAGGTGGGCTGGCCCAGGAAAGGAGCCGGACTCTAACCTCTGAGCCTGACCTCAGCCCCTTCCTGGCCTCTAGCTTTCCCGCCCCTCCCCTCTCCATCCGGGTATTTTTTGTTTCTCTTCTACACGTTCAGAGGTGGGAAGATGGTTAATAAAGGGGCTCGTGCTGCTGAGCTGTGTCCGGTGTCTGATGCTGGGGACAGAGCCCAGGCTATGGCCAGGAGGGAGGAAGGCTGGGTGGAAGGTATAGGTGTCAGTCATCTGTGGCCCCGTCCTACACATGACAACCACTGTGCTCCCTTCACCAAGCAGAAACCCAGGAGTGGCTCTGGACTCCTCCCTTTCCTTCCCCGTCCCCCCGACCTTCCCCACTGCCTCGGGAACATGTCTCCAGTCCTGCTACCCCTGCCCTGACTCCAGCCCTCACGCTGTGCGTCAGACTGGCCTCATGCTGCATGCTCCCCTCCCCGACCTCAAATCTGGAGTGAGTACCCCAGTCCTGAGCACTCACCCCATTTTTTCCAGGACATGCATTGAGCAGCTCGGCTGTCGTCCTCAGAGTTGTTCCCCAGGCTCAGTGCTGGCAGGAAGATACTCAGCAGGACAAACCCTGCTGGGCCTCCAGTCTTCCTGGGAAGGGCGATGACGAGCAAGCAGTCACACACGTACACTTGTAAGCTGAGTTCAGTCCCAAGAAGGGAAAAGAGGGCATCCTACTGAGGCTGTTTGCTTTCTAGGAGCAAAGGAGCCGAAATAATCAAAGGAGGGAAAGTTTATTTTGGCTCATGGTAGCAGGAGTTCGCATGGCCCTGTGGCCTTGGGCCTGTGGCTGAGAATAAGTGATAGGTAGGGAACAGGGTCATCATATCTCCTCCAAGGGAACATCTGCAACGACATAACTTCTTCCAAGTGGGTCCTGCCTCTTCAAGTTTCCACACCTTGAGCTCCACAAGCTGGGGGCCAAGCCATCAGCACACGGGCCTAAGAGGACATTCACATCCCGACTTTAGCAGGGACCATCAAACTTGAAGAAGGGGCCGGCATGGCTGGAGCATTACCTGGCAGAGGGAGGGCTGCAGACGTGAGTTACTAGGGTTCTGGGCTCCCGGCTTGTACGGCTCCCCCTTTGGGCCAAGGTTCGTGGCTGGCTAGAGGGCCTGGGAACTGAAGGCTGGCTTTCCCTTGCACGCTGAAGGAAGGAAAGCTCACATCTGTGCCAAAGGTGAACTCTAGAGCAGGAAACCAGACTCATCAGTTCATACGCTGTAGTCACGACACCACACGGTGACACTCCCACACCCGGGGAGCTCTTGGTCACTGCGTCTCCCATTGGACTGTAAGCGCTGTGGGGCCGGAGTGTGTCCTCAGCCAGCAGGCCCCTCAGCCCCGGGCGCCATGTAGGAACCGGGAGCTCTGCCCTTGGGAGATGAGGGAACGAACAGCAGCTTGCACTGAGTCCTTGCATCGCGCCCGTGCCGCACTTGTTTCACCCTCATCTGGTGCTCGCAAATCCAGAGGCCAAGGTGAAGAGAGGGTAAATGGTTCGCCCAGGGTCAGTCACACGGGTCGTCGGAGGGAAGCCGGAAAGCACTCTTCCGGGCACCATCACCGAGTGAGCAGAGGGCACCCCGCCAACCTAATGACCTCTGACCCTGAGGGCAACCACAGGAACCTGCCACCCCCACGTGAGCACCAGCATCAGACCCGGAACCCAGTGTGCCCCCCCCACCCCGTCCAGATCAGGAGCATGCGCTGCCTGGTGGCTCTGGGCAAACAGCTTCACCTCTGTTTCTTGGTGATCACCGACCTTATTCACCTTACAGGGTAAAGGGGAGTCAGTGTAAAAGAAAAAAGTACTTGTAGCCAGGCGTGCTGATGCACACCTGTAATCCCAGCTATTCCAGAGCCTGAGGCAAGAGGATCTCAAATTTGAGG
Organism: Chinchilla lanigera; assembly: GCF_000276665.1. Classification (NCBI taxonomy): domain Eukaryota; kingdom Metazoa; phylum Chordata; class Mammalia; order Rodentia; family Chinchillidae; genus Chinchilla; species Chinchilla lanigera. The sequence continues at coordinate 16,084,984 of NW_004955433.1, read as the reverse complement.
CACAGCAATTTAACAAGACCCTGTCTCAAAGTGGAAGGTTTTTTCTGGTACTAGGGATTGATTGAATCCAGGGCCCTTGCACTGAGCTACATCCTCAGCCCTTTTTAAAAAACATTGTAAGTCAAGGTCCTGATAAGTCACAAATTTGCCCAAGCTAGGCTTGAACTTGTAATCCTCCTGCCTCAGCCTCCCAGCTTGCTGGGATTGCAGGCATGTACCACCCTGCCCAGCTTCAAAGTATTTTAAAAAGGGCTGGGGATGTAGCTCAGACCTCTCTGGGTTCCATTCCTAGTACTGAAAAGAAAAAAAGACAAAAGTACTTGTAAAATCAATTTCTTCTTGGAAGCACATGGCAGGATTTTCCCACTACCTCCTGGGAGTCAGGGTGCTTCTTAGCTGTCACAGTGATCACCTTCGGCTACAGCTTCCATGTCAGCAGGCCTGGGTGGGGCCCAGGTCTAAGGTTAAGGCTCACAGTGAGGCCCGTGCTGTTGTCCTTGCCTATTCTCCGGAGCAGCCGAACAGAGCAGACAAAGTCTGTGGCCTCAGATAGACCTGGATTGAGTCTCAGTGAGGCCTTTTACACTGTGAGAGCACAGAGAATTGCTTCACTTCACGGAGCCTCCTCCTTGTCTTCAGAAATAAAGTGGGGGTGAGGGCGCCCACCTTGTAGATGTAAAGATGACAAGTCCACCGCATAACTGTCTGCCCAGACGCCTGGCAGACTGCAAGGACTATGTTGGTCCCATCCCTGTTCAGAAGTGCGCAACTACAGTTTCTCCATTCGGTCACTAGAGGGCGCGTCTGCAACATTTCTGGCTTCAGAGGAAATGCCAGGCCTGGCACTAGGGCTCCCAGCGACTTGGCTACTGCCTGGTACCTCTAAGTGGCACACTTATACTAAGGCAGAGCCACCTATAAATGATGGCCTCCAGTCTGGTTCGGAAGTGAAATAGTCACAGAAACTGTAGCTGTGTGTGACCACCAGTGACTGTAGTTCCAGCTATTCCAGAGGCTGGGAAGGGACTGTTTAGACCCAGGAGTTTGAGATGGACCTGGATAACATAGTGAGACCTCCTCTCAAGTAAAGAAAGGCTGGGCGTGGCGGCGCATGCCTGTAACAGCATTCAGGTGGCTGAGGCGGGAGGAGTGCCATGAGTTAGAGGCCAGCCTGGGCTACACAATGATCTCAAGCTCAGCCTGACCTGCATAGCAAGATCCTGCCTCAAAACAAACAAACAAAAATTTAAGAAAAAAATTATATAGGAACACTCTGGGAAGTTGAGGCAAGAGGACTGCAAGTTCAAGCCTAGCCTGAGCCACTTAGCAAGTCCTTGTTGCAAAGTAAAAATAAATGAAAAAAGGGTCTGGGGTGTAATTCAGTATGAAGGTGGGGTTCAGCCCCAGTATTGGTAAAACAAAACAAAACTAATTGTGTAGGTACATGTGCTAGGTGTAGAATTAAATATTGCGAACCTAGATTTGCTAATGATTCCTATTCATCCCCAGTACCACAGAAAAGAAGGAAGGAAGGAATGGCGTGGGAGGGAAGGAAGAAGAAAGGACCCCAGTAAAAGTGGGGAGAAGGCAGAGACCATGCCCTGCAACCATAGCAAGTTTCCTAGAGGAAATAGGCCAAGGACTCATCCACTTGATTATTCTCCCATTTTTAAAAATTATTTCTTGGTACCGGGAATCAAACTCACAACCTTGCGCTTGCCAAGCAGCCACTGTTCCATGGCCCAATTATTCTCCCATTAAAGACAAAATTGATTCAGCTGGGCATGGTGCCACATGACTATAAGCCCAGCTATGGGAAGGCTGAGGCAGGAGAGTCGCAAGTGCAAAGTCAGCCTGGGCAACTTAGCAAGACCATCTCAAAATAGAAAAAAGGGCTGGGGCCAGGGGCTATATCTCAGAGCTCCCTGGGTTCTGTCCCCAGTACAGCAAAAGAACACAAAAAACATTAATTAGTGAAGAGTACACTACCTATAACAGAACAGCCCTAGAAGCTCAGCGGTGCCGGGCGTGGTGATGCATGCCTGTAATTCCAGCACTCAGGAGGCTGAGGCAGGAGGATCATTGCGAGTTCAAGGCCAGCCTGGGCTACAAAGTGAGCTCAAGGCCAGCCTGAACTGCATAGCGAGACCCTGTCTCAAAAAGACAAAAAAAAAAACAACCTAGAAGCCCAGCAGCTTAACACAGCAAGCACTTAGGTGTCATACACACCCAGTCGGCTGCAGGAGGCCCTGAAAAGGCCTAAGCCTGGCAGGTCTGGTTGAAACTTTTCAGACAGCGTAGATGATCCCTGCAGTGAACATCCTCCTGGGTGTGTCCCTGCACTGACCCCCTGGTCCCCGGCAGCACTTGGTCTACCCAGGTCCACCTGTGCTCTTCTCAGCTGAGCTCCCTTCGCTGAAGGGGACCCTTGGCGAGTGGCTCCACCTGTCAGGGCCTCTGTTTCTCCATCTCTACGGGGAAGGACGGGCAGGGAGCAGCTCACAGGCAGAGGACATGCTGAGCATGCGTGAGGCCCTGGCGTGGGTCGCCAGCTCAGAATGTAAACCGGAGAGAAATGACATTCATTCACCTTATTTAGCTCACAGGGTGAGGGACAGTCAGTGCAAAGAAAGAAGAACACACTTGAAAAATAACAAGTGCTTTATAACTGGAGGCCGAATTTACACCACGGGTGTGCAAAGTCAGTTTCTTCTCAGAGACATGAGCCGCTGCGGAAAGTTGTGTCACACAGGCACTGACCAGTGGACGTGAACAGCGAGGGCCACCACCACAGAGAGAGGGACTCGCAGTCATGCGGGAGCTGGTCTTTTGGTTTTTGCTTTGTTTTCGGTTTTCTGGAGACAGAGTTTTACTTTGTAATTCAGGGTGGCCTCAAACTCATAGTGATCCTCCTGCCTCGGCCTCCTGAGTGCTGGGATCACAGGCTTGTGCCACCATGCCCAGCTCTGGTTTTATTTTTTAATCTGGCTGTCCTACATCCTTTTGGAGGGAAGTTACACAGTGAGTTGAAGGCCAGCCTGAACTACACAGCAAGACCCTGTCTCAAAAAAAAAAAAGACTGAGGCAAGAAGGTACTATGTTTGAGACCTGAGCAACTTAGCAAGACTCTGATTCAGAATAAAATAAAAAAGGCTGGGGATGTAGCTCAGCAGTTTCTGGGCTCAAGCCCCAGATTGCACCCCCCCAAAAAAAACCCAGAGAGAATCAATATGGATAAATCTCAATAAAAATGTGAATTGAAGTTAAAATCTAAATACTACAAAAACTTTCAGAGAAAGAATCCAAGAAAATGTCCCAGAATTGAAGGCCATGGGTCTCTGTGTTTAATCTGGTAATCAGACTTTAAGAACCACACACTGGCAACAAAGACGAAACCTTAGCTCCTCTGCAAAGTATGGGGGGTTGGAAGGGGGTTCTCAGTATCATTTAGCACCACTCTGAGCTGCTTCAAAATTTAAATGAAAATGGTTTTTAACCTAGGTTTCAGTATGCAACCAAACCCTCAATCGGTGTGAATCTGAAATTACAACATTTTCAAATAAGCACAGGGAAATTACATTTGCATTCCAAGAAACCTTTTTCAGTCAGTGAAAGAAAACCTGGCATGGTGGCTCATGCCTGTAATCCCAGCATTCTGGAGGCTGAGGCAGGAGGATCACAAGCTCAAACCCAGGCGAGGCAAGTTAACAAGACCCTATCTCAAAATAAAAAAGGGCTGACCAAAAAAGTAAAATTAAATTGGAAGATGAAAAAGGGTTGAAGTCGCAGCTCAGTGCTCGGGTCCTGGTCTCAATCCCCAGTACAACTAAAAAAAAAAGTCAGTGAAATATGTGCTTCAGTAAGATGGAGCTGTAAATCCAGAAAGAAGATGAGACTTCAGGGAGGAATCTTTCAGAAGTGACAGTCAACAGCCACCCAGGGGCTGGGACGGACCAAGAAGCGTGGTGGAGAGGAACAAGCAGGAAGTCAGTGGTGACTTACAAGGGCAACCTTGCTTCCTCTGCGCTGCTCACCAAGTTCAGCAAGACTTAGAACGTCTTCAGTGCTGAGAGAAAGAGCCAACCTACAGAAGGGGAGAAATGCAGAATGCACGGGCACTCCCTCCCTGGGGCTCGTCCTGGAGCCCATGCTGTGAGCACACTGAGACTCGCTGGAGGATTCATGTCCCACCTGGGGCGTTTCAGCTTCTCACTGCAATAGTCCTCAGTGGTTTCCCCCGTCCTCCTCTCCCAGTCATATCTGCATGTTCTACACGAGAAGAACAATGAGAAATTCTTAGGTGGATTTTTTTTCTTTTTTTTTTGAGGTAGGGTCTCACTATGTAGTGCTGGCTGGCTGGCCTCAAACTCACAGCGATCCTCCTGCCTCAGCCTCCTGAGTGCTGGGATTACAGGCGTGCGCCACCATGCCCAGCCCTAGGTGCACATTTTTACCTAGGTTTTGTCTCTGAGCCCTTGAGGAGCATTTGGGTGGGTTTCCCTGGTCGGCTTGAAGAGAACCAGGCATCCTCAAACACCGAAGCCAAGTGATCTAAGACCCACCTGGTGCACTGGAAAGAGCTAAGCCAGGCCAGGCCTTCATGAGCCATCTGCTGGCTCTGAAGTACAGCAGCTGCTCCACAAGTCTGTGGTCATCCGGGGGACTCTGTGCGGAGGGCCACGTGCAAGGACCTGGTGCTCTTAGTGCTGCTCACTCCCAGGCAGCTCAAGGCCAAGGGGGAGCTGAGCTTCGAACAGAGGCCAGCAGGGCTCCCCACCGCGGCACCCACTACAAGGAGGTGTGCATCAGTCCTGCACATTGCACGGCCCGCTGTGCTTCTGCCTCCTGCCCGAGGGTGCTCCAAGCACTTGGGGGCCGTGCAGAAGGAGCCACAGGCCCCGACGTGGTCATCATGAACTCCTGCCTCCGGGCCATCTCCAGGATGGCCGAAACTCCCGGAAGCAGTACCTGCATAAACTGGAGACCCTGTTTGAGCGTGTGGGCCCGGTGCTGCCCCATCTTGCCTCCTGGTGTGGAATGGGGCTGGAATGACTGTGCGCACGCACTCCGCCAGCTCTCCTGCCTACTCCTGGCCCACGTAGCCGATGCCTGGGGCATGGAGCGGCCCCTCAAGGCCCTGCTGGACCTGCTGTGCCAAGGGGGCCCTGCCAGGGAACATCCTGGCAGGTCGAGGGGTCAAGAGGCGCTGCCCTGCCTGGGGAGATGAGATGTGAGGGCCTTGTCTCTGTCCCACCCTGCCCCTGGCTCCTGCTCAGGTCCCCACCCTTACCCTTGTCCCCACTCAAGTCCCAGCGGCCTCCTCCCACTCCCCCCTACCAGAGGACACCCCAGTTCCCACCACATCCCCAAGATCTTTCCTCAGACCATATTTTCCAGTCAGAGCAGTTCTCTGTCCATTCAGACATCCCCTCATCTACCCAGCCAGCATTTGCCTTCGAGGTGGACTTTATGCTTGATCCCCAGCCGCCTAGGTCTGGCTTCCCCTCACCCTGTTACCAGCAGCGGGCCCCGTGCTGTGCAGGGGTTTCCCCAGGTGTCTTGTGGAGGACCCCTGTATGCCCTGAAGGGCAACCGGACAATCAGACAGGCCAAGTCCAGGCCTCAGTAGACTGACTTCGGCCTTTTTCCTCACAGACGCCACTGTGAGGTCCGTCTGGCTGTTCGCCTCAGCAGGCCGTGCACACTGACCCCACCAGGTTAAGCCCGCACAGTCCCTGCATGGACGTCCTTGCTCCTTGCTGTTACCAAGAAAGGCCAGGAGGAGCAGTGTGACTCATTCTCCTTGCCCAGCCTCCCACCCGAGGAGACCACGGCCTGTTCCTGCCTCCCCACTCCCTATTCTCCTTGCTTTTGTGCAAAAATAAAATTAAAATACAGAAAGTTTCGTGAGGAAAAAGAAAGAAGGGAAGGCATCCAAATGCAAGGAATCAACCTCAGAAAAAGCATCAAAGTGGTTTGAGAAGGACAGCTGGGCGGCTGGTCAAAAGCCGGCCAGTTCGGGGGAACAGCAGTGTGGGCTGCTGGGGGTGGGGACCCTGAGCAAACAAGAATAAGCAGCGGGGAGCAGCACCAGGTATAGACAGAGTTGGGAAGAGGGACGGTGGGCATTTGATGAAAGCTTTTTAGTACCACTTGATTTTTAAAATTAATTATTTATTTTTGTGGGGCTGAGACTTGAACTCAGAGCCTTGCACATGCAAATCAAGCACTCTTCCAGTGAACTACACCCTGAACCCCTACATTTATTTTATTTCATATTTGTTTGTTGACGGAGCTGGAATTTGAGCCATGGGCCTTCCCACTGAGCAGCACCCCCAGCCTTTTTACTATTTTTTATTTTGAGACAGGGTCTCACTAAATTGCCCAGGCTGGGCTTGAACTCACAGTCTTCTGTCTCAGCTTCTCAGAGTGCTGGGATTACAGGTTCCAGGCAAGTGCCACCACTTCCAGTTTTTTAACCGATATATAAAAACATAATTAGGGCCAGGTATGGTGGCGCATACTTGTAATCCCAGCCCTCGGGAGGCTGAGGCAGGAGGATAGCTGAGAGTTCAAGACCAGCCTTTGCTACAAACTGAGTTCAAGGCCAGCCTGAACTACATAGTGAGACCCTGTCTCAAAAAGATAAAAAAAAAAAAAAGACATAAACAGCCCATAATAATTGTACATACTAATGCGATAGTCTGTGATGCTTTTGTGCATGTATACATGGTGGACTGCTTAAATCAAGCTATACAGGGCTGGGGATGTAGTTCAGCAGCAGAAGCACCTGCCTGGCATGCGCAAGGTCCTAAGTTCGATTCCCAGAACCAAAAATACCCTAAATCAAGCTAGACACAGCTATCTCCTCAAATGTTCATCATTTCTTTATGGTGAAAACGTTCAAAATACTTTCTTTTAACCTTTGAAAGTGTAGAGTACATTACTATTATCTATATGATTTTTTTGACCCATATGCACTACCAGTTTAGATTTTTTTCCAATCAATATTTGACTTTTGGAAAAGCAAATTTAGTCTGAGACAGTAGTGTATATGAGGCAGGAGGATTAAAAGCTCAAACCCAGTTTGGGGAACTTAGCTGCTTGTAAGACCCTGTCTCAAATTTTTATTTTTTCAGATTTTTAAAAAGGAGTAAAAGGACGAGATCCCCTGAAGCAAAAGCCCAGTGTGCGCTACTGAGAACAGAGCAGCGCCATTCAAAGCAGATGGAAAGTGGAGGGCTGGGTGTGGTGGCGCACACCTATAATCCCAGCACTCCGGAGGCTGAGGCGGGGGGATCGTTGTGAGTTCGAGACTAGCCTGGGCTACAAAGTGAGCTCAAGGCCAGCCTGAACTGCATAGCGAGACCCTGTCTCAAAAAGGCAAAAAAAAAGGGGTGTGCAAGGGGTGGGTGCGTGGGTGAGGCGTGGGCCAGTGGGTGAGTGGGCTGCTACTTCCTCTCCCGCTTGAGTGAGGAGGCTTGAGGGGAAGCAGATCCCCGTTCCCACTGTGTTCTTCACAAGGAACTCCAGTGTCTCTGCTGAGCATCTCCTCCTTTCAATTTGGCCTTAAGGGTTGAAATCTTTCTAGATGGACCCCGAGCCCTGCTCCCAGTGCTGGCTCCAGCACTGACCCACTCTGAGGCCTTGGGAGCATCCCTGTCTTCTGGTCCCTCCTTTGCGAAATGTGATGGTGAGGTTCTGTGGCTCCTCCCAGCTCCGGCCAATCCCACTGTCTTCAGCCTGTTTTCCCAGGTCCCCAACCCCAGGGGGCGGTGGGGTGTAAATAGAAGCTCTCTTCTGCTCGTACTTTGAAAAAAAAAAAAAGAAGTGAAACAACAAGAAGACGGAATCGAGGAGCAAAAGAAGCAGCATTTTAAAGCTAGGAGCCGCTACTGTGTGTGCAGGTGTGCACCAGAGTCAGGCTGCTCAATAGGCTGAGGCAGGAGGATTGCCAAGTTTGAGGACAGCCTGAGTAACTTAGTGAGATCCTGTCTCCAAATAAAATTTTAAAAAGGGCTGGGAGCCAGGCGTAGCGATACACTCCTGTGATCGCAGCCGTCTGGGAGGCTAAGGCAGGAGGAGGCTACATTTGAGCCCAGCCTCGGCAACTTTGTGACTTACACGACCCTGTATCCAGAAAAGGGCAGTGGGGAATGGGAGGATGGGGGAGCGTGGGGAGGTAGCTAGGTGCTCTCTGGGTTTAATCCCCAGTATGCTCCCTCAACACCCCCACAAAAAACCCAAATCAAAACAAAGCGTCCAAGGCATTACATAGATATCCACACACCCAGCTTCTCTGAGAAACGTGGGCATCTGGCAGTGCTGGTCCTCATTCCTACCTGGCAACCACTAGCCAGACGTGGATGGATTCCGCTGTCAGTTCACAGCAGGTCCTTCCTGGGTGCTCCTGTGTGTGTATGTGCCGTGCCAGCCTGGCTCCTAGGGGCTTCCGAGTTGGGAGCCCTGCAACAAACTTTGAACCGAAATCTGCCAATTCCAGCCACCCCCTTGCTTGTCCTCAACCAAGCGTCCTCCCTGGGGCTCTGAAATACCAGTGTCTCACCAGCCTCTGTCCCAAAACTCAGGCCAAGGAAGGGAAGGCGACTGTCCTGGTAGGAACACTGACCAGGATGTGCAAGGCTGTGATAGACATCGCCTCTCAGCTTCGCCTGAGCCACAGCAGTTCACAGGTCCCAACATCTGTCCTGCTTATCTGGCTGCTCATGACTAACAGAGGCCTGGGGAGAAGCAGCCAGACCTGGCAGGCCCTTGGAACATCAGTATTACTTGGAACACAGGAGAGGTCTCTCTGTGCTGGGAGCATATCCTGCCCATCAGATAACCAGAACCAAGGGACCCTTCTGCTTAACCGAACTCCTGATTATCATGTTAATCTCCTCCCCGCTCTGAGACCATAAGAATAAACAAACTCAGTTGTTTTGTTTTTGTTTTGTGTATTATACAGTCATTATATTTTTATTTTATTTTATTTTTATTTTTTTATTTATTTATTGGTCTTTTTTGAGACAGGGTCTCACTATGCAGTTCAGGCTGGCCTTGAGCTCACTTTGTAGCCCAGGCTGGACTCGAACGCACAATGATCCTCCTGCCTCAGCCTCCCGAGTGCTGGGATTACAGGTGTGAGCCACTACGCCCAGCTTTATATTTTTATTTTCAAATTTTATTTTTTATTCACACATAATGATCACATTCCACGTGAGGAGTTGGCACAGGCGCATAACGCGTCCTCGTTCATTTTTTATCCACTTTCTCCTCCTCCTTCCTCTTCCTTCCAACTCATGGTCCCCTTCCCTTTTGCAAAAAATCCATCTCCTTATTTCCTATTATCTATGTTTTATTTTGCTCTTTGTTTATATTGTGGGGTTTTCATATCAAAGGAACCATGTCATAGTTAAGGTTGTGTCTGACTTCACTGAACATTAATGCCTCAGGGTGCACCCATTTCTCTACGAATGACGCAAGCTTGTCCTTTATGGTAGAGCAGCACTCCGCTGTGTGTAAAGGCCACACTGCTTTATCCATTCATCTACTGATGGGCATACAGACCACTTCCGAGGTTTAGCTATTGTGAACTGTGCTGCTATAAACATGGGTACGCGTGGATCACTATAATATGATTCCTTTAACTCTTTTGGAAATAGACCTAGAAGTGGAATAGCTGGGTCGTATGGAATTTCTAATTTTAGTTATTTGAGGAATCTCCATAATGATTTCCATAGTGGTTGTACTGGTTTACATTCCCACCAACATGTAGAAGAGCTCTTTTTTCCCCACAGCCTCCCCAGCATTGGTTATTATCTGATTTTTTTTTTTTTTTTTTTTAGCCGTAGCAAAGATTTATTAGAGATAGGAACAGAAGCAGGCTCTGCGGAGCATGTTTGGGCCAAGTAAAAGTAGGAGAAGGAATATACCCTACAGCAAGAGCACCAGCCTCCATGCAAGAGAAAGCAGAGTGGCCATTTTTATCTGATTTCTTGATGATTGCTGTTCTTTCTGGAATAAGGTAGAATCTCTGGGGGGTTGTTTGGGGGCAGGGTGGGTTACTTGTTTGTTTATTTCGAGACAAGGCCCAGGCTGGCCTTGAACTCACAGCAATCCTCCTGCCTCAGCCTCCCAAGTACTGAGATTACAGGTGTGTGCCACCATGCTTGGCTCAGTGTTCTTTTAATTTGCATTTCTCTAACAACCAGAGATGTTGAACTTTTTTTTTCTCACGTGTTTATTGGCCATTTCTACTTTTTCTGAGAAATATGTGTTCACCTCAGTTGCTCATTTTTGAATTGGGTCTTTGGGAGTTTTTTTTTTTTTTTTTTAGTTCCTTATACATTCTAGATATTAGTCGCCTATCTGAAAAATAGCTGCAAAAATGTTTTCCCATTTTCTAGGTTATTTCCTTTGCTGTGGAGAAACTTTTTAATTAGACATGATCCCAGGTGCTGATTCTTAGCACTATTTCTTGTGCAATTGGGGCTCTGTTCAGAAAGTCCTTGCCTACGCCTATGTCTTCAAAAGTTTAACTTATTTTGTCTTCCAGTGGCTTAAATGTTTCTGTTTTAACACTTAGATCTTTGACCCCTTTTGAATGTAGTTTAGTACATGGTAAAAGATATGGGTCTGGATTGCATCTTCTGCACATGGAGAGCCAGTTTTCCCAGGACCGTTATTCAAGAGGCTATCTTTCCTGCAGTGTATGTTTTTGACACTTTTGGCAAAGATTAAATAGCTGATGTGTCTGAGGTTGCTTCTGTACCCTCTGTCCTGTTCCAGTGACCCACATGTCTGTTTTGTGTCAGCACTGTGCATTTTTATCTCCATGGCTGTGTCGTATAAATTAAAGTCCAGGACTGCGATGCCGCCTGCTCTGCTCTTGGTGCTCAGGATGCTTTTACTGTTCTGGCCCTCTTCTGGTTCCGTGTGACTTTTAGGGTCATTTTCCCTAGTTCTGTAAGGAATGTTTAGCCCCTTCTAATAGCCAGTCACTCTCACCCCCCATATCCAACCTAACATCCTGGCGCCTTCTAGATAGCACTCCTGGAATGCTTGGCTAAGCTTGATAAATCGCTAAGCCCCACCAACCCTGAGGCTAAGAATGCTGTAAGATAACATCTGAATTCTCTAGAAGCGATCTTTCCAGGTTGGTGAGGCCTGCCCAACTGGTGCTCCCACTGACAAATGTATTGTTCTATGGCTATGAAAGCTCACATGTCCGGCACTCAGGAAGCTGAAGCAGGAGGGTCGTTGCGAGTTCGAGGACAGCCTGGGCTACAAAGTGAGCTCAAGGCCAGCCTGAACGGCATAACAAGACCCTGTCTCAAAAAGACAGAAAAAAAAGAAAGCTCGTGTAAAAAAAAAGTGCATCCGTGTGCACTGGTGGCAGCTGTGGTTCCTACAGGCAGGACCTGCAGGCACACTGAGACCTTACGGTGCAGTGTGGGACTGGAGCGAGTGAGCAGTCCCTGCCTTTCTCCAGGCCTGGCTCGCGTTCCAGCCTGCTGGGTGGTCTGGTGAGCTCTGAGCAGTTCTGGGCCGGGGGTTGTCCTGGCTGATGCAAGGCGAGGAGCTGGATGAGCTGCACCCCCAGGACACCAACTCAGATGGGCTGCAGCATAGAGACAGCACATGTGAGGTCAGATGCACCCACGAGGACAAGCAGCTAAGTGGCTGGGTGAAGCAGTTCGGACAGCAGCCCTGCAAGTTTCGGGCCAGCCACTTTCCTGACCCTGTGGACCATCCATGTCAGCATCGGTGGCTGAAGGTTTTGAATAAATCTTATCAAGGGTTTGTGGGCCAAAACGGAAGCCCAGAAGGTCCCTGAGTTGGTAGTGAAGTATAGCAGGAAGCAGTGGACTTTAATTATCAAGTGTCTGAAGGGAAAGCAGCCGGGCATGGTAGTACACGCCTGTAATCCCAGGACTTGGGAGGCTGAGATAGGAGGATTGCCATGAGTTTGAGGACAGCCTGGGCTACAGAGTGAGCTCAAGGCCAGCCTGCACCACATAGCCAAACCTTATCTCTAAATAAATAAATAAATAAATAAATAGCATAACCATCTGGTTGAACTCTGAGATGAAGTCCTGCTGAACTTAGGAGGAAGGCCATGTCATTTGTTGGGTTTTTTTTTGTTTGTTTGTTTGTTCATTTGTTGTATTTATTTATAAATGCTGGGCTTGTAGGTATGCACCACTATGCCTGGCTCAGGACTGTATCATTCTGGAAGCCCAAAAATTGCTGGGCAACCTCTGAGCCAAGATCACCGAGATGCTCTTGGGGAGGGCAGAGAACACACGATGCTGTGAAAGAGCCCTGGACCTCCACCATCAAAAGTGGACGCAGGAGGCTTCCCATAGGCTGCAAGCCTGCTTTAAGTGCTGCTGGAGCTCAAGGACCAAGACAGCCCTCAGGGTGCCCAGCTGATAGAGGGCAGGGAAGTCTTACGATCAGCTGGCCCTAGAGCTGCCTGCCTGAAGGGAGAGGAGGGCACCGAGGAGGAAGCCTCAGCAGCCACTATTCCAAAGACAGGAGCCCGTCCCTGTGGAGCTGGGCGCAGTGCACACACAAGAGCCCTGGGAGGACCTGCTCAACCAGGAAGACCAGGAAGGCTATGCTCTGCCAGGAAAGAGCCTGCCCTACATACAAGTAGGTGGTGGAGGTGGCACATGTCTTCATGCTTGCTGTGGGCTGCAGCTTCTCTGAAGCCCTGGACTTGCCAGGCATGGTGGCACACACCTGTAACCCCAGCACTGAGGAGGCTGAGGCAGGAGGATTCCTGTAAGTTCAAGGCCAATTTGAGCCACAGAGAAAAACTCTGTCTCAAAACAAAAAACAAAAACAAATCAAGACAAAGCCCTGGACTTGATCAAGTCAGACCCCGGATGTTTGGTGTGACCTGAGTAAATTCGTTCTCCTCCCGGAGCCTTCTGCAGAGCCAGGATCAAGAGCAGCCCTGTGCAGCCCCAAGCATGGCAGCAGCAGCAGCAGCAGGCACCGCTGCCCCGCCAGCCTGCCCACTGGGGCTGGTGTGTCTGAGGTCCACCTGGATGGCCACACCGGCTCAGACCCGAGCCTCAGCAGCAGCACACACTCGTCACCCCCAGGGCCTCCAGCACTGGGGCCAGGGGCTCAGGCACCGGCACACCGGCCTCCGTGCTCAAGCAGCAGCAGAAGCGGCGTGTGGCCACTGGACAGTGCCAGGCTGTCCTTCCCGGAATCCTGCAACAACCTCACATCCAAGAGCCTGCCTGTCAAGGCCCAGCCCCTCTCACTCTCCCAGTTTCTGAAATTCCAGAGTAAACAGGACATCCTGGAGCTTGAGTCCCTCGTTGATATGCATTCCAGTACACGGCCAAAACGTGGCGGTCACCACACCCATGCACCGAGATAAGCGGCCCTGCCCCAGAAGCACGGAGCATCTGCACCTCCAGACGGAATACGCCATGGACAGCACTCCTCCCACACCAACCCCATCAGGAACGCCCTGGAGATGTCCCTGACCTGGCCCCTGGGGAAGGACTTGAAGGAGTGCTGTGCTCCAGAGCTGGCGCTGAGCTCATCATCGGGAGGACGTGCGGGCCAAGAAGCAGACAAGGAAGCCTGGGCTGCGGCAGAGCCCTATCAACAAGGCCTGGAGGTCTCCGGCCTTGACATCTGGGGTGAGGACAGGAAGCTGGTGATGTCACACTGCCCAGATTTCTGCCCTTGCCAGGAAATGTGCCATCCAGCTCCTCCAGCCTCACCCTGCTGCATACCAAAGAGGAACACAGCCTGCTCAACCAGTGCTTCCTGCAGGCCAAACCTGAGAAAGTGGTAGCAACCCAGAAGCCCTGGAGCCACTTTCCAGCCCCTGCCCCTTTGAAGATGCCTGCAGGGTAACCTGGGACCGGCTCTTCATTCAGGAAAAGCCCAGCAGCTCCTGGGCTGCTTGAAGCCCAGCCACAGAGCTCAGACCCTCACCTTGCCCTGAGGGCCTTAGGGGGCATGTGCCACTCTCATGGTGACAAGAGCTGCAGGGGGTGGCCGGAGTCACACCCAGGTGATCATCCACAGGGAGCCTTCTGCCACCAGCCCCTCCTCAAACTGCTCGGGGATGCAGGATGGCTGTGCGCATCCTGTCACCAAGGCGGCTCTGGGAGGCTCCTGGCGCTAACTAAACAGAGGCCCGTTCCTACACCTGCCTGTTTCCTCACAGTCACACAGGGGGCCTCACGGCTTTCCCCAAGCTCCAGGCAGAGCTGGCCTCATCTCAGACCCCTGCTTAGGGCAGGAGACATGGTTGGGGTGCTCCTTTCCTCAACACCTATTGGAATAGTTGTTGAAAGAATAAATTCTCCCTCTTGTTATAAAACAAAGCAAAACATAATAAAACATTTATATGACCTCTTCCATAGGCAAACTTATCACTCAGGGTTTCTTGACTGTGTTTCCCCAGTGGTGATCACTTATTTGGGGCTCAGATCAAACTGATTTCTTATTCCCATTTTGTTTTGTTTTGTTTCATTTTGTTTTTTGAGACAGCGTCTTCCTATGTAGTTCAGGGCACCCTTGAACTCAGCATGTAGCCTAGGCCAACCTTGAACTCACAGCAATCCTCCAACCTCAGCTTCCCACTTGCTGGGATTACACACATGTGCCACCATATTTGGCTTCTTATTTATTTATTTATTTATTTATTTGTCTTTTTGAGACAGTGTCTCACTATGTAGTTCAGGCTGGCCTTGAGCTCACTTTGTAGCGCAGGCTGGCCTCGAACTCACAGAGACCCTCTTGTCTCAGCCTCCCAAATGCTGGGATTACACACATGTGCCACCATATCTGGCTTCTTATTTCTTTTATTATTTATTTAGTTAGTTAGTTAGTTTTTTGTCTTTTTGAGACAGGGTCTCACTATGCAGTTCAGGCTGGCCTTGAGCTCACTTCGTAGCTCAGGCTGGCCTCGAACTCACAGAGACCCTCCTGCCTCAGCCTCCCAAGTGCTGGGATTAAGGGGGTGTGCCACCATTCCCAGCTCTTATTTCCTTTAAAGCAGAGTTAGGCAGGTGTGCTCTCACACGCCTTTAATGCCAGCACTCTGGGAGGTGGAGGCAAGAGGATCACAACCCTGGGAAATTCAGTGACTTAGTGAGAGACTCTGTCTCAAAATAAAAAATAGCTGGGCATGGTGGTGCACACCTGTCATCCCAGCACCCAGGAGGCTGAGGCAGGAAAATTGCCTAGAGTTCAAGGCCAGCCTGGGCTCATAGTGAGTTCAAGGCCAACCTGAACTACACAGCAAGACCCTGTCTCAAAAAATAAATAATTCTGAAATGTGTTCAAAATCCTTTCTTCTTGAGGAAAGACCATTTTAGAAATATACCTGAATCTTTGATGACGTATACCTTCATTCTTCTTCTCTTTCTCTTCCACTTTCCTTCCTCTCCTGCACAAGTTGATTTCAAGCACCACCATGTGTCACCCTGAGGCCAGAGAAGGTGCAGGTAGTGAGCAGGAATGGGTACTAAGGTGGGAGTATTCCTAACAAGTGCCTCTTAGACTCAACTCCTAGCTTGTTCATGAGGACTTGCTTCTTTTTTCCTAAAGGTTGAAAGCTCAGAAAGAAAAAAAATTCAAACTCACTGTGAATTCTTGGTAATTGAGTTGAAGTTAATCAGGATTTACTGGGGACAAGGCTTGGACACTAGGACAGCTGCTGAATGGACTTGAACACGGAGCGGGGTCAAGTAGGTCTGAATGTGAATCCTCGTCTTCACCATTTCCAGCACCGGCGTCTCACATAACTGACCTTTCTGGAACACTCCCTGTGCACTTGGCGCTGTGTCGAACACTTCCCAGGTATTACCTCGGCTGATTGCTGAGCTCTGAGCACTGCAGAAAAAATCCCAGCAAAAGCACATACCCTCCCTGACTCTGAATTTCTACATCTGCAAAGTAGGAACAAAAGCAGGCATCTGACAGGTTGGTTGGGTGGATTAAGTGCTGAAAATCCCTCAGCACTGGGCCGGGCCGAGGGTGTGTACCCAGCAGGCGTGGCTCCGAGGATGTGTCACCTTACCAAGTGCAGCCTGGTTAGATGCTCTGCCAGGGAATCAGGGTCTTTCCTTCCACCTTTTCTTCTTTTTAAAAAATGTTATGACTTGAACCCAGGACCTTGTGAATTCTATGCAAGTGCTCTACAACTGAGCTCTACCCACAGGTCCCAAGTTTTCTTTTCCTCTTTTCCTCCTCCTAGTCTTCCTCCTCCTCTTCTTCCTCTTCCTCCTCTTCTTCTTCCTCCTCCTCCTCCTTTTTCTTTCTTTTTTGGTGCTGGGGTTAAACTAAAGCCTTATACATGCTAGGCAAGCACTCTATCCCTGAGCTACATCCCCCAACCTCTCCACACCTTTCTCATTTTTTAAAAAATTAATTTTTTTTTTTTTTGTCTTTTTGAGACAGGGTCTAGTTATGCAGTTCAGGCTGGTCTTGAGCTCACTTTGTAGCCCAGGATGGTCTCAAACTCAAAATGATCCTCCTGTCTCAGCCTCCTGAGGGCTGGGATTACAGGCATGTGCCACCAGGCCCAACCCCTTTTTCATTTTAAAAGGAAGATATGCTGTGGTCTGGCTGGGCCTTGCTGCTCTATTGAATCCCAAGCAGCACTGCTTCCACCCTCTGAGGATCCTTCCTATCAGTGTTTAAACCCAACTTCACCCAGTTTAGTTAAGGCGACAGAACTCAAGCCAGGCATGGTGGTGCACACCTGTAATCCCAGCACTTAGGAGGCTGAGGCAGTAGTATCGTTGCAAGTTCAAGGCCAGCCTGGGCTACAAAATGAGCTCATTTGGCCAGCCTGAACTGCACAGTGAGACTCTGTCTCAAAAAGACCAAAAAAAAAAAAAAAGAGGATAGAACTTTTCTGAGACACAGCCCTCTTTCTCTTTACTGCTTCTTTGCCTTTAGCAGGATATAGCTGGTAGGGATTGAACCACTCTGTTAGTCTGAGCAGCTACTCACATGTCTCTTTCCCTCTCTGGGCCTCAGGTACCTTTACCACAGGAGGGTTGCAGCAGGTGATTGCTGTAGTCCATGGCTCCAGCTGGAGTTCACCACACATGATCCTGTGGTCAACTCTGCCCCCTACCCCATCACCTATGGCTGGCAGAGCTGAAAACGGGCCAGGGCAGCTATAAGAACTGTGGCAGCAGGAGTTCTCAGTGATGATCTCAGGACAATAAGGGAAGCCAGCTGCTCCTGCCAACACAGCAGACACCATCTTCCAAGCAGGCAGGCAGCTTTCTGGCCACCTGACTGGCTATATAATTTGCTGGGCCCTTATTCAAAAGTTAAGAATTTCAAAAACATTAAACCAAGAGCAGGGACCTTGTCAACACAGGTCACATGCCTGTGAAGCTGACCCTGCCTAGCCACCCTGGAACACAATACCAGGAGATCACTTTGTCTTGATCCCATGAGCCTGCAGGGTCCCAGGGCATCCTCTGGTGCTTCATCAGAATGACTGTCCTAGCTGTAGCTTTACAGAGGGAATTCTGGCTGAGAATAGGTCCTGCTAAATAAGGCTGGGCTTCCTAGGAGAACTGCTGTGTGGGACAAGAGGGATTAAGCCATTTAGCCTCTTCTTGACGACACATGCTGCAGTTATGGTGAGGGCCGTTGAGGAGCTCTGACTGATGCAAGGCCAGGTGGTGAGGGCTGGGAGCAAGGCAGACTCAGGCCTTTAGAGCCAGAGACTCTGGAAGGGCATTAGGAGAGCAAGTGCAGAGGGAAAAGCACTGGGTGGACATAGATTCAAGAGACCTGGGCCCGAGTTGATGTCACCTTAGCCAGTCAGTCACTGCCCCTCTCCGAGTCTCAGTGTTTCTAATGATCATTGCTTCATGGACCACTTAGGATCAGGTGAGTACAGACCCACAGAAAGGAAACAAACCTGTGCATTCCTAACATCAGCAGAGTCAGTTCACATGCTTATACAGAGATTATACAAGTCCCACTCCAGTGTCTCCCAGCTGTGGGAGCCACAGATAGTCACTTAACCTCTGCAGGCTTTAGTTTCCTCATCTGTAAGATGAATAAAAATAACATTAGTGTTGTGAGGATTCAGATAGCATAATGTGTGCCCTGGAAACATACTGATGAGTTTAAATTTGGGCTCTGCCATATACCAAATAATATGTGACCATAGGTACATAAACATGTCTGAGCTTCAATTTTCTCATGTGGGAGGTAGGAATGATAATGATAGAAATTACTTGAAAGCTTGCTGTGAGGTGGGCACAGTGGCACACACTTGTAATCAAAGCAGTCTTGAAGGCTGAAGCAGGAGGATCACAAGATGGAGGTCAACTTTGGAACTTGGCAAGATCCTATCTTAAAATAAAAATGAGAAAAGGATTGGGCATGATGACTCATACATATAATCTCAGCACTCTGAGAGGCTGAGGATTACAAGTTCCAGCCCAGCGTGGGTAACTTACCAATTCAGTGAGACCCTGTCTCAAAATAAAAATTAATCTGAGCATGTAATCCCAGCACCTGGGAGGCTGAGACAGGAAGATTGCCATGAGTTTGAGGCCAGCCTGAGCAACATAGTAAGTTCAAGAACAGCCTGGGCTACATAGCAAGACTCTGTCTTGGGTGGGGGATATAGCTCAGTGGCACAAGTGCCTACCTAGCAAGTGCAAGGTCCTGAATTCGATTCCTGGTACCAGAAAAAAAAAACAAGCAATACTCTGTCTCAAAAAATAAATAAATAAAATGTTTTAAAGCTGGTGATGTAGCCCAGTGCAAAGGTAATCAGTTCAATTCTCAGCACCAGAGCAAACAAGCAAATAAACAGAAAACCAGAATGCTGATAGAAATGTGGACAGTTGCTGGATGTGGTATTGCATATGAGGCAGGAGAATCGCCGTGGGTTCAAGACCAGGCTGAACTACATAAGGAGACACTCTCTCAAAAAAATATGTGGACAGTAAAGGCCAGGCTCAGGCGGTTTCAGTTGGAAACAAGGATTACATTGGCAATTGGACTAGAGGCTATGTGTATTACACTGTGGCAGAAAATTTGTCTACATTTGCCCACATCCTGAGACTTTATGGGAGGCTGAATTTAGGAGTAGTAGAATACTTATTTTGGTGGAGGAAATTTCAAGATAGGCCATCATTCAAGCTGTGGCATGGACACTACTGGCTACTTTTAGCCAATTTATAGTGAGAACTGAGGGCAAAATGCAGAGCAGAAAATTTTGAAAACCTTAAATTTTGGTCCAGAAGGAATCATGTGTAAAGTTGGGGCTGAATCAGGTACGGTGGCACACACCTGTAATCCTAGTACTCAGGGCAGTGGCAGGAGGATTGCTGCAAGTTTGTAGCCAGCCTGAATTGCTTAGCAAAACCTCTTTTGAGAAAAAGAGAAAAAAAGATAGAAGGAAAGAAAGAAAGAAAGAGAGAGATAAAGAGAGAGAGAGAAAGTTTGGGCCAAAGGAAATGTGATCACTGAAGAGATTAACACCATTAAAAAGAAATTTTCTTTTTTTTTTTTTTTTTTGGTACTTCGAATCAAACTCAGGGCCTTGCACTTACCAGGCAGGCGCTTGTGCCACTGAGCTATATCCCCAGGAACACCGTTAAAAAGAAAACAGTGTGGTGGTGTGTGCCTGTAATCCTAGCACTTGGGAGGCTGAGGCAGGAGGACTGTTGTGCGTTCAAGGCCAGCCTGGACTGCACAGTGAGTTTGAGGTCAGCCTGAACTACAAAGTGAGACTTTGCTCAAAAATGAAGAAATAAATGAAACAGGAAGTTTGTACAGGGATGAGAAGATGCCAAGGAGAAAAAGGAGGAGGAGGAGACAAAAGACAAGGAGGAAAACAGATGCTTTGAAGACATCTGCAAGACCTCATCCATCACAGGCTTAAGGGTGCAAAGTATAAACGTTTCATTTGTTAGGACAGTCCCTAGAATGCCTGCTCAAGAACAGCCTCCTAAGGAATTGGTTCCCTTAGATTCATTTCATTGTGCTCAACAATCCAGGCATTCAGGTATCGCTGTAACCATGGCGCAAGGAGGCATGGCTACTGCTCCCTCTGAGAGCAGACCTTGACATCATCTGCATGCTGCTGGTTTTTCCAGCATGCAGAGTGCAAGAGTTGTGGGGTCAGAGAGCCTTCCTCCCAGATTTGAAAGAAAGGCCTAGAAGTCCAGGCAAGGAGCCCCTGAACAGGCAGTGCAAGAAGCTGTGGGAATGAAGCCAAAGGTTCAGTGCAGACACCAGGAAATCAGAGATACCAGGAACGTGAAATGTTTGCTAACCCAAGCTGCAAGCAGTGAGTGGATTGAACCCAACTAAGAGGCCATATGAGCTTCAAATGGCAAGGCCTTAGGGGTGGGGCTGCCCAAACTCTCTGAAACTCACAACTCACAGTGTGTAACCTGGATGCCAGATATGGAGCTACAGGAATTAATATTTGCCTTGTTGGATTTTGGTCTTGCTTTGCTCCAGTTGTTTTCTATGTTCCTATTCTTCCCGTTTGAAATAGAATATTTGTCCTGTACCACTGTACCTTGGGGCTATGTAACTTGTTTTTTATTTTTACAGAAGTTCACAGCTAAGAGTTTGAGTCTCAGAAGAGACTTGGACTTGAACTTTTTTTGTGTTGTTTTGTTTTGTTCTCACCATGTAGTTCAGGCCTTGAACTCATTATGTAGTCCAGGCTGGCCCCAAACTTGTGGTGATCCTTCTGCTTCAGCCTCCCAAACACTGGGACTACAGGTATGCATCATCATCCCTGGTTTAGACTTGGATTTTTGAAAGATATTGGAACTGTTGAGACTTCAGGGAAGGATAATTGAATATCCAGTTGTACACAGGATAGCTGTATTGTGTTAGAGGGAATTATAAACTTATTATTGTGTTATTGTCTTATTTAGAGATTACATAAGCTTTTATACTTTAAAGAAATGTGTTTGGGTTTAAAGTTGACAGGAGGTGGCATGTGGTGGTTAGGGTAGAACATCAACTTGATTTGCCTTGGGATCCACCCAGGTGGTGGGTAGAGCACAGTTCTGGGAGTATCTTGGGTATCTGGGTCATGAAAGTGTGGCCTTGGGGGTCTATGTGTGGTTCCTCACTGCTTCTGCTCTTGTGCTGATCCCCTGTTCTTCTGGCCACCATGAACTAAGCAGATTTGCTCTGCCACACCATTCTGCCATAAAGTTCCTGCCTTGCAGCCAACTGGCCATGAACTGGATCCCCTGAAACCATGAACCAATTTAAACTTTATCTCCTTTAAATTACGGGTGATGGATATTTTGTCCAGCAATAGGAAAGTTGACTAATATATTCCACAGTGTTCCTCTCCTGACAGCCTAAGAAAGAACAGGACTGGTAAGAAACAGTTGAGAAAAAGTTGTTCAAGAGGAATTTTTTTTTTTTTTTTTTTAAATTTTGAAGTGCTAAGGATCAAACTAAGGCTAGCAGGCAAATGCTGTAGCATTAGCAATATCCCCATCTTTAAAGAAGCAAATGCACAGAAATAACTAGAATATAGACAATGTTTGCTGTCATTATAATCATTCCTGGAGCTGTCACAGAGATTAGATGGTGGAGGAGGAGACACTCTATATAATCTGCATGTGAGTTGGGGCTGACTGCAGCTACTTCCTGTGTGACCTTGGCCATGGCACTTACCTTCCCAGAATCTGAGGTTCCCCATATGTGAAAACAAAGAGCCAGAAAAAATGCACTCTGGACCTTTTCTTTTTCTCCTCTTCTAGTCATGCTTTGTTTTGAGGGTTGTTTGTTTGTTTGTTTTTGAGATGAGGTCTTGCTATTTAGTTCAGGCTGGATTTGAACTCACTGTGCAGCCCAGGCTGGCCTCAAACTTACAGCAATCCGCCTGCCTCAGACTCCCAAATGCTGGGATTACAGGAGTGCACCACCATGCCCAGCCTAGCTTTCATTTTCTAATGTGACATTGGATACATTCATTTCCCAGTACTTTACTGTGTGGGAGTTACACGCTACCCTTGGTGTAAGTCGGTGAAGGAGGCTGCCCTGGAGTCTAGCAGCCGGGATCGTACAGTCTAGTCCAGGAGCAGGACTAGTAGCACTTGTATCAGGACCACAAGTGTGATCAGTGTGACAAAAGCAGAGTTCTGAGCAGGGAGATGTGCATGACCTGGGGCTTCAGGGAGGAAAAGCCAGTGAGTAGGGAAGACAGGGCTGCCCCTAGGAAGAGAGGACATGGGGACGGTGAAAGCTCATGCTTGAGAGGCTGGGCATCGTGTTTACGAGGCAGAGTTGGGCGAGCTTGGGCTGCAAGCTCTGCAGGGCCCAAGTATGGAGGGACTTATACCCCCAGCAGGGTTATGAGGCATGTCTGACACCGTGGTCCACGCCTGTAACTCCAGCGCTCTGAGTGGCTGAAGGAAGAAGATTGCAAGTTTGCACCCAGCCTGGGCAATTTTTCAATTTAGGGAGACCTTGTCTTAAAAATAAAAAAATAAAAAGGGGGCTGGGGATGTTGCTCACTGTAAAGGCCTGGGGTTCAATCCATCCCCAGTACCAAACATACACACACACACACACACACACACACACGCACACACACAATATTCATGGAAAGCTCTCAAAGGATGCCATGACCAGCTCTGACATGGAAATAGATCTCCATTCGGCTACAGCTGGAGCAAGAAAGGAGCTGGGGGAGAGCACTGCAAAATGCAAATGAGTTCACATCCGTCTTGCCCCTTGCTTGGGCCAGGGGCCGCTATCTGGATCCTCTTCCCTCTCTGCTCAAGGGGCTGCTGGCAACTATCAAGCTCCGCCAAGCATCTTCAAAAAGTACTTTACTTTTGCCAGCTGAGACTTCTGTCTTTGGAGAGAGCTACAGGGGTCTACGTGGGGCACAATGGGAGAGCACCTTCACTGTGAGCTTTAGGTCCCAACTCGCCAAGTGCATGGAAATCCTTATCCCTTGCTTCAGGGCTTCTTCCGCTCTACAAGTAATTCGTCAAGTACCCAGTCAGTGCCAGTCATTGGGAATATAGTGATGACTAAGGCAGACTCAGCCTCTGGCTTCTAGGGCCAAGGGGGAGGGAAGATGGACAATAAACGTGAGCATACATACGCACTGTGGAGCTGGGGATGGAACCCAGGGCCTTATACGCGTGAGGCAAGTGTTCTGCCACCAAGCCACAGCAGCAGCCCAAGCGCATATAGAAATACGGCTGTTTCAGAGAGTGCCAAGGGCTGTGACGGGCTGCTTCACCCAGCACGGCTAGGAAGCCTCTGTGAGAAGGCAGCAGGTAAACTGGGTGGTGAGAAGCAGCTGAGAGAAGAGCAGAGCCGAGCCACCCGGGCCAAGAGGAAAATAAGCGCAAGCGTGAGGCAGAATAAGTCCAGTGCTGGGTACTGATGGCAGGAAAGCGGCCATGATGGCTGGTGTAGAGTAAGTGGACGGGATGTGGCAGTGTGAGAGAAGAGAGGGTAGGAACCAGATCACAGGGCCTTGGGAGCCACAGTAGAGACTCAGGAGGGTTTTAGCAGAAGCACCGATTATAGAGGAGCAGGGTAAAGTACTAAGAGGGAGGCCAGTTACAGTCTATTGTGGAGGCCCAGGCAAAGATGACAAAGCCACACGAGCTTTGACCTGGGTGTGGTGACACCCTGTCATTCCAGCTACTCAGGAGCCTGACGTGGGCGAATTACTGGAGCCCAGGAGTTTGAGGCCAGCCTAGGCAACATGGCAAGACCGCATCTCAACAATAAAATAAAGGTGGACTAGAATGAGAACATTAGAGACAGAGATAGATGGAAGGATTGAAGGTATATATGGAGGACAGTGACTGACCTCTGACCTTGGTCCTTAGTCCCCCTTCCCAAACTCTTCACCTGTGGATGAAGCTAAGCACAGGCAAGTGACTAAGAGCTTAAGTCTGGACAGCACAGCAATGGGTTTGATTCCTGACTCTGTCTTCGACTGTGTGGTTTTAAGCAAGGCCTTTAGCCACTCCATGCCTTAGTTTTCTCATCTGTAAAATGGAAACACACACAATAACATTCCTTCCTGGTGAATAAAGGATGCAAAGGACTCCAAACAGGTACCAGTACACAGTGAGGCTCATTCAAAGTTGGTAATTACTTGTTTTCTTTTTGTCATTCTTTTTTTTTTTTTGTCTTTTTGAAACAGGGTCTCGGGGCTGGGGGTTTAGCTCAGCGGCAAAGTGCCTGCCTGGCAAGCGCAAGGTCGTGAGTTCGGTTCCCGGTACCAGAGAAAAACCAAAAACCAAAAAAAAAAAAAAAAGAAAGAAACAGGGTCTCGCTATGCAGTTCAGGCTGGCCTTGAGCTCACTGTGTAGCCCAGGACGGTCTCGAACTAGCAAGGATCCTCCTGCCTCAGCCTCCTGAGTGCTGGGATTACAGGCATGCGCCACCACACCTGGCTTTTGTCATTCTTTTTTAAAGAAATTTTAAAAAGCCCTTTGTATCAGTAGGTACATGTTTGCATACATAATGATTACATTCACCCTGGGGAGCTGGTGCACCGACAGGACAGCTCTTTGTTCCTTTTCCTTCCCTCGCTCCCTCCCTCTGCCAAGACTGTTATCACTACCATCAGGTAGGGGCATTCATCTGTTTCTTCTGGTTTTAAGGTTTGGAGTCCAGAACAAGTACCAGGTAACGGTAACGCTCTTAGAGTTTGGTTACTATCACGGCCTTGTGTCCTCCTCGATCTGATCTTTGACTCCTTACGGCACACCTCCCTCTAAGGCAGGTGGCTTTCTGCCATCCTGAGGCCAGAGCCATGTAAAGAACACGCTTGTGGTTCCAGCACTCTGAGAGGCTCCAGGAAGATCTCAAGTTCAAATTCAGCCTGGGGCAACTTGGTAACTTAGTGTTAATAAATAAACTTGAAATGTGGTGCGTGCCTGTAACCCCAGCACTTGGGAGGCTGAGGCAGGAGGATTGCCTCGAGTTCGAGGCCAGCATGGGCTACATAATGAGTTCAAGGGCAGCAACCTGGACTATATAGCAAGACCATGTCTCAAAGAACTTAAAAATTTTAAAACAATTGAATAAAATAACAATTTTAAAATGGTCTGGGAAGCTGGGCATGGTGGCACACGCCTGTAATTCCAGCCCTCCGGAGGCTGAGGTGCGAGGATTGTTTCGAGTTTGAGACAAACCTGGGCGACAAAGTGAGCTCAAGGCCAGCATGAACTGCATAGCGAGATGCTGTCTCAAAAAGACCGAAAAAAATTTTAAAAATTAAATTAAAATGAAATGGTCTGAGGAGGTAGCTCCATGCAAAGGCCTTATGTTCAATATTTGGTGGCCAAAATGGGGGAGGACATGATTTGTGTGGTGTCTGTTTTTTTTTTTTTTTTTTTTTTTTTTGAGGCACTCAGGGATTTACAAGCAGTTTTTGTTTAACTGCAAAATAAAAATTAAAAAAAAAAAAAGAAAACATAATAATGACGCTTCACTTGGGCCTGAAGATATCCAATAGGTAACTAAAGGTAAAACAAAGCTTGACTATCATATCGCATCCCTTAATACCTTAAAACTGTGGGTCAAGTCCCTGCTCAATCCAGAGTACAGGCAAGTTAATCATTTAGGGAGTATCCGCCTAAAAGTAGTCAAAAACAAGGTTGACTAGCTCTGATTTTTACATAACCTATCTAGTCCCCTGCAAGACTGAAGTCACCAAAATAAGTGATTTACAGGGTCACTCAGCTGTGCCCGGAAGTTTCCAGTCACTGCCCTAAACCACTCAGGATTCCAGCACAGCCTCCACAAAACTGAGGCCCAATGCCCCACTTAAGCAATAAGGACTTCTGTAGCTACTGTTCAAAAGCAGAACTGAGTTAATGATAATCTCTTTCCAGCATGCCCCCATAAGTGCTGAAAACCGGGCTTTGGTTTATTGTACATAGGCCAGTCTGATCCTTTTCATAAAAAATGTGCCCTATAGCCGGGTGTGGTGACACAAATCTGTGATCCCAGTGCTTGGGAGGCTGAGGCAAGAGGATTGCTGGGAGTTCAAGGCCAGCCTGGGCTACATAGTGAGTTCAAGACCAGCCTGAACTGTGATTCCTTCCCACTTTGTTTTTTACCAGTGCTGAGGACTGAACCCAGAACCTTTGCGCTATATCCCCTAACCTTTTTTAATCTTTATTTTTGACACAGAACATCACCGTATTGCTAAGTGGCCTAGGCCAGGCTCAAACTTGCAATCCTCTGCCTCAGCCTCCCAGAGTGCCCTGAAAGCAGGTGGCCACCACTACACTCAGACCCCTTCTCTATGTCATCATACTTTCTAACTTGCCTAACAAAATGCCTGTCTCTTACTGGTGTGCCCTGAAATGCTTTTTTTCTGATGATATAACCAAGAGGATAAAATAAATCTTTAAAAATTAGGACTTTTTCTTTTAGAGATGGGCTGCTTCTTTACACTTCTACCTGCTTGAGTGAAATCTGCCACTGGACCCCCACCCCACCCCATGACAAGGAAAATTCAGTACTTCCCATCCGGGCCAGTGCTTGTCTACACCTGCATATGGATCTGTCCTGGCTTCTGTCCTCTCCCTTCTGTAAAGCGTCTGAACTTTGGGAGGCAGGTAGACTAGCTGCCCCGTTGTAGCCAAATTGTAAATAAACTCAATTTTCCTTTTTTTTTTTTTTTTTTTTTTTTTTGGGAATGTTTTTTTTTTTTTGGTTTTGGTTTTGAACACGGGCCTTTGTACTGAGCTATATTTCCAACCCT
>NW_004955433.1:16026964-16058111 GCF_000276665.1 Chinchilla lanigera | reverse complement strand
TTTTTTTAGTACTGGGGAACGAACACGGGCCTTTGTACTGAGCTATATTTCCAACCCTTTTTTTATTTTAAGTCAGGGTCTCACTAAATCACCGAGTTACCTTAGCTGGACTGGAAAACAGGCAAGTACTACCTCTCCCGCTGGGGGACAACTTTCTGTTGGTTGGGAGGCAGAGTTGAAAAGGGACTGAAGCAGGAGACTAACGCTGGAGCAAACTAGAAAACAAACTGGGTGGAACATGTCAAAGGCCCTAAAAAGCCACAGGACGTTCACAGAACACAGGAGCACAAAAGGAGTCCACGGCTCCTGAGCACTGCACACAGGAGCAGTCAGAAAGCACTATTTGCAGCCCCTCATTTGAATCTGGTGCTGTTTATAGGACCAATCAGAAAGGTGCTTTTTTTTGTTTTCTTGAGATAGGGTCTCACTATATAATTTAGTCTGGCCTTGAACTCACTATGTAGCCTAGGCTGACCTCAAACTGGTTATCCTCCTGCCTCAGCCTCCCAAGTGGTGGGATTATAGACGTGTGCCACCATACCCGGTGAAAGTGCTATTTTTATTTCTTTTTTTTTTTTATTTGTTGAAGTGCTATTTTAATTCTTCTTTTAGAGCTGATGGGAAGCTATAAAAGTGAGTCTTTCCATAGGGCAGTTTAAATCTGGCCCCAGGTGAGTTTTTGCTAGGAGAACTGTCCCAATGCTTTACTTGCATGAAGGGGAAGCCCCAGGAATTTTGGGTATAAAAGACCCCTTCCTCTATCCTCAGGCCCACTGTGGGTCTGTTCACCAGCCTGCACTTGCCCTGTAGCATGCACCTCTTTTCTACCTTCATAAATGCACACTTTCACTGCCTTCTTTATGTGTCTTCTCCAGTTCTTTCTTCAGGACATCAAGAACCTGGAAAGAATCCCCATGGGATCCTCCGTAGGTTACAACTCCAGAGCTAGGCCTGGTGATAGAGATCCCTATAATCTTAGCACTGAGGAGGCTGAGATAGGAGGACTTCAAATTAAAGCCCAACCTGCACTACATATGGAAATCCCATCTCAAAAAAAAAAAAAAACAAATCAAAAACAAAATCAAAGGTCGGGTGTGGTGGCGCACGCCTGTAATCCCAGAACTTGGGAGGCTGAGGCAGGAGGATCGTTGTGAGTTAGAGACTAGCCTGGGCTACAAAGTGAGTTCAAGTCCAGCCTGAACTGCATAGTGAGACCCTGTCTCAAAAAGACACACACAAAAAAAAAAAGAAAAAGAAAAAGAAAAATCCTCCCTAAACAAGTAACGAAGAAGGAGAAGAAAGAGGAAAAAGGGGTCCTGAGAATCTCAGGATCCAGCTTCCCTACATCCCAGAATAGACACTGTGACCTTCGGTCGGCTCTCCCAGCGGAGGCCTCTTCCTGCCAGGTGCTGCTGCAGCCAGACCTCTGCCCCTGTCCGCTGGGGGTATGCTGACCTGGCCTGTGACTTCCTGGGGCAGGGGGCAGGATTGTGGCAGGCCTGTGGCCCCAGAGGAGGGAAAAGTGGATTCTGGAGAAGCCTCGGTGGAGGCGGGGAATGAGAGTGAAATGCTACAGCTCTGCAAGCAGAAGTCAGCGGCGGGATTTCTTTCTGCCTGAGGGAAGCAATGTCAAGAGGAGGAGGGCCTGGGAGAGGATCAAAGCCCAGGTATTTCTTCCTTCCTCCTGGGAACAAAGAAGGACACTTGTATTGTTAACTGTCTAAAGCTGAGCTCCACCCAGACCTCATTAACAAGGTGCTGGGGAAATAACCCAAACCCTCTATCCCACCACTGAACTACATCTCCAGCCCAGAGAAAAATTCTTTCCAAAGGTGCTCATTAACATCCTTGGAGCAGTAACATAGACCTGTAACCCCCGCTACTTGGAAGGCTGAGGCAGAAGGATTATAAATTCAAGACGCTGTGTCAAGATAAAAAAAACAAGAAACAAAGAGGTATAGCTCAGAGGTATAGCACCCCGGGGTTCAATTCCCCCCCTTATCATTAGCATTGAAATGTTTGCCCATCTCTCTTTAAGACACCTTTCCTCCCTTTAGCTGCATCCGTTATGCTCTCTCCTCAACCTGGAGCCCACTTAGATGCCGGCTTTCTCCAAGGTCAACACACCTGTCCTGTAGTCTAAGGACCTCATCAATCTCTTCCTTGCTTAACTGCTCAGAAATGCTGCGCCTTCTGGTGCCCCCAGCCTCCGGCAGTCCTGGGACCTCTGGGGCCAGACCTCTCTCCTCTGCCTCCTTGCTTCCTCCTCTGCATTTTTCTGAGTCTGCCAGAGCTTTAGCTCCACAGTAACCACCTGACATCTTCACCACAGGTAATTTCTACCCCGGAACTGAACTCACCATCTCTGTCCCCAGACTCCCGCTGTGCCCCACCCCCTCCCGTCTCTTTGGTGGAAAAAGACAGTTGCATTTTCTCTCCACCTTTCACTATCCGTCAGTTGCCAAAGCCTGACTTTTCACGTTCCATGTCCCTTGTGGCTGCGTTTCTCTCCATGCCCACTGCTCACCTCCCTCAGGGCTTCTGCAGTAGCTTCCTGATTAGGTTCCCAGCACTGCCCTTGTGAGGCACTGATCCCTCCTCATCACAGCCAGAGAGGTCTTCAAACAGGCCACTGGGTTGGCTGGTCAGCCTGTGTTTTTAGGTGCAGGGAGGGACTATTATTTATTTTTGTAGTGCTTATTTTTGGATTGAACCCATTGCCTTTGTACTGAGGTACATCTCCAGCTGTTTTTATTTTTTAATTTTTATTTATTTTTTAGACAGGGTGAGTCATTACGTCTCTGAGGCTGGACTTGATCTTGTGATCCTCCTGCTTCAGCCTTCCAGAGTGCTGGATCGTAGGTGTGTGCCACCATGCCTACCTGGGAGGAGCTATTTAAAGGTAGAATCCTGGAAGCATTTTGGCGGAAGTATTTCTCCTACATCTTCCTCCAGCCTTGAGGTCTCCCTAACTTTGTAATGGGGATTGAGCCCAGGGTTCTGTGCATTTGTGCATACTAGGCAAGCACTCTACCACGGATCGTGTATTTTAAAAAATTTTAGGTCCAAGGATGTTGTTCAAGGGCACAAGCACCTGCCTGGCAAGCGCAAGGTCTTTAGTTAGATTCCTGGTACCAAAAAAAACCTTACTAATACTGTTAGGTTTTCAGCACAGAAGAAACAAAGGCGGAAGAAGGCCTTTACTCCTGACCCGGAGAGTAAACGACTGCCTGCAGCACAGGGCGCCTCTAAGGTAGACAAAGGAGGCTGGGGGTTTATGAAGACTCTGGCTAGAGGCGGAGCTTGAGGGGCGGGCTCAGGGACGCGTTAGGAGCTGATTGGGGCGCCCCTCGCGCAGGAGGGAAAGGTAAGAGGAAGTCGTGCTCGGGGCTGAGAGGAGAAGGAGGAAGTGGTCATTTGGAAGGTCAGCTGTTGTTTTCGGGCTTCAGCCGTGTTAGACCACCACCACCATGATTCAACAACTCATACTTGGACAGGAACCTATCGTTCCCATCTTCTAGTTGTTAAGAAGTTGAGGATGAATCTCTCAGACTGCTTCCTGCTGAACAGGGGTGTTGTTTTGGGGGTGGGGAGGATTGACAGGACGGTGATTTATGCCCATACAGAAGCTAGTGTCGGGTGTCTTAGCCAGAAGGAGATTGAAGGAACCTTGAAAAAAGTTTAAAAAGGTAGGGTATTATGAGTAAACAGGTCATTATCATGCTGAAAGGCGCAGAAGAGGAAGCAGGAAGGGGGCCCATGATCCCAATGTGTCATTCCATCATGACCACTGCCAGGGGAAAGAGTATTGATTTTTTTGCTCTTGACGTTTGCACTGTAGCCAATTGCGAAGGCTCTTTGCATTGTCCGTGACGATCCCTGATTCATTGACAAAGTAACAGCATTCTTCTCCCAACATAGCACAGGTACCTCCTTCTTCAGCTATTAGGACATTGATAGCACTGCGGTTTTGGAGGGTAACTGCTGCAAGGTTATTAATTTGGTTTTGAGGTGAATGAATAACAAGTATGATCCCATCTATTCTTTGGTGGAGTTCGAGGGAAAGTTGGTGATAAATCTCTTCGGCCAAACACTCATGCCTATTCCCCCTGCCCAGAAACCAATTTCAAGGATCAAGAGAATGTTCACGCCAATAAGAACTGGTATGTGAATAGCTCTTTTTTTTCTAGTGAGATGGGTGTCTTGAGGCTGGGGTAGGAGAGACATTTCTATGGCATCTTGAGAATTTATCATCAAGGCCAGGACCAGGAGGACTAGCATGCATGATCCTGTCCACTGAGGAGGGAGACAAGGATAAGCTCCTGTTTTGCCCCTATGAAACATCCCCTGGATAGGCAGATGACTGTGTTTTGTGTGTGTGGTGTAATGAGCACAGTGGGGAAGGTCTTCCAGTTGAAGAGAGGAGTTTTTGAATTGAGAGATTAGACAAGTAAGATTAGTTGACCATTGTTGAGATTTGTGAATCAATAGAAGGCTTATTATGGCTGGGTTATGTGGGAAAGATAGGTGAGATGCATTCCAGTGTGCAGGGTCTACCATGTAGAGATCTTGTCAGTAGGGAATACAGAGCCAGTATTTTGCGAGGTTTGAGGAATGTGAGAGAGTGTCATAGGCCTGTGAGAGGAGCTGGAGAATAGGGGCAGTGGTCTTTTGTTGTAGGGCAGTTGAGGGGTAGGCTGGGACATCAATAATACGAAGTGGGGTTATAAGCCAAGTATTTCAGGTCATAAAATTGCCATGGGGTGGTATTTGTGCTGCATTTTTTTGATTATGGAATCTGAGTCCTCAAGTTCTACCCAAAAGGAATTGGGGGTGTGATGCTGTCTTGGTTACTTTTCTCTCATTGCTAAGACAAAATACCTGACACCCAGAATTAAGGAGAAAAAGGTTTATTTAACTTAGTTTGTGAAGGTTTCAGTCTATACTTGGCTGGCTCCAAGGCAGAGTGCCACATGGCAGAGGGTAACAGTTCATGGCAGGCAGAAGACAGCAAAAGCAAAAAGAGCAAATTGGAGGAATGGCAGCAAGCAGCCTCTTTCTCTCCCTTACATATGCAGACTATCTGCCCCAGGGGCAGATGTAGCACTCACACCCATAATCCCAACATTGGACCATGGATCAGTCATAAACTCTAGAAGCGCAGCCCATGACTTCATGAGGATTGGGGGGACATGCAGACACAAACCATAAGAGATGCATTGGAAATTGAAAATGTTACCCGCCTGATGTTATCACTCCAATTTACATACCAAACTGAGATGAGTGGGTCTGCATCTTTTAAGATTTGTCCAAACTGACCTATACCCATGGTTTCACAACCAAGGTGTCGAGATAGAAGAAATTGGCATCAACACATTTTTGTTGCCAGAGCATGGGAGGTTGGGGAGTGACATATAGACTTTCCAGGTGACAACATATTCCTGTGGGTGTGCAGTGTGTCTGATCAAGTGCACCAATCTGGCATTTTTCCCATTTCATATGCCCTTATCCCAGGTATAATGGTAGGGTACAAGGTAACAGCAGGGAACATGAAAGGTGACTTTGGGATTTGAGGGAGTAAAATTGTAAGAACCTATTATTACTTAGTCCAGTAAGGACAGTGTCATGGTGTAGATTGGTTGTGGTTGTGTAGCTGGGGTGGGCTGGAGAGAGTTGAGAATAAGAGGAGCATGAAACTTGGGAGCTGGAACATATTTGAGAGTTGCTGAGGGGAAAAGAGCAGGGGCATCTTTATGTTACCGAGGATGTTGGTAGGGTAGGCAGTTGAGAGTACAGAGCCAAAAGATGGTGATGATATAAAAGAGTATAAAAGGTACCTTATGTGGGACTTGAAAATTTCTTGGACAAATGGTCCAGACCCAACAGCAAATGTGAAAATCAGTAGGACAATGAATGCCGAAAACCAAATGGGGTAGCAATACATTGCTTACCTCAGTGGCATGCTAGAGACTTTGATGAGTTTGAGATGGGTAGGAGATAGGAGGTGTGATGACTACTCTGATGGTGAAGGTTTAGAGTTGGAGGCAGTGAGATTGTCAGGGCACCATTTGGCTTGGGTAATGTGGAACCTGGATGAAAGGCTGGTGACTTCAACCACTGTATGCATTGTGAGGATGACTAAGTGGGGTCCAGACCACCTTGGCTGTAATCCTGTGGGCTTAGAAGATTTTAGATATATTAAGTCTCCAGGAGCTACAGAAGGCTTTGGCTGTGTGGTATCCACTGGATATGGAAGACAGAGGTCAGCATGTTGTCATTGCAGGTATCAGGAAGGATAGAACTAGAATATAGTCAGTGATGGAGGGAAGGTTATCAGGAGCAGGGAAGTTATGAAGCAGAAATGGTCTACCATACATGAGCTCAAATGGACTTAGGAAAGTAGGGCGCTGGGAAGTGCCCTGAATCTAGTTAAAGCTAAGGGAAGGAGCTGAGGCCAAGGCAGGTGAAGCTCTAACATGAATTTAGTAAGGTGAGTTCTTAGAAGTCCATTTGCCTTTTCTACTTTCCCAAAGAACTGCGAGTGATAAGGTATGTGTAGGTGCCTAGTAATGTTGAGACTCAAAGCAACCTGTTGAGTGATTTGGGATATAAATGCTGGACCATTGTCTGTTTGGATAGTTTAGGGCAGTCCAAATCTGGGAACAATATCCTATATGAGAACCTTAGCGACTACATCTGCAGTTTCCTGAGTGGTGGGAAAGGCCTCTATCCACTCTGAGAAAGTACAGACAAAAGTGAGAAGGTATCTATGTGTCTTGTAAGGAGGCGTATGTGTGAAGTCTATCTGACAGTCTTTGCCTGGGGTGTGTCCACATAGCTGGTGGGTTGGGAAAAAAGGAGGTGGTAAATGTACCTGAGGAGAGGTCTTGGCACAGAGCTGGCAGTTTTGAGTAACTTAGTGAGTGATGGTTTTTAGGGAGGGATGTGTGGCAATGGGAGCTAAGAGTTTGTATAGAGCCTGAGTACTGACATGGAAGCAGGTGTGTAAGTCAGTGATAATGGTTTGTGTTTGTTGGTCTGGAAGAAGGAGTTTTGGCCCTTGGAAGAGTTATCCCTGTGTGTTTTGGTGATAGGTTTTTGCAGTAACTAATTGTTCTGGTGAATATTGGGGTGAGGGCATGTCTTTTGGAATGAGAGCAAGAAGGTGGGAAGGATATGGCTATTGAGCAGCTAATTTAGCCTCTGTGTCAGCAAAAGCATTACCCTGAGCACCGGGCGTAATGCCGCACACCTGTAATCCCAGCACTTGGGAGGCTGAGGCAGGAGGATCATTGGAAGATCAAGATCAGCCTGGGCTACAAAGTGAGCTCAAGGCCGGCCTGTACTGCACAGCGAGACCCTGTCTCAAAAAGACAAAAAAAAAAAAAAAAAAAGCATTACCTTGAGCAATGGGATCTGATGGAATACAGTGTCCCCTGCAATGAACAACTGCCACCTGTTTTGGGAGCTGTGCTGCCTCTAGAAGTTTGAGGATGAGAGGTGCACTAGTGATGGGAGTGCCCTGAGCACTGATGAATCCCCTTCCTTGCCAGATGGCAGCGTGAAAGTGGAGAATACCAAATGTGTACTTGGAGCCTGTGTAGATGTTTATGGTTTTGTCTTTGGCTAGTGTGAGGGCACGTGTGAGGACTATAAGTTCTGCCTTTTGTGAAGATGTCCCAGGGGCAGTGGGCCTGCCACTATTACTGTTAACCTGTTGACTATGGCATATCCTGCCCTCTTTTGAGTGTCTGTGTTTGTTGAGCTACCATCTATGAACCATGTGTCAGAAGCTGTAGAAAGAGGAGTGCTATCAATGTGAGGCAAGGGAGTCAGGGTCATCTGTAGCACTTCAACACAACTGTACAGAGGGGCCTTGTGAGAGGTGGGAAGTAAAGTGGCTGGATTGAGGGGACCACTTGTGGAGATAGTAATGGAAGGATACCATATGAGTACTAGATGAACCTGCTGTAAGCAAGAGGGAGTCATCAGGGTGGGGAGTGTCTCATGAGAGAGGAGCTCACTGAGGTGGTGAGGTGAGTGTACTGTGATTGATTGCCCTAAAGTGAACTTTTTTTCCTTTTGTGTTAGTGTGGCTGCTGCAGCAAGGGCTCTAAGACAGGGAGCCCATCCATGTACTGTGTTGTCTAACTGTTTTGAGAGGTATGCAACTGCCTGAAATGAGGGTCCCTTTTTGTGTCCTAAGACTCCCACTGCATTGTGGCCCTGACAGGAAGTGTATAAGGTAAAAGGTTTAGTGAGGTTGGGGAGAGTGAGAGCCAAGGCTCTTAAAAGAGCTTCCTGTAGCTTGTGAAAAGAGGATCATATAGAAGTAGTAGGATCTAGAGATTCTAGCAGGGAGCCCTTCAATGCTTTATAGAAGGGCTGAGCTAAGGAGGTGAAATTAGGGATCCAGAGAAGAAAGAAGTTTGCTAAACCAAGGAAGGAGAGAACCTGCTATTTTGTAGTCAGAACTTGGAGGTCAAAGAGGAGAGCTTTACAGTCAGCAGTGACTGAATGAGTGGTGGGAGAGAAGGTGAGTCCCAAATATTTGACCTTTGGTGAAGCTATCTGGGCCTTGGCTGAAGAGACCCTATATCCTCTTCAAATTTCCTGACAGAAAATTGAGGAGAGCTGCTGTGTGTTGTATGGCCAGAGCATGAGAGGGATAGCACAGGAGGAGGTCATCTATGTACTAGAGCAGTGTGCTGGGCTTGAGGTCAAGGGCCTCAAGGTCAGTAGCGAGAGCTTGGCTAAAGAAGTGAGGATTATCTCTGAACCCTTGGGGCAGGACTGTCCAGGTAAGTTGTAAGGACCTGAGAGTATCTGGATTAGTCCATGAAAAAGCAAAAATATCTTTGCTGTCAGGGTGAAGAGGGGTAGTGAAAAAGGCATCTTTGACATCTAAGACTGTGAAGTAGGTAGTGGAGAGAGGGATATAAGAGAGGGTAATGTAAGGATTTGGCACCACTGGGTGGATAGGGGTAACAGCATTGTTCATAACATTGCTTGTTACATTGTTGATAAAAGCTTGTACCAGAGGATTGGTACCATTTGGCTTGAGTACCAGGAGAATGAGAGTGTTGTAGGGTGAGTGGGTAGTTTTGAGAAAACCATTGTTTAAGAGGCACCTGATTATGGGTCTGAGTCCCCATTGATGTTTGGGAGCTATGGGGTATTGGGGAATGCAAAGGAAGACCAAAGGGTCTTTGAGGCATATTAATATAGGTGTAGCATGAGTAGCCCAAGTGGGGTTAGAGGTGTCCCAGACTATGGGGTCAACAAGGGAAGAGGGAAGTGGAGGACATGGGTTGGCGGCATGCTGCAATGGGTTTTGGAGGACAGGAGCTGTGGGGAGGGAGAAGGTAAAGGAGAACTTAAGCTTTTGGAGCAAAAGGGGTGTGGGACATGTTGGTATTACTAGAAAACTATGGGTGAAAAAGAGAGTTTGGAACCTGCAGGGGATAGGTCCTGTTTGCAGGGGCTCTATAGGTTGGCCATCAATTCCCACTACAGAGATTATAGATCTAATATAGTGACCTGGGAACTCAGGAAAAACACTATATGTGGCCCCCTTGTCCACAAGAAAAGAGAACATCTTACCTGAGATGTCCAGTGAGAGTTTGGGCTCCAAGAAGGATACTTTAATGAGGGCTGTGGATCCTGAGCCCTGTCAATCCTCTTCAGTGGCGATACCAAGATGATCAGCCAATGACAGATCCCATGGTGATGAGATCTCCTGTAAGGGCAAGGAATTGGTGGATGGCTCACCTGCTCTCTGGCAGCTAGGCCAGTCACACTTCCAATGGCCCTTGAGATTGCAGAGGGGGCAGGGTCCCAGTGGGGGTCGTGGGTTGGGGCAATCTTGTCCCCAGTGTCCTTCTTCACCACACTTGAAGCAAGCTCTGGGAGGGGCTCAGGTGGCTCCACCTTGTTTGGGTTTACCTATCTTAGGACCTCCGAGTGCCACTGCTAAAAGATCAGTTTCATACTTAGCAAGTTTTTTTTCTGTGCCTCTTGTTCCTCCTTTTGTTTTTAATCTCTATTTTTTTTTTTTTTTTAACTTTTTGAGGCAGGGTCTCACTATGCAGTTCAGGCTGGCCTTGAGCTCACTTTGTAGTTCAGGCTGATCTTGAACTCACCATGATTCTCCTGCCTCAGCCTCCCAGGTGCCAGGATTACAGGCATGCACCATAATCTCTATTGTTAAAGGCACAAAAGCCATATTAAGGAGGTCTCCCTGTGGAGCTCGAGGGCCAATTGAGTCTTTTGTAGTTTTGCCCAAACATCAGGGACAGACTGGGAAATAAAACAGAAACTAATAACAACTGTTCCTTCAGGAGAGTCTGGGTCTACATTAGTAAACTTAGTTAAGGTGTCCCTAAGACATGTGAGGAATGTTGTGGGATTTTCATTAGTTTCTCGGACCTGTTCTAAAAGCTTGTTGTAACTAGTGTGCTTGTAAGCTATTTTGTTAGGGCCTAAAAGTATACATTGAATCATCTTATGTACTTCGTTAGACCCATCACCATCCTGATAATTCCCATCACCATCACCATCCTGATAATTCCAGGGTCTTGTTCTGGCACTGTAACAGGCCCAGGGTCATTTTCAGCAGTATTTGCTTGATGTCTATAATGGGCTTCTTCCTGAGCCATTTGCCATAATTAAGTTCTTTGTTGTGAGGTGAGATTGGTATTTAGAATCACATAAACATCCCTAAAATGTAGATCATAACAATTAATTGTAAATTTAAACTCCTTAATATACGTTTGTGGGGCAGGGAAGAAGGAACCTAGCTAATGGTTAATTTGGGATAGGTCAGCAAAGGAAAAAGGAACATGAATATGAACTAGTTCCTTAGGACCAGCCTGTGACCACAAGAGGGCCATCTTCCACCATGTGGCAGGGAAACACAAGATGGCAACTGAGTACTATGTGGCCCACAACAAGATGGCTGCTGATGGTTACATGGTAAGGGATCACAAGATGGCAACTGGTCCTCATGTGACCTGCAAGAAAATGGCTGATGATGATCGCATGACAAGGGACTACAAGATGGCTGCTGCTCCCCATGTGACCTGCAACAAAATGACTGCTGTTGATCACATGACAAGGGACTGCAAGATGGCAGCTGAATACAGCATGGTTCACCAGGTGGCTGAGAGACATGAGATCAGGTATGGTGAGCAGGAGGTGAAAATGGCAACAGGGGAGCAGAGGAGGAGGAAGAAGAGGGGTCATCAGATGGGATAGGTGCCTCAGGTTGAGGAGATTGAGGAGTTTGAGATTGGGGTGAGGAAGTAAAGGAAAAACAGGATGCTGTAGTGGGTGAGGCAAGTGGGAAGGGTGAGGCTGGAAGCTCAGGAGCCTCTAGTTGAGGAGACTGAGGAGTTTGGACTTGAGAATATGGGGGAGGAGGAACAAAGACTGGGAGTAGGTTATCTAAAGGACCTGTTGAAGCAAAAGAAAGAGAATCAGGTGGAGTAGTGTGGGCCAAAAGTACTTGGTCCCCCTTACTTGACTGTGTAAGAGAGGAAAGTGTCCTCAAAGTGAAGAAGGCCTGAACATAGGGGATCTCTGACCATTTGCCAGTGTGATGACAAAAATTGTCTAGGTCTTGGAGGATTAAAGGGTAAAAATTTTCCCTTTAGGCCATTGACTTCCTTTGTTGAGTTTCTATTGTGGCCAAGCCATCTGGCAGTAAAAGATTAATTTTTTGGGTTTTATGGTCTCCCTGAGGCTAAGGGAGCCAAGATTGTAAGGCATTCTAGTGGTATGTCTTTTTGAGGGTGGGAAGGAATATTTCCCATAATGACCAAATTAGAGGTGAACCAAGAGCTACAGCCAAAATAGCCTGGGTCACACTTTTTAAGAAGGGTTGTCATTTGTTCTGAGAGTGTGACTAGGAGAAAACCCCAACACCTGTTCTCGTTGGCCATCACTGGGGAAGGGGTCCCCTCTGCATTGGGGCTTAAG
The DNA here is from genome assembly GCF_000276665.1 of Chinchilla lanigera. Lineage (NCBI taxonomy): Eukaryota > Metazoa > Chordata > Mammalia > Rodentia > Chinchillidae > Chinchilla > Chinchilla lanigera. The sequence goes on along the minus strand of NW_004955433.1, from coordinate 16,046,132 downwards.
GGCAGGAGCCCTGCCCAAAGAGTGTGAGGGTGGTTATCCCTGTCCAAGGGACAGGCAGAGGATTTCCTGACATGAGCCCATGTGTTTTTGAGACTGAGAGACTGAGAAATGGAGACAGGAAACCCCAAAACTGAAAAGTGGTTTACCTGTGGGAAATGAGGTGGACTAGTGTTGCATGTAAACTAGCAATGGCATGGCAGGTCCTGCAGGAAAGGAGGGTGGCTTGTGGACAGAGGGGGCTTACAACTGGAGGTTGACCTCCAGGGGCCACACACCCTGCCGAGTCATGGCACCAAAATGTTAGGTTTTCAGTGCAGAAGAAAAAACAAAGGGGGAAAGAAGGCCTTTACTCTGGACACGGAGAGAAGAGGACTGCATGCAGCACAGTGCTCCTCTGAGTAGACAAAGGAGGCTGGGGGCTTATGAGGACTCTGGCTAGAGGTGGTGTTATGGCAAAATTCGGGCTGTATTCTGCAAGAGACCAAAGAACTTTATGAGAACTGACAAAGTTTTAATTTAGAGCAGTTACCTCTCATCCCTACTTGCAAGTCAGAGAAGTGGGCATGGGCCTGCCTTTATTCCCAGCTTATATACATTTTTGGTTTCCATGGCAACAGATTGGAATGTTGTGGGCCTGGCCACATGTTGTTTTCCTTGTGCCACATAACCAGGTCAGGCTCTAGCCATGAGCCCAACCACCATGATATACACTTTCTGTACTCTGTTCTGTATGTCCCCCTTTAGATAACCATAGATTTCCTTTATGGTTACAATGTTTATCTAGGGCTAGGGAAGGGATGAAACAACCCAGGCAAGGTCATAGGTAGTTGTCTAGGCCTTGGGGTTCCTTGTCTTCGGAGAAGCATTCCAGGGCTAAGTCAGGACTGCAAAGTTAACTCTTTACAACCCCTCCAGGATGTTTCTCAAGACACATTTTGAGGCTTGCATTAAGACTAGAATTATTCTATCTTAAAATGATATGCTAAGAGTCACTATTCCCTACAGTGGAGCTTGAGGGGCGGGCTCAGTGATGTGTTAGGAGTTGATTGGGGCTTTCCTCGTGCATGCATGTGGGAAGGGTAAGAGGAGGTTGTATTCAGGGCCGAGTGGAGAAGAAGGGGAAAGTGGTCATTTGGAAGACAGGTTGTTGTTTTTGGGTTTCAGCCATGTTGGACCACCACCATAATGATTCAACAATTCATACTTGGGCAGGAACTTATCAAACACATGTTTGCAGTACATAATGATTATATTCATTGTGAGGGGTTGGTATATGTATACGACACATCCCAATTCTTTCTCCCCCCTTTCTTTCGGTTCCCTTCAAAAAAAAATTTTTGCCAGCATCAGATTCATTTATTTATTATATAAATTCTTATGAAGCTATCATACACACAGATTAACAGATACTAACAGACCAAAACATAAAACACATAAGATAATTATACTATGTTAAGGTACACTCTTAGATACATTGGTCATGCTGGATTACAATAACTTTTTTCCTATCTCTCATTTCTGTTTTTTTGTTTTTGTTTTTGGTACCAGGAATCAAATTCAGGACCTTGTGCTTGCCAGGCAGGTGTTTGTGCACTGAGGTATATCCCTGGCTATTTTGTACTTTATTTATATATTAGGTTTCTCATATAAGAGAAACTATGAAATATTTAAAACTTATGTGTCTGCTTTACTTCACTTAACACTGTGGTCTTCAGGTGCAACCATTTTCCTATACATGACTCAAGTTTATCCTTCTTTATGGCACAGTAGTACTTCACTGTATATAAATACATTTTTGTACACTTACCTGTTGATGAACACATAGGCTGCTTCCAAGATTTAGCTATTATGAATTATTCTATTATAAACATGAATATGCATGGATCACTGTAATATGATATCTTTAATCCTTCCAGGAAGATATTTAGAAGCTGAATAGCTGGGTCAAATGGAATTTCTGTTTTTAGTGTTTGAGGAATCTCTATACTTATTTCCACAATGGTTGTACTGGTTTACATTGCTACCAACGATGCAAAGCAATTCCTCCCTCCTCCCTCCCTCCCCTCCCGCACAGCCTTGCCAGTACTTATTATTATTAGATTTCTTCTTCTTTTTTTTTTTTTTTTTTTTTTTGGCACCAGGAATCTAACTCAGGACCTTATGCTTGCCAGGTAGGCACTTGTGCTGCTAAGCTATATCTTCAGCCCCTAGATTTCTAAATGACAGCCATTCTTTCTGGAGTAAGACGGAATCTCAGTGTAGTTTTACTTTGCATTTCTCTGGTGGCCAGCGATGTTGAACAGTTTTTATGTGTTTATTGGCCATTTGTAGTTCTTCATCTGAGACATGTCTATTCAATTCAGATGCTTATTTTTTGATTGGATCTTTAAATTGGGGGGGTTTAAGTTTTTTGAATTTGTTATATATTCTAGATATTAGTCCTTTGTGTGAGAAGTGGGCAAAATTTTTTCCCATTTTTGGCCTGTCTTTTCACACTGTTGATAGTTTCCTTTGCTGTACAGCTTTTTATTTGATGAGATCCCATTTTTTGGTTCTTGGTGCAGTTCTTGTGCAACTGGGGTTCTGTTCAGAAAGTCTTTGCTGAGTCACGTGTGGTGGTGCATGCCTGTAATCCTAGCACTTGGGAGGCTGAGGCAGGAGGATCATTGCAAGTTGAAGACCAGCCTGGGCTACAAAAGTGAGCTCAAGGCCAGCCTGAACTGCATAGTGAGACCCTGCCTCAAAAAAACAAAAAAAAAAAAAAAAAAAAGAAGTCTTTGCCTACACTTATGTCTTCAAGAATTTTATCTATTTTTGTCTTCCAGCAGATTGTTTCTATTTTAGTATTTAGATCTTTATGTAATCCCAGCACTCAGGAGGTTAAGGCAAGTGGACTGCTTCAAGTTGGAGGCCAGCCTGAATCCTTTGAACTATGATTTGTAACCCAGGCTGGTCTAATCCATTATTTTACCTTAGTGTACAGTGAGAGAGATGAGTCTAGGTTCAATCTTTCATATGTGGATAGCCAGTTTTCCCAGTACTATTTGTTAAAGAGGCTGTCTTTCTTCCAGTGAAAGTATATGGCTCCTTTGTCAAAGATAAGGTAGTTGAATGTGCCTGGAGTTGTTTCTGCATCCTGTATTCTGTTCCATTGAACCACAAGTCTGTGTTTTGTTTTGTTTTGTTTTGTTTTGTTTTGTTTTGTTTTGTTTTGTTGTTATTTGAGATAGGGTCTTGCTTTGTATTGCAGGCTGGCCTTGAACTCATTATGTAGCCCAGGCTGGCCTGGAACTTTCAGTGATCCTCCTGCCTCTTTTGAGTGCTGCAATTACAGGTGTGTGCCACCACACCCATCAGCCATACAGTGTTTAGTGGTTTTTTTTTTTTTGTCTTTTTTTGAGACAGGGTCTCGCTCTGCAGTTCAGGTTGGCCTTGAACTCACTTTGTAGCCCAGGCTGGTCTTGAACTCACAACGATCCTCCTGCCTCAGCCTTCCGAGTGCTGGCATGCACCACCATGCCAGGCGAATTTTTATCACTATAGCTTTGTGGTATAATTTGAAGTCTGAGATTGTGATGCCCCCTTCCTTGCCCTTGTTGCCCAGAATTGCTTTTGCTATTCTAGGTCTCTTCTGATACTATATAAATTTTAAGAGTGTTTTCTCTATTTCTGTGAGGAATACTACTGGTATTTTGTGTTTTGTTTGTTTGTTTTTGGTTGCTCAAGACAGAGTCTCAGTATGTAGTTCAGGCTGGCCTCCAACTTGAAGCAGTCCTCCTGCCTTCACCTCCTGAGCACTGGGATTACAGGTGTGCAACATCACACTCAGCTTACTATTATATTTTAATTGGGATTGTGTTTAATTTGTATAACAGTTTGGAAGTATAGCTGTATTGGGTCTGGCTTTCCAGGAACAGGGAGTATCGTCCCATTTTCTGATGTGCTCTTTGATCTCCTTTTTCAGAATACTGTAGTTTTCACTGTAGAGGTCTTTTACTTCTTTGCTCCTTCTGATTTCACTTCTTTCACTTTTGGTTAATGTCACAAAGGTTATATGATTTTGGCTTACAGAGAAATAGCAACAATTACACAAACCTGATAATATCAAGCAAATCAGCTACAGTAGTATCATCCAAGACAAACTGCATATTTACATACTATAAGAATCTGTTATATACCATCCTTAACCTTAGAAAAGAAATCCACAAGCCAGGGATATAGCTCAGCAGCACAGTGCCTGCCTGGTGACTACAAGGTCCTGAGTTCTAATCCCAGTACCAAAAAAAAAAAAAAAAAAAGGAAGCATTTAGGGTGGGGATATAGCTCAGTAGCACAAGTGCCTGCCTGGCAAGTGCAAGGTCCTGAATTTGATTTCTGGTACCAAAAAAAAAAAAAAAGAATACAATATTATTAAAAAATCAATCAATCAATCGTACAAGGGGTTGGGGATTTAGCTCAGGGGCACAGGGCTTGCCTGGCAAGCACGAGGTCATGAGTTCAATTCCCGGTACCAGAAAAAAATAAATATATAAATTAAAAATTAAAAATTAAAATAAAATAAATAAAGAAAAGAAATCCACAGTTATGGTGTAAACATTAAGAAAACCCAGGTACAGGTAATACATACTAAATGCAGCAGCTATAACTCCACTAATGGTAGAAAAGAATTCAAAGGTAATTTTATAGTTAACTATTAAAAAGATTAATAAAGCTTTACTGTTAATATTATTAAAGATTCAGGGTTTGAGAAGAGGAAAATTTTGAAACTTTATACCATATGATACCAGAAAGTAGAGGGAGAAGTGGTACAAAGGATCTTACTGGGGGTAGAAGGATATTTATGGAATTAGGTAAAGTAAGAGAAAAGCTGCTGAGAAATAGAAGATAAAAGTAAAAGAGGAGAATAAAGAAATTACATGGGGAACAAAAATGAAAGATAAAAATTAAAGGGAGAAGACCAGGGGTGGTGGTGCACGCCTGTAATCCCAGCACTCAGGAGGCTGAGGCAGGAGGATCCTTGCGAGTTCCAGACCAGCCTGGGTTATAAAGTGAGCTCAAGGACAGCGTGAACTACACAGTGACAAAAAAAGGCCAAAAAAAAAAAAAAAAATTAAAATTAAAAGGAGAAAAATTAAAAGGAAGCAGAAAAAATAAAGAAAAAGATAAGCAAGGAAGAAGCACAAAGGAAATAAACTGGTGAGGAAGAAAGAAGGGACAAAGAAGAAAAACAAAAGCAAAACAAAAAAACATTAAAACAATGCACACACGAAAACCAAAAATAAACAAGCAAAAACTTTTTTCTCTGTGATTTTGAATGTGTGGTTTTCCTCTACTACCTAGAATTTGGGGGCTGTGTCCGAGTCAAGACATGTCCCTGCTCACACTGCTCAGATCAGTGCTGGATGATTAGGGTGAGGCCATCGATGTTGCAACTTTCAAATCCAGAGCAATTTGTGCTGAGCCTAGCCTCTGGCCATGGGCGTAGGGCCGATGTCCTTTATCTCAATTCCCTCAGGGGAGTCTCTTTTAAGCCTGACCACAGCTCCCTGACCCCGGCTGTGTCCTGTGGCTGTCTCTCACCCAGTCACTGTGAGAACATAAGCCTGACAGGTCCGAAGGGAAACGGTCCCTTAGTTGCTCTGAGTCCCGGGTTCAAACGGTCCCCTTCTGGGGAACAGGGTCTGACCAAGCACTCTCCAGGGACCTGATGGGGGCTTGGACTGGAGTCACTTACCAGCTGTTGCCTGTCAGAGGATTTATGTGAGAGCAGAAACTTCACTGTCTCTGGAGCCCATCCCATCCACTGCCGCATTTCTCCCTAAAGCCCTCTGGAATCCCCAGCTTCTATTTCATCTGTGGATTTGGTCTTCCTTTCCTGCAAGCCCAGAGCCAGGAGCCAGGGAGAAGGTGTATATTGCCCCTTTTCTTTCTGTTTTGTATTCTGTCTCTTCAATTTCTCTGTGGGTTTTAATTTTCCTGTCAGGGCCAGCCGGTGCACACCTGTAATCCCAGCACTTGGGAGGCTGAAGCAGAGAAATTACCATTAGTTCGAGGCCAACCTAGGCTGTGCAGTGAGTTCAAGGCCTGCCTAAACTCCATGGTGAGACACTGTCTCAAAAACTCATAAAAAAGAAATTCCTGTCAGATCCTTCCTGATTCCGGGTAATCTACTCTCCTTTTTTTTTCTTCCCCAAGTTGCTATTATCCAGTGTCTGGATTCTGAATCTCAGCAAGGCTGAGTTGTTGTTGTTGCTTACCACTCTGAAATTTTCCCAGAAGTTTTTTTTTTTTTTTTTTTTGAGACAGGGTAGCTCAGGCTGGCCTTGAACTCATGGTGATCATCCTGTCTCTGTTTCCCAAGGGCTGGGATTACAGGTCTGTTCCCCCACATCCAGCTACTTTGGGTGTTTTTGTTTTGTATTGATTTGGTCATTTTGAGACAGGGTCTCCCTTTGTAGTTCAGGCTGGCCTCAAACTCACAGCAGTCTTGCCTCAGCTTCCTAAGTGCTCACATTGCACCATCATGCCCAGCTATTTTCTTTTGATGGGAGCTCACTAAATTGTTCAGGCTACACTCAAAGTTGCAAGTCTCCTGCCTCAGTCTCCCAAACAGCTGAGATTATAGGTATGCACTATGATATCCAGTCTTGACATTTTTGACCCATTTATTTTGTATGTAATGTATAACTTTGAATGCTTTACTCATTATTACTTGTTCTATCTTTTGCTTTTCCAAGAGCAATGTAAATATCTTCAATACATAGACCCTTTATTTATCAGAACCCTGAGACTCTATACTGTATTTGGAAGAGATCAAGTGTCAGGTCAATTCATAACCTAGAGAAGGAAGTGGGGAGTGGGAAAGAGGAGTTTGGAGAACAGTCCTCAGTTTAGCCACCCTGCCCCTCCAGGTCAGGATACTGCTGAAGTTAACCCTGCTGAGCTCCCTAAGAGGATGGTGGAGAAGGGGATCAGGTAAAGGTGTGAATTGTAGGAAACGACTCAGTGGTGAGTGTTTGCTTGCTTAGTATGGTTAAGGCCCTAGGCTGGGTCTCCAGTGCAAAAAAAGAAGAAGTAGAAAGAGAAAGAGAAGGAAGAGGAGAAGAAAGAAAGAAAAGAAAAGAAAGAAAACTAAGCAATAAAGTAAATAAGTTAGAAATAAAAGAGAAAAGAAATTGAAGTGTTAGTTAGGGAACTAAAATAGGGCCCAGGGAAATGTATATAATCTTAAATGAATAAATAAATAAATAAATAAAAAAAATTTTTAAAAATCCTAAATGAAAACTGTTTGCCAAGGTAGACCGTCCAGGTGGGTAGAGGATGAACAGCCAAGGCTCCTGGGCCACGTTTAGGGCAATTGCTTAAATATCAGGTCTGTATTCAGGCAGGAAATCCAAGCCTGGACAGAATCACAGAATGTGTCCAGCTCTGAATTCCATCAGTAATCCCCAAGTCTGTGTTTTTATCTGGAGCCTGGGTAGGTTTCTCAGATCTGCCCAATTTTATTTACAAACACCCCTTTCCAGATAACTAGCCATCAAACCAGACCACATTCTATGTGAACTTCCCTATTTCTGCCTTAGCTCCTATTTATTTATTTATTTATTCCTTTTTCTTTTATGAAAGGAGGCAGAAACAGAAATATTCATGAAAGAAAAGTCAGGTTTCCTATAGGTTTTCAGACATAATTGCTCACTAAGGACAGAACACAAGAATCTGAATATCAACTCACCCGGAAAACATCAAGCAGAGCAACATTTTTAGAACCTGTCTCTCTCACTAGCTTACAACACATCAGATACTTTTGTTTATTTTTTAATTTAATTTTTGGACAGTACCAAGGATTGAACCTACGGCTTTGTGCATGCTTGGCACGTACTCCACCACTGAGCTGTATACGCACCCTGCTCATTTTTTGCTTTGGGAAATATCTAATCACTAATAGGCCATTGAACAATACAGCTGGGTACCTGGGAATCTCATAGGGTGGTTTCCAAACACATTTTAGAGCTGGGTTTGTGGTCCAGTGGTACAGCACTTCCAAAATGCTGTTGGGGGGGCAAATCATAGCTTGCTTAATTTGGCAGCTGAGAACATGGACCCTAAAATTAGACTGCTTGGATTTCAACCCTTCCTCTGCCATTGACTAAGTATACGATCTTGAGCAAGTGACTCAACCTCTTTTTGTTTGGTTGGTTGGTTTTTTGAGACAGGGTCTCACTATGTAGCCCAGGCTGGCTTCACAGCAGTCCTCCTGCCTCAGGCTCCTGAATGTGAGGGTTACAGACATGCACCACCACACCTGGTGATTCAGGCACTCAGTTTTGTTTTGTTTTGTTTTGTTTTGTTTTGTTTTGTTTTGTTTTGTTTTGTTTTGTTTCGCTTTGCTTTGCTTTGCTTTTTGAAACCCGAATCTTGCTATGAAGTTCAGGCTAGCCTTGAACTCACTATGGAGCCCAGGCTGGCTCTAAAGTGCTGGATTAGAGGCATGTGCCATCAATCCTAGGTCCGACTCTGTTTTATCATCTGTAAAATGGCTAAACACCTCAGTCCCTCCCTCAGCAGGTTCCAAGGTACAGGTGAGATAAAATTGTACTTTTATTTATTTACTTATTTTTGACAGAAGTCTTTCTCAATTCAATTCATTACCTAGAGAAGGAAGTGGGGAGTGGGAAAGAGGAGTTTGGAGAACAGTCTTCAGTTTAGCCACCCTGCCCCTCCAGGTCAGGATACTGAAGTTAACCCTGCTGAGCTCCCTAAGAGGATGGTGGAGAAGGGGATCAGATATCAGAAGAGGAGGGGCTTCTGGGAAAAGTCTGGCTGCCACACCTGCATGTGCCCCAGGTGTTGTGGGGAGAAGTGCAGGTGAGGACCTTTCTTCCTCATGGTGGCCCTGAGCCCACTCCCTCTACAGATCCTCGGCCCTGGGGTTCCACCCGCTTACCTACCCTTTCTCCCTTTCCCTACCGCCTTCTGAGCCCTTCTACTTTGCTACCTCTGCCACGGTCCTCCTTCACTCTTCAACAATCCCATTTACCCAGAGACCCACGGGGCTCATGGTGCCAGCAATACTGAGGCTCTAGAGATGGTTGTCAACCCCAAAGTGCCTCTAATCCCAAGCTTTACTGCGGGCTCTGGGCATCTCTCTCGGAAAGTAACGGCTGCCTAGGCTTGACCCAAGGGTCCAATCTCCCTTCTTTTCTTTCTTCTTCCATGTCCTTTTCTTCCCTGTTGCAACTCACTCAGGTAAACACCCTCCCCACTTTTATATGGTACTGGGAATTACACCCAGGGCCTTTCCACTGAGCTACATCCCTAATCCTTTTCTTTCTTTCTTTCTTTTTTCTTTTCTTTATTTTCCTTTCTTTTTTTTTTTTTTTTTTTTTTTTTTTTTTTGCCTTTTTGAGACAGGGTCTCACTATGCAGTTCAGGCTGGCCGTGAGTGCACTTTGTAGCCCAGGCTGGTCTTGAACTCACAACAGTCCTCCTGCCTCAGCCTTCCGAGTGCTGGGATTACAGGCATGCGCCACCATGCGTGGCCCTTTTCATTTATTTTTATTATGCATTTAAAAAAAATACAATATAAACATTTTGTTTTGTTGTTTTGGTTTGGTTTGGTTTTTGAAACAGGGTCTTACTGTGTACTTACGGCTGGCCTTGAACTTACTATGTAGCCCAGGCTGGCCTTGAACTCACAGAGTTCCTCCTGCCTCAGCCTCCCAAGTGCTGGGATTATAGGCGTGCACCACCACGCCCAGCTAAAAATTTTTAAAAGACTGAGGTCATCCAGTGGGCCAAGTGCTTAACATTCAGAACCCCACCAGCAATGGAACCTCTGATTCCAAAAGGGTGAGGACGTCACCCCTGTGCACTGGGCCTTTCACCTTGTGGCTGATAGAGCCGATAGTGTAACCCATAAATTCTATGCACATCTATGTGCACTGTCCCTGGCCAGTTTAGCTGATAGGCTGCCCACACTGTGTCCATGATGGTGGCTAAGTGGTTCTGTCAGAGCCCCTGCATGTTTTATTTTGAGACAGATTCTCAGTAAGTCACTGAGTTGTTCAGTCTGGGTTTGAACTTGGTGATGCTCCTGTCTCAGCTTCCCGGAGTGCTGGGATAGCAGGCGTGTGCTACCACACTGGGCAGTCACGCAAGCCCTTCTGTCATTCTCCCTTATCCTGATCCTGCAGAATATTGGTGCTGAACTACCTGACAAATTTTTTTTTGTCTTTTTTTTTTTTTTGAGACAGGGTCTCACTGTGCAGTTCAGGCCGACCTTGAGCTCATTTTGTAGCCCAGGCTGGCCTCAAACTCATAATGCTCCTCCTGCCTCAGCTTCCTGAGTGCTGGGATTGTAGGCATGCACCATCACACCTGGCTTACCTGACAAATTGTATGTTTAGAATATATTGTTGAAAAAAAAAAAAAAAAAGAATATATTGTTGATTAAAGACAAAAACACAGCTGGAGATGTTCGGTGGTATAGGCTTGCCTAGCATGCATGAATCCTGATCCCTTGTACCTCAAAAGAAAAGAAAAAGGAAAACAATATAGCTAGGCATGGTGGCACGTGCTAAGGTGGGAGGATCCCAAATTCAAGGCCAGCCTGGGGAAGTTAGACCCTGTGTCAAAAAATAAAAAGCCCTGGAGATAGAACTCAGTGGTAGAGTGCTTGCCTAGCTTGTGCAAGACCCTGGACTTGATCATTAGCACACACATGCAAAACCCCAAACACAGGATTGTATGAATTCCAGAACCCGTGGCTTCCTAGGACACCAAAGCCTACAATTTAGGAGCTAACAAATGCTTCCTCAACATCTTCAGAATATAGTACCAGAGCAGAGCTGGAGCTGGTGTGGCGGGAGAGGCAGCAAGGCACGCACACGGGCTGCCACCTCAGGACGTGTCCCTCAGCATCACTGCAACAAGACCATCTTCCCTGATGCTAAGGACACAAGCAACGTGGGGCACATCATCGAGGGCATCCTCAAGGGGCTGCCAGGCAAGCAGATACTCAAGGATGAGCAGCTTCTACAGGACAGTGAAATGCTAGGCAAGTGCGGTTTCATTGGCCAGACAGCACAGCCACAGGCCCCAGCCAAGGTGGGGCTGGGCTTCCAGGCAGATGACACATTTGAGGCCTTGTACATCAAGCCTGTCCTCCACCAGTCCACCGGCGCTTTCAGACCTGATGCAGCTTCAGGACTCTGGAGGCAGTGCCAATGACCAAGCCGGGCAGTAATGATCCCAGGGGTCCATCCCCCATGAAAAGAGATTTGGTTTAAAAAATAATAATAATAAATAATGAAATGAAGACCAGAGAAGGGAAGTGACTTACCTAGTACTACACAGGAACTTAGTGGCTTAGCCTGGTCAGGACTTGGGTTTCTGAATTTCTCGGAGAGCTTTTTGCAGTGTACCTCCCCGGACACCCTCTCAGAACAGAGCCACCGAAAGTCCTACAAGCTTCTAGGCCCTGGGAGTGAGAAGCTTTGGAGCTCGGCAGTGCTAGTGGGCTGGAAAGAGATTAGGACTTAGAGTTAGGTTGCCAGTAAGTGGCTTTGGCTAGGACAGAGGCCCATCATAGTCAAAAGTACTGTTAATTGGAGTTACTGATTCATCTGAAAAATGGGGCAGAAAGCTAGGATCATGGAGTGATAGGGCTGTGGATTTCCGCTCGCTGTTCTTCCAGGCACCTTCACACACTTTATACACAGTTTGCAAACACTCAATGCCTCAGAGCTCTCTATCTTCTAGCTATTTTGCCCCTCTGCCCCACTCAATATAAAGGTTGGTTTGGGTTTTTTTTGGTGGTGGTGGTGGTGGTACTGGAGATTCGGCAATGAGCTACATTCATACCCCTCCCCCACCCCTTTTTTTGGAGATAATGTCTCAGTAAATCCCTAAATTGCCTAGGCTGAGCTCCAATTTGTGACCTTCTTGCTTCAGCTTCCCAGAATGCTGGGATTATTGGCATGCACCAACATGCTCGGTTAAAGTGAGATTCTTGTTTCCAGGCACTTACATATCCCTTTACAGGTTATTTCAGAAAACCAAGAGTTTTGTAAAATTCTTCCACAGCTTGCCATATATATTTAATTGGGAAGTAAAAGACTGAAAGAACACTAAGGGCTAGATGAGGAATTGGACTGCTACCTAAAATAACTTCTTTCTAAATATGTTTGAACCATTACACTGGTAATTGCCGAGTTATAAGGTATTCAGTACATGTTTTGTGAAGAGCTCCAGTAAAGCATTTTGGGTGTGATTTCCAAGTATGTCTCTGGATAAAATGAAAAGGTCCAACAGGTAATCTCCACCTCTAGTTTATAAACATTCTGTGAGTCCGCTCTCTAGTAAGCATTAGAGCCACCCAGCATTCTGACACTTAATTGAGAGACTGATCTCCAAGCTGTTGTGCAAATCTCCCAGGTATTTAGTTGAGTCCCCACGGCCTGTTAAATCCTAGAAGAGACATTGGTACTGGGCCAGAGGAGGGATGGGGAGTGGGCACAGGGTCTCTTGGAACAGTCTCAGTTTACAGCAGCATATCTTTTTCCTGGTGAAATCAGGCTGAAGCCTGGAAAAGCAACTTAATTTTACACAGTTTGCGGGATTTTAGGCATGCGCCACCATGCTTGGCTTTGTCCAACCTTTTGTGTCTCACAAACAATGCTTTAAGAAATACTGCCTGGCGTGGTGGTGCACACCTACAATCCCAGTACTCGGGAGGCTGCGACAGGAGGATTGTTTTGAGTTCAAAACCAGCCTGGGCTACATAGTGAGCTCAAGGCCATCCTGAACTGCATAGTGAGACCCTGTCTGAAAAAAAAAAAGGAAATATTCACACACGCTCACCTGTGAGCCCATTTGCAGTGTTCATCTGTAGCATAGATTCCTAGACAGAATCACTGGGTTGATTGGTCAACACATTGTCAGTGTTTTTGTTTGTTTCCTTTCTTTTCTTTTTTTAGTTTTTTTGAGACAGGGTCTCACTGTATATTCTAGGCTAGTTTTGAACTCACTATGTAGTTTAGGCTGGCTTGGAACTTGAGGTGATCCTCTTGCTTCAGCCTCCCAAGTGCTGGGATTACAGGTATGTACCACCATGCTCAGCCATTTTGTTTTTTGTTTTGTTTTGTTTTGTTTTGTTGAGACAGAGTCTTGCTTATGTAGTCCAGGCTAGTCTCAGACTCGCTATGTTACCAGGTTTGCCCTCAAACTCAAGATCTTACTGTCTCACCTTCCTCAGTGCTGGGATTACAGGCGTGCATCACCATGCCCAGTATATTGTCAGTTTTGTTTTATTTTTTTCAATACTGGAGAGTGAAACTAGGGCCTTTGCACTGAGCTGCATGTCTAGCGTTTTGTTGTCATTTTATTTTGAGACAGGGCCTTACTAAATCACTGACCTGTCCAGGCTGGGCTCTATCTTTCCATTCTCCTTCACTAGTCTCCTGGAGTGCCTGGATTGCAGGTGTGTGGCACTACACCTGACCCATTTGCAGTTTTGATAAACTTGGTCAAAATACGACTACCCACAGAGGTTTTAGCAATTTTTATAAGTAACAGTGTATGGAAAATCCTTATTCTTCATCCTTGATCTACTTTTACTGTGAACATTACAACTGTTAAAGTTTTAGGAAGCCATTGAATCAGGATGAATCCTGCACTCCGCCCAACTAGTCACCCATCAGACCAAAAGGGAGTCACTCATGCTGAAGTTCCAGATAAACAAACACAACTCAGACATTTACCTAATCTTACAAGAAATCAGGAATGAGAGACGATAGCCACATCCCTAAACAAGCCAGTTTTAGCGCACATGTTAAGTTCCCTCTGCTTTATTTTTTTCAAAAGTAACTTTGAAACTAGCAATCCAATTTTTGCTCTACTTTCCTCAGCCTTCTCTGTCTATAAAAGCAGCCTCTGCTCAGCTCTTAAGAACACTTGCTCTATTTTATGGATGAAGGTGTTGCCTGATTTATGAAGATCTTTTTTAAAAATTATTTCTTAAGACAGATCTAGTTATATAGTCCAGGTTGGTCTCAAAATTATGAACCGCCTGCTTCAACCTCCCAACTGTTGGGGTTACAGGTATGCAGCTCCAAGTCTGGTGCCAACTACGTTTTTTTAAAACAGTCTCACTATATAGCTCACGCTGGCCTCAAACTTGAAACGATCCTCCTGCTTCAGTGTCCTGAGTGCAGGGATAACAGGTGCATGCCACCACTCCTGGCCAGTGTTTGAATTAAATTTGTTGTGTAGAAAAAGCCCATAAAACATGTTGTGATTTTAGAACTTTTTTGGTGAAGCAGGGAGTACAGTCTCAATTATTTTTTCAGTGCTAGGGATCTAGCCAGGGTGTCATACTTAGTTGAGCACTCTAGAACTGAGCTATATCCTCAGCCTTTTATTTTATTTATTTATTTATTTATTTATTTATTTATCTTTTTGAGACAGGGTCTCGATATGCAGCTCGGGCTGGCCTTGAGCTCACTTTGTAGCCCATGCTGGTCTTGAACTTGCAACAATCCTCCTGTCTCAGCCTCCCAAGTGCTGGGATTATAGGCGTGTGCCACCAAGCCCACCTTCCTCAGCCCTAGACAGGTCTGGCTAATTACTCAGACTGCTGTTGAACTTGGAATCTTCCTATCTCAGCCTGAGTAGCTGGGGTTACAGGCAAGCACCATCATACACAGCCCACTATCTTCTATCTACTGTATTTCCCTGAAAATAAGACCAGATATTATATTAACTTTTGATCCAGAGATGCAATTGGGTTTATTTTCAGGGGATGTCTTATTTTATCATGTATAACAGTATACTTTTATTCATGCACAACAATCGACATTTATTCATGTATAAAAATCTACATATGTTCCTGTACGAAAATCTTCATTTATTCAAATACAGTCCTGTCGTCTTCTGGAACATCATCATAACTCTCCAAACCCCAAATCTTGGCCTGAATTTCTTGCAACTCCATTTCCTATAGAGCCATTGGCCCCAACCTCTCATGTCAGGCAATAGAGCTTTTCCTTAAATGACCATTTCTTGTCCATGTAGCCTGCTCATGGTGCATTGGCAACACAGCTGTCAGTCATTTTTTCCCCCATAAATTCTTCATTCAGGTTACAACCTCTTGCAGGCTGGGCTTCACAAAGTTTCCATTCAAATAAGTGCTAATTGAAGACTTATGAGTTAGAGGTGGCAACAAAAGTGGTGACAGTTAAGAATGATGGTCCACACAAAAGCAACGGAAAATTGCAGGCACCAAAATTCAGAAAGTGTTTCTTTGTTTCACACGAGTGTGTGAAGTGCATCCACTACACACACAATGTATTGAATTATGAAGATTCCTATTAGACACAACCATGTCCATTCGTTATCAAGTACACAAGTTATTTGTTTGTTTATTTGTTTGAAACAGGTTCTCATTAGGCAACCCAGGCTGGCTTTCAACTTGAGGCAATCCTCCTGCCTCAGTCTCCTGAGTGCTGGGATTGCAGGTGTGCACCCACCACACCTGGCTTTGCACACGTTGTTCGTGCACTGTGTCTGTACTGATTAGTCATTCAGCGGTAAGTCTCTAGTACATCTGTTTATATAGGTGTTTACTTCTTGTCAAAAGGCACCTGCTTGGGTATTTACAATTTTTATTATTATTTAAGTAATAATGTCAATAAAATTTATTTATATTTTATTATATACTAATATCATCTTATACTTCAATATATCTGTCATGCGTTGATCTTTACTGGAGCTTATTTTTACTTTTTTATTTTTGGGGGGCTTATTCTATTCTTTTTGTTGTTGTTGTTGTTTTCGGTACTGGGAATTGAAGTCACGACCTCGTGCTTGCCAGGCAGGCACTGTGCCGCTAAATTCCCAGCCCCACTGATGGACTGGATTGTATTTTTTTTTTTTTTTTTTTTGGTTGGGGGGCTTATTTTCTGGTTAGATTTCTGGTTAGATCTTAATTTTTGGAGAAATATGATATCTATCTAGCATACCTGGGTGAAGTGGCGGTTCATAGTTCTTAGCCGCAGTCCCTGGTGGATTTTTCCTTAGACCCTAACTAATAGTTGTTCTCCGAAACCCTGCAATTTTGCAGAAACCGCAAATATCCTCCGCAATTGTTTTTATGGAAGTAGCCAATCCGAGAGCATTACTCAGTTTTCTTTGCTGCTGATTGGCTGTTGCTCTGTAACCCTTCTCAGGGAGATGCACTGGCATTCCCGCAGCATCATAGGTCTGGTACAGCGTGTAGCTATCTCCAGTGTTCTCTGTTTCGTTTTTCTTAAAACCCGAAGATCCCTAAGATGCTGCCAAAACGGCCTGCACCTTCTTAAACTACTTGCTTTGCTCTGGGAACTAAAAAGTTAGGCTGCAGTAGCATAATAGGCTTTTATAGGCATTTTTCTGACCATATCTGAAATTTGCGATTTTTCCACAATTCGTGGGTGCTTTAAGAACATAACACTCGCCAATTTGGGGGAGTCCACCGTATTTAATTTATTTGTTGTAGGATTTTGAAATTTCCTCCTCATGCTGGGTGTGATGGCGCAGGCCTGTAATCCCAGCACTCGGGAGACTCAGGCAAGAGGATCGTTGTGAGTTGTGAGTTTGAGTCCAGCCTGGGCTACAAAGTGAGTTCAAGGCCAGCCTGAACTGCATAGTTAGACCCTGTCTCAAAGAGAAAAAAAAAAAAAAAGAAAGAAAGAAAGGCCAGGGATATCGCTCAGTGGTACAAGTGCCTGCCTGGCAAGTGCAAGGTCCTGAGTTTGTCTGTTTTTGGTACCCGGAATTGAACTCAGGACTTTATGCTTGCCAGGCAGGCACTTATACCACTGAGCTATATCCCCGGCCCAAGGTCCTGAGTTTGATTCCCGGTACCAAAAAAAAAAAAAAAAAAAAGAAGAAGAAGAAGAAAAAGAAAAAAAGAAATTTGCTCCGAAAATTCCTGGGTTCAAGTGATTCTCCTGACTCAAATTATGAATAGCTGGGACTAAAAGTAAGAGCCAGCTCTCCCACAGTTTTATGTATTTTTACTTTTTGGTTTGTTTGTTTTTTTTTTTTTTTTTTTTTTTTTTTTTTTTTTTTTTTTTTTTTTTTTTTGTTTTTTTTTTTTTTTTCTGGTACCGGGAATCGAACTCACCACCTTGCACTTGCCAGGCAGGCGCTGTGCCACTGAGCTAAGTCCCCAGCCCCCAACTTTTTTTTTTTTGGTACCGGGTATCAAACTCAGGACCTTGCTCTTGCCAGGCAGGCACTTATGCCACTGAGCTATATCCCTGGCCCAACAGGTTTGTTTTGAGACAGTCTCCCTATGTAGTTCATGCTGGTCTTTAACTCACGGAGTTCCTCCTGCCTCGGCCTCTGGAGTACGGGCATTAGAGGTATACACCACTACTCCTGGCCTTTCTCTCACAGTTTTAAGAAAACAAGTATTTTGGGGCATATAAGTCAGTGTAAGACTGATGGCCAGGAGAGAAGCTACTTAACCTAGCCCGAGGACAGGGTAAGGAGAGAGAATAGATGTTTTTCAAAAAGTAAAAGAAGTAATCCACACTTTCTTCTCAGACCTCTCTGACCTGGAAATAGGTGACTATAAAATCTTACAAATTACATACTAGAGTACAGATATATCATTGCTAAAGATGCCCGTAACTTATTTCCTAAGGTAAAGAGAACTAGCATCCATTTTCATTTCTTCCAGGACTCAAGCCAAGAGGAATATTTGCGTTTCTACCTCTCTGCAAGGAGCATATTGATTCTTTTTATAGGGCTGTTTCCCCCACGCCCCTGTCCCTGGGGAATGATGCTACATAACCCATCCTTTTAAAATTTTGAGACAAGGTCTCACTAGACTGTCCAGGTTGACCTGCTCCTCCTGTCTCAGGATCCTGAGTAGCTGGAATTAAAGGCGTGAGTGAGCACGCATATCACATCCCTTCTTGGATAAGCAGAGCTTCCAAGAGAAAGTTCCTTTGATTCAGCGAAGCAAGTTAAAACCAGGTAGGCACTTGGAGACTACATTCCCCAGCATGCACTGCTCCGCTAGGATGCAAACTGGTTGGCGGAGAGCTGACGCACTACACTTGCGACAGGAGATGGGGCGGGGCGCACGACTACATATCCCACGATGCAAAGAGTCCCACTCTAGACCGCTCCTGGCACGACGGGAGGGGAACGTTTTCATCTGGGATTCCCGAAGTCTACCAGGCCGTGTCATTTCAAAAGAGGAAGAAAAGGGGCCGCCTCATGCTATCTCTAGTTCCCGCGCAAGGGCGGTGAGGCGTCAGGGAACCCTCCCGTATTGTTTCTCAGAGGCAATGCCAAGCCCTCATTGGTCGAAGACCTGAGGCAGGTGGAAAGTCTGTTGAGCCCCAGATCGAAGTTATTGGTGGCTCCTCATTGGCCCTATTCAGGAGCGCAGGCGCGAGGGCGCCGACTCCAGTCCCTAGGGACTGGTGAACGGCAATTGGCCGAAGCCCTTGAAGTAGGAGTCCGGATTGGTAGTTGCTAGCAGGAGCCTGGTTTCTACCTCGACTTCTGCGAGTGACAGTGTGTGATTGGTTTAAATCCGCGGGCGTCTACCAGTGATTGGGCAGAAGCTGCGGGCTGGCTGCGGGTATTGGCTAACGCTGGGGCCGTCCTTCCTCCGGCGGGCAGCGAATGATGAAATGGGAACTGGGAGGGGAAAGGCCGCGACGTGAGCGCGCGACCTCCGGCGCCATTTTGTAGAGAAACAAGCGGAGTTAACCGAAGAGGGGGTTTGAGGAGAGCCGGAGTCGGGGACCCAGGAGATTCCTGTGTCCAGCGCCGCCGGAACCGCTTGAGGTGAGGTGGGCTGGGGTCAGGGGCTGGCGTAAACGGACGGTGTCAGCCTGACGGCGCGAGTGCGGGTGGAGGAAGGATCCGGGTTGGCCCTGGGGCCGCTGGAAGTGTTTCCCGGAGCTCGGGAACGAGGGCCGGCGGGACGGGGCAGCGGAGCGAGGCGGGCGAGGCGGGGCTCTCCTCCCCGCGGTTCGCGGAGCCTTCGGCTTTTGAGGGAAGGAGGCCGGCGCCGAGGCTCCGTGAGGCGGAGGGCTGGGCGCGGGTGAGCCCCGCGGCGGCTTCGGCCCGGGCCTGGAGGCTCGGGATGGCGGCGGCGGCGGTT
>NW_004955433.1:16015912-16026506 GCF_000276665.1 Chinchilla lanigera | reverse complement strand
CCCTCCTGCGGGCCGAGTGCTTGATGCCCCAGGCTGCCGAGCTGTTGCTGCGCGCTTTGTAGAGGTTGCCTCGGGCCGAAATGGAGAGTCTGCTTTTCTGCAGTACCGCCCGCTCTGCAGCGGTCTCCGACCTACGCCGACGAGACGTTCCCCCCACGAGGACTCTGCTTTGAAGCTTTTTAAAAAAGGCACGTCTGCGGTTTGAAAGTGTTGTATTGAAAGTAAACTCTGTGAGAAGTAAACTTTCCCCTTGAAGCCACTCAGTTAAATGCCACTTTATTTTTCTTTTTGCAGTGCCTGGGATCTGAACCCAGAACCTCAAGTATCCTTGGCCAGCAGTTCTACCACTGAGCTGCACTGCCAGGCCCAAATGTCATTATTTCTTTTTCTTTTTTAAATCTCCCTCTCCCTTGGTACTGAGGATTAAAACCGGGGCCCACATCCCCACCCTTTTATTGTATTTAGTTTTGAGTTTTTGAGACAGCTTTGGTAATCTAGATCAGGATGGTTTTGGACTGGCTTTTAATCCAGGGTGGGCTCAAGTTCACCAGCTTGCTGTCCCAGCTTCCCAAGTGCTGGGATTGCAGGTGTGTACCACCATGCCTGGTCAAGTGCCACATTTCTTAAGGCTCTTAATAGAAGTGTCTTCCTGAAAATTGAATAACAATGTCTCTACCTATTTTTCTACAATTCAGTCCTCTGTGACCAAACCCCCATCGTCCCACCACCGCCAGCGGCTCACTCAAGTGTTAAATTGCCCATTTGGGGCTTGAATTTGTGACTCTCCCACCTCAGCCTCCCAGTGTGCTGGGGGGATTAGAGGCATGCCCCACCGCACCTGGTTTACATGAGGATTTTTTTTTTTAAGCCAGTAATTAAGTGAACAATTGTACTTTTTGAGTAAATCCTGAGCATTTATGACTTGTTTGAAAAGGAATTGGGATACATGAGTAAAAATATGGGAGAGGGCAAGTAAAAAATTGTGAAGTAGATCAAACAGATTTAAGAAAGAACAAGTTTATTTTTGCAAAGATACTTGGATTAAATGCTTTACTAATCCATGGTCCAGATTGGGGTTTCTACCCTTTCAAAAACTGGCAGGACAGCATAGAACAATTTATGAGCTATATGGTAACAGCTTAATTATGTTTTAGGACTTTTTTTCCTCTGAAGTGGTAGCATGTTGAAGTTTGTTTGAAGACTTGGTCCTTTCAGCAGAAATATGAAGAACTGAGGCACAAAAAGCTGAACATTAATAACTGCTGAAGTACTGCCTTTTTTTTTTAACATGAGAGTATAATCTTAGAAGTTTTTATTAATAGAGTTTTATAACGTGGTAGTACAACTGAACTGATCTTTTTGGTACCTAAACCACCTGAGTGGATGTATGGTGCTAGCTTTCTAGTGTCTGAATTTCTACAGAGGGTTTAAATCGTGAGTTCTTTATTTAAATACATCTTGTCAAGCTAATCACTATGATAGCCTCCATAGTTTTGCACTAAGTTTTTAAAAAACCAAAAACTATGAATGTGAAGACAGTAAATGCCTGCTATCTCAAAACATGTAAAGCCTCATCTCAAATTCTTTCATTTTGCCTTTGGCAAATACATTTTTGGGCCAGGCTGGCCTGTAAACACCCCTTCATGCTGAGGCAGGAGGATGTCAGGTTTAAGCCCAACTTGGACAATTTAGTGGATGTCTCAAAAAAGAAGAAAAAAAAAGAGCTGTAGGTGTAGCTCAGTGCCAGAGTACTGCATTCAATGTCCAAGACCTCAAGTAAATTTATAAAAAAGAAAAACAAATTTTGACTATGTCCTGACATAGTTGTAAGAAATGCCTTTGTAGCCACCTAACTTCATAAGCCTGATTACTTTATTCTGTAAGGTAACAGAAAAAAATCTTCGATAGTCTTCTAAAAATTTTTAGATTTTTTTTTTTTTTTTTTGAGACAGAGTTATGTATTCCAGGCTGACCTTGAACTCATGGAAATCCTTTTGCTTTAGCCTCATGAATCCTGGGATTACAGATGTCCACATCCAGCAGAATTTTTATTGTCGTTACCATTTTTGTGGTAACTAGGTGGGGGTTAGACCCAGGGTCTTTGCACTGACCTATGTCCCCAGCCTTATTTTGAGAAAGCATCTCTGCCGAATTACTGTGGATGGCCTTGAACTTTCTGTCCTCCTGTCTCAGCCACCCAGAGTTCTGGGATTACAAGTGTGGGCTACCACACTAGGGTTTATTTTTTTTTTTTTTTGGATGCAGGGTCTCACTGCATAGTCCAGGCTGGTCTTGAGCATATGTTCCTCCTGCCTTAGACTCCCAGTTGATGGAATTTCAGGTTTACACCACCATACTAGGCCAGGTCTTTTATACTACTTAGTACTGTGGAAGCAAATTTGTACTCAGTAATTCTGATTGGATTTTTCTTTTAAGATTACTTTTTTGGATGGCCGGGTGTGGTGGCACACACTTGTAATCCCAGTACTGGGGAGGCTGAGGCAGGAGGATCGTTGTGAGTTGGAGACCAGCCTGGACTACCAAGTGAGCTCAAGGCCAACCTGAACTGCATATTGAGACCCTGTCTCAAAAAGACCAAAACAAATTACTTTTTTGAGGGAATGCTAGGGGTCAAACCTAGGGCTTTGCACATGCTAAAGTGTGAGTTCTACCACTGAAACTGTTCCCAGCCCTAAGATTGTAATCGTACGTTATTATGCTTCTTGAGTTAGATAATAGTTGGAGCCAGGTGCGGTGGTGATACCTGTAATCCTATTGCTCTGGGAGACCTGAGGCAGGAAGATGGCAAATTCAAGCCCAGCCTGGACAATTTAGTGTATAGAAAAGGGATGGGAATGTAGCTCATTGTAAAGGTTCTGAGTTCAGTCTTAAAACTGTCTGAAGGAAGGAAGGAAGGAAGGTGGGTGGGTCAGCCACTTTAAAATACTGTTTATTTTTTTGTGAGGGACTGGAGATCGAATATAGGGTGCTCTATCACTGAGCTGCACCTGTCCCTGTGAGACAGGGTCTCACAGTGTAGTCTAGCCTGGCCATCTTTTTTAAGAGTGCTAGAATTAGATGTGTACCACCATCCTGTTTATTGAGACTCTGTCTTTGCCCAGCCCTTTTTAAATTTTGAGACAAGTTCTAAATTGCTGGCCTTGAATTTAGGATCTTTCTGCATCCCCTAGAATTATAGGCAGGTACTATTGTGCCTGGATGAAGTGCTATGTTTGATGAACTTGGTATGTTCTTTTATACAAGAACGAAACTAGCTGGGTGTGGTGGCGCATGTCTGTAATCCCAGCACTCAGGTGGCTGAGGCGGGAGGATTGTTGTGAGTTCGAGGACAGCCTGGGCTACATAGTGAGCTCAAGTTCAGCCTGAACTGCATAGCGAGACCCTGTCTCAAAAAGACAAAAAAATAAAGAAAAACAAAAGTAACTTTTAAGTCATTCAAAGATACTAGCTGAAGCAGTTCTTCTTCAGGTTGGGTGGGTGGGTTTTTTATTGAGACAGGGTCTTCACTTGATCTTAGCCAAGAGACCCAAGAAGCAATGAGACAGGGTCTCGATATGTAGTTCAGACTGACCTGGAACTCACTGTGTAGCCCAGGCTGGCCTCGAACTCACAGCTATCTGTCCTTCTGCCTCACCCTCCCAAATGCTGGGATTATAGGTGTGCACCACCACCCCAGGCCTGAAGTATTTCTTAAATGACCCTATGAGTAAACTAAACTTACTGCTGGGAAGTTTCAAAAAGTGGCATGCCAGTGAGTCTTATTTTAAAGCTTTTAGCTTTTTTTGCTTTGTTTCATTTTTTTGTTCTTTGAGACAGGGTGTCTATGCATTTCAGGCTGGTCTTGAACTCACTATGTATCCCAGGCTGGCCTTGAACTTGCAGAGAGCCTCCTGCCTCAGGTGTGCCTATCATGCTGCTAGCAATTCCTTTTCTGATTATTTTTTTGCATTAGTGGGATTGAGTCTGAGGGGTGCTCTACCACTAAGCTGCGCCCTGAACCCTTTTCCCTTTCCCTTTCCCTTTCCCCTTCCCTTTCCCTTTCCCTTTCCCTTTCCCCTTTCCCTTCCCCTTCCCCTTTCCCTTTCCCCCTCTCTCTTCTTCCCCTTCCTTTTTTCTCCTCCACCTCCTCCTTCCCCTCTCAAGTCTATGTGTCTGTCTGTCCTTCTGTCTGCCTTTCTTTCTCCCCTTCCTCCCTTTCTTCCGCCTTCTCTTCCTCTCCCCCTCTCTCCCTCTCCCTTCTTTTCTTTCTTTCATTCCTTCATTCCTTCATTCCTTCATTCATTCATTTTTTGAGATAGGGTCTCCCTATGTAGTTCAGGCTGTCCCTGAGTTTACTATGTAATCTAGATTGGCCTTGGAACATCTGGCCATCCTTTTGCCTCAGCCTCTTGAATGCTGGGGTTACAGGTGTGTGCCACCATGTTTTATTATTTTGTGGTACTAGGGATTGAACCCTAGGCCATCAAATTTAGTTATAGTCCTAGCTCTTAATATTATTTTTTTGAGTTGGGGTCTGGCTAAGTTGATAAATTGCTCCCACTGAGCTCAAACTTGTGATTCTCATGCATCAGCCTCCTGAGTAGCTGAGATTACAAGTTTGGGCCATCATTCCTGGCTACTTTTTTTTTTTTTTGGATACAGAATCTCTTTTGAGAAACTCAGGCTGGTCTTGAACTCAGGGTCCTCCTGCCTTAACATTCTGAGTGCTGGGATTATAGGTGTATGTCACCTATCTGGATTCTGGCTACAATATTTAAAAGGTATTTTCAATACTAAAATGAGCTAAAACTCTAGTTGGGTGCAGTGGCACCCTCCTATGACCCCAGGCTGAGGCAGGAGAATCCCTGGGAGTTCAAGGCCAGCCTGAACTACATAGTAAGACCCTGTTTACAAAACAAAACCGACTAAAACTCTTCTGTACCCCATGCATAGTTTCTTAAATTTTACTTACAAATTCACAAGAATGTTGCAAAGCAAATTAGTCATTGAAAAACATTGAGAAAGCAGTAATTAGAGGTATAGAATGAACCTGAAACCTTGTGTTTAGATTTGAAAGAAATGTAGGTTTTGGAAGTAGAGAGCAGTGCAAATTTAAGAAATACTTTGGAACCTTTTATTTTGGAAAGCCCGGCTTTAATCTCCAGGTGTTTGTCTTGGTTAATTTTGTTACAGTTGTTAAGAGTAAAATTTCTACAATGCAGAATGTGATATTACACTGCAGAAGACTTTGGTGGTATTGGGCTAATTATTTGAAATAGAAGGTAGGAGAAAAGCATATTTTGAAATATACCATCCAAATACTTCCTAAGCTTTATACTAAGAGTTCAGCATTTTCCCTTTTATATAGTTTGGAAGTTTGTTGCTTTTTTAAATTTTTATTTTCTAATATTTAAAAAACTAGCTTTATTATCTAGAGAAGTTTTAGGTTCACCGCGAAATTGAATGGGAGATTCAGTTTTGGAATGGAGATTTCCCATATACTGCCTAGCCTTAGACACACATAGATAGATTCCTCTGTTATTAAAAACATCCCTCACCAAATACTGAAACATTATCTCCCAAAGTCCAAAGTTTATGTTACTGTTTACTTTTAGTGTTCTGTATTTTTGAGTTGGAGCAAATTATAGCTCCTAATTTTGCAATCATAATTATAGTTGTCCCAGGGATGAGGATATGGCTCAGTGGTAGAGTGCTTGCCTAGTGTGCATGTGCTCCGTGGATTCAGTTCTCAGTAATGGAACAAGAAAAGAATGGTGAAAATAGTTGTTTTTGCCGAGTTGCAGTTCCTTTTATCTTTTTTGCAGTTGTTCTTTCTAACTAATCTCCATTATCTTTTACCCAATATTTGGTTATTAGCTTTCTTTAATTACATAAATAACAATATATTGTAAATAGTAAAATATTCTAGGAATACAGTTAATTCTTTACTGCCAAAATAGCTCTTAAAATACTGTTTTGAAAATAAAGACAAAAAACCATATGTTTATATATATATGCATAAATAAAACAAAAGCCGAATGTGGTGGCGCATGCCTGTAATCCCAGCATTCAAGAGACTGAGGCAGGAGGATCTTTGTGAGTTCAAGGCCAGCCTGGGCTACCAAGTGAGCTCAAGGCCAGCCTGAACTGCATAGCGAGACCATTTCAGAAAGACCAAAAAAAAATTATTTGTGTATATATATGTACATATATATGTATGTGTGTATGTGTGTGTATAAATAATCTCTCTTTTCCAAAGTTCTTCAGATACTTTTGCCTGGCGCTATGAGTGTTGCTCCCTCCCTGCCTGTGGCAGCACATTACTGTATTGTGCTATAGTGAAAAAAACCTGTTAGCCATTGGTTTCCACCTACATCTTTGCCCTTTTTAGCTGAAATGTCATCTTTACTAAAACTTGTTATTCCAGTCCAAAAACAAATACACTTTGAATCTATATATCTTTTTGTGGTGCTGGGGTTGGAACCCAGGGCCTTGTGTGTGCTAAGCATCCCTAGCCACTGTTACCTTTTAACAGTTTTGGGTTTATTACATACTTCGTAGCTTTCACTTTTTATTTTATTTTTATCAGCGTTTATAGTACTTAATGATTACATTCATCATAGGGAGTTAATACATGTACAAAGCGCATCTTAATTCTTTTTTCATCCCTTTCACCTTTTTTCCCTCCCCTTTAGTTGTTTTTAGTTTTGTAAATGCTGCTGAGAAGATGCTTCTGAATACTTAATTGATTCCAGATTAGGAATTTAGTTGCTTTTTTATTTTGGTGTGATTAATGCTTTTCTGGCTGTCTCCATTTTCTCAGTTTGTTTTTGTTTTTTTGTTTGTTTGTTTGTTTGTTTTTTTTTTTGTTTGTTTGTTTGTTTTTGTCCCAGGAATTGAACTCAGGACCTTGCACTTGCCAGGCAGGCACTGTGCCACTGAGCTATATCCCTGGCTCTCAGTTTTTAAAAATAAGTTGCTAATACCGAATCTGTAGAACTAAACTGACGTATGGGTTGGATTGATTCTTGATTCTTACAAAATATTTAATATATCCATGCAGTGCTATTAACTGTTGCTGAAGTTCTATTACACTGAATAAGACTGTTTAAAGTGAAGTGGTTTTTATATATGGAACAGTCTCTTACATTTTCCCTTGCAGTGCTAGAGATTGAGCCCAGGGGCTTCACACTTAGCTCCAGCCTGTTTAGTTTTTCATTTTGAGACAGGCCCTAAATTGTTAAATTTCCCAGGCTGGGCTTGAATTTGGGATTTACCTGCTTCATCCTTCCTGAGTGCTGTGATTATAGGCATGTGACACCATGCCTGGCCTCTACTAGTCTCTGTTGACAAAATGAAGTATTGACCTTTCTTCAGCAGGGGTGGGGTTGAGGGGCGAAGGACACTAAGAATCAAACTCAAGACCTCATGCTTGCCAGGCAGGTGCTGTGCCATTGAGCTATATACCTGGCTCAGTGCTGACTTTCTTTTTTGTTTTTGTTGTTGTTTTGTTTTGTTTTTATTCCGGTACCAGGAATCGAACTCACAACCTTGCCAGGCAGTCACTTTGCTGCTGAGCTAAATCCCAGCCCCCGGCTTTTTAAAACATCATTGTCTTTTTAGCCCAACTCTTAAAATACTTTGTAAAAATAATGAGAAAGTTTTAACTAGATGAATTTGTAGGGATTGTAGCATTGTTGTATATTGCTGCTATCTTGGGCAGTCCTATGAAAAAGACAGTTGTTAGTTTCTTCTTTTAGGAGCTTGCCACTCAACCTTAACATACTGTCATAATTCTGTTTTGTTTTGTTTTGTTTTGTTTTGTTTTGTTTTGTTTTGTTTTGTTTTGTTTTTCCAGTACTGGGAATCAAACTCAGGAACTTGCTCTTGCCAGGCAGGAGCTGTGCCGCTGAGCTAAATCCCCAACCCCTACTGTCACAATTCTGGTACATCTTGGTCTGGTCATGCTCCATGGCATGGGGTAAATGCACTTTGTATAGCAGCTCCTCTACAGATGAGCAGCTGCTTTTCATTCAGCTGCTGGTGTGCAGCACACGTGGAGGTGACTGTCTATGTTCTAGTGGATGCCTCCTGGATTTCACCTGACCAGTTGTTAACCACTAGCTCACTGATTTGGGCCGCCTTCTGGTGCAACTGAAGAACTGTTGTGAGAGTGTAGAAGATCCATACCTGTGGTCTCCTTCCTGTTAATTAAAAGTCCATCTACTTGGGAAAACTGATCTAGTTGAAGCTTCATTTTTCTTTATTTCTTGTTGGGAGATGAACCTAGGCTCTCGTGTATGCTGAGCACATGCTCCTCTACTGAGCTATACCCCAAACTTCCCACCTTTTTGTGGTACTCTGGATTGAACCCAGTAGTGCTCTACCACTGAACTGTATCACCAGCCCAGTTTTCTTTTTTTAAATTTAGCTTTATTTTAATTAATTAATGACACAGGGTCTTGCTACAAGTCTTGTGAGCTTCAGGCTGGCTATGAATGCACTGTATACCCCAGGCTTGCCTCAGGCTCCAGTTGAGGAGTATCTCAAGTGTTGGATTATTTCTTTTTTTGTAGCCCAGGCTGGCCCAAATTCTTGGTCCCCTACTGCCTCAGTTTCTCAATTTGGGATTACAGACATGTGTCACATGCCCAAATAAGGTTCCTTTTCAGTGGAATTTTAGGTGAGAGCCCCATTGTAACCACTTGTCTTACTTTCTTTGTGTGGGGTGGAGGTTGAGACAAGGTCTTGCTCTGTAGTGCAGGCTGGGTTTGAACTCGCTTATGTAGCCCATGCTAGCCTTGAACTCACAGTAGTCCTCCTGCCTCCGCCTCCAGAGTGCTGGGGTTACAGGTGTGTGCAACATCCCCAGCCTTAGTTACTTTCTTGTTGCGGGGATAAAATACCTGACACCCACAAGTTAAAGGAGGAAGGGTTTATTTAGGCTGACAGTTTGTAGAGGTTTCAGTCCATAGTTGGTTGGCCCTAAGGCAGGGCGGCATGTTATAGGAAAAACAAACACTCCGTGGCAGGGCAAGCAGAAACCAGCAAGCAGGGAGTCTTCCTTTTCATTTTTATTCCATGTAGGTAATAAGCCTATTCTTTGGTGCCACCCACACCCACGATGAGCTTTCCCATTATCCACACCCAGAACTATGCTATACCAATCAATGAACTGATCCAGTTATCACATACTCATGATCCACTGTTGCACATCCTGGTTAAAAAGTGAATTCCATTTCATATGCTTTATTCATTCTGCAGTGTATAATAGGTGCTTATGGCAGAACCACAATAAGTAGTTGTTCTGCATGTTGGGGGAACTTTCGTGGAATGTGTACAGATAATTTTTACACCACTGGATTTTTCGGTTAGTCCTAAGGGGACTAACTGAATAATACTGAAAATACCTAATACTAAATACTTAATACTGAAAATACCCTCATACAAATTCTGTCCTCTACATTACTATTTTCCTTTCAATTACAACATACCCATATGTGTGTGTATACATACACACACACACAGAATCCACCAAAAAATGTATACATACTTACGGAAAGAAAAACTTGTATATATATTATAATACTAAATTTATTGAGACATCATGAGATTAAGTTACCTTTGGTCTGTACAACAGATACTCAAAGTAGTGGCCATTAGTTTCCAGACATTTATTAGTGTAGTGAACTGCTGCTTGGGTAACCTTGGTCATTGAGATTGCCGCACATGCATTTCCTTCCTTCCTCCCTCCCTTCCTTCCTCCTTCTCTTTCTTTCCTTCCTTCTTTTTTTTGTCTTTTTGAGACAAGGTTTCACTATGCAGTTCAGGCTGTCCTTGAACTCACTTTGTAGCCCATGCTGGCCTCAAGCTTGCAGTGATTCTCTTGCCTCAGCCTTCCAAATGCTGGGATTACAGTCATGTGCCACTATACGCACATGCATTTTCAGTTTCTTCTGGCTAAAGGGTCAGCAGTGTAGTGGGTTTTCTGTGATATGTGATATCTCTAGGTTTCCCCCCATATAATGGTAACACCATCTGTTGAAAAAAGTACCATATTTTCCTTTTCACTTTAGCAGTTCACTATATTATAAAGCTAATGGCCACCACTTTGAGCATCTGTTGTAATTGTAGAGGCCAGAGATAACTTGCATTAATCTCACGATGTCTCAAATTTACTTTTTTTTTTGAGACAAGGTCTCTCTATGTCGTTCAGTCTGGCTTTGAATTCATTTATGTAGCCGACGCTGTACTCAAACTCACAGTGATCCTCCTGCCTCAGCCTCCAAAGTGCTGGGATTACAGGTGTGTTCCACCACACCTGGCTCAAATCAACAAATATTTATATAAAGTTTTCTCCTTTTTTTTTTGTCTTTTTGCGACAGGGTTTCGCTATGCAGTTCAGGCCAGCCTTGAGCTTACTTTATATCCCAGGCTGGTCTTGAACACACAACGATCCTCCTGTTTCAGCCTCCCAGTGCTAGGATTACAGGCGTGTGCCACCATGCCTGGCTTCTTTATACGAGGTTTTCTTTTCCTGGTATATACTTTTTTTTTTTTTTTTTTCTGGCAGTCTGTACACACCCACCCACCC
>NW_004955433.1:16007091-16014956 GCF_000276665.1 Chinchilla lanigera | reverse complement strand
TTACATGGAAAAAGACAGCCAAACAACTTTCTGCCCTATTTCAGAAAGTTTCCAATCAACACCAATTAGGTGGTGACAAGTAACTAGGAATGGTGGTATCTTTGGGTCAAGACTGACAAGGACGAACAGGCTCTGGTGCTGTGGTTCATCTCCAACAAAAATATGCTACACTGGCCAGCACAGACCATGCTAACCCTGAACCTTTTGCGTTGGGCTCAGATTGGGATCTTTTCTCTGAAGCTAGCAAATCAGGTGGAATAATTGGGTTTTTAAGAAATGTTTTGAAATAAAGCCCGAATAAGTTTAAAAACCCTTTTCTTGGCCAGGTGTGGTGCCTCATGCCTATAATCCCAGCACTTGGGAGGGTGAGGCAGGAGGATCATTAAGAATTCAAGGCCAGTCTGGGCTATATAGTGAACTAAAGGCCAGCCTGAACTGCATAATGAGACCCTATCTCAAAACAAACAAAACCCCCCAAACACACTCTTGACAAATTCTTCATTGAAAACTTACATAAAGCATACTTTTTCACTATAATAGTCCAGATTTTTTTCCTCGAATAGCCCACTATGTAGCTGCAGGTAGACACTTAAGCCTCATAATGTAAACATGGGGAAAAAGTTAACAGTATCTGCATAATACTATGTGCACACTGCTGTTGGATGGGAAATAAAAAATTTTAAAAGAGAGAGAAAGGTTTTGTTTTAAATTCTCAAAACCTCTTATTCTGCAGTTCATAAATCTGACCCTTAGGCTAAGGTGACGATGTATGTAAGTAGATTTTTGTTTTCAGTGAAGGAGAACTGAAAAAGATGGATTTATCTCTTTTTCTTTAAGAATTATCAGATACATGCTCTTCAAAGCCCTTACTCCTTCTAAAAGCATGTTCCAGGATCCCATGACCTTCCTTTTGATGTTTGTGGCAAACTCACATCCATCCCAGGTTGCTGTTGTAGTTTTTTTTTTTTTTTTTTTTTGGTTTTTCTCCGGTACCGGGAACCGAACTCACGACCTTGTGCTTGCCAGGCAGGCGCTTTTGCCGCTGAGCTAAATCCCCAGCCCCGCTGTTGTAGTTTTTGCACCTCATATCTCCAGCCATGTGGCAGCCAGTGAGCATAGCCTGATCTTGAACTTCACTGTACTGCAGGTTAACTACCTTGTTAAAAAGAAATGCTCTACCAGTGGTGCCTGTGAATCAAGTATAGGTGAGGTCTGAGTGGTTGGTCAGGACTGTATCACAGTTTGCACAAGAAAACAGCTAAGTACCACCAATATGATCAAAGAAAATTATGCCCATTTTTTTGATCACTGAAGTTATAAAAACTCCAGTAACTCTACTCATTTTCCAAAACACAAGGTTACCCTGAGGTTACTTGAAGTTTTCCATCTGTTAGGGACACCCTGAGCAGTGGCAAGATGCCAGCTCCCTGTAGCTGTTTCCCTACAGCTGGGACAAAACTAAGTAGCCGTTTTTGGAGTGTTCTTTTAAAACTTTTGGCCTTGATATGAAGTTCAACACTAAAAAATCTGATCTGCTGTTATAGATAGGTACAGACCAGAAGTTGACAGTGCATATACAAATAGAATGATCCTGTGCCACAAATTTTAATATCTTAGAATCTCATTTAGTGACTTTTTTTGACACAGGGTCTCGGCTATGTAGTCCAAGTTGGATTTGAACTCACTGTAGCCCAGACTGGCCTCAAACTCCTCTGAGTGCTGGGATTACAGGCAAGCGCCACCACGTCCAGTTGATCTTAATGTAATAAACATTTTAGTGGAGAGCTTGTGGGAAAGTAACTTTAGAATTTTGCATTGCAGTATTCTAGATAAACATAGCCTATAAATAGATATTGTGAGCCAACTACGTATACATTATGAGGCTAGATAATCAGTTGGAAGGGACTTAACAACTTGATATTGTATGCTCTTGAGGCTGATAAATTAAAAATCATCTTGTTATTACTCATGTGATTGTTGTATGTGACTGGGAGTTTTTCACTGAGTTTGTGTGTTTTTTTATAGAGTGGAAAAAATTTTTTGGTCCTGGGGTTTAAACCCAGGCCTTGGCATCAAGTTATATCTCTAACCCTTTTTTCAAAAAGAAATTGTATTTTGAGACAGTATTGCTAAGTTGCCAGGCTGGCCTGGAATTTGGGATCCTTTTGATAGAACTTCCCACAGTGCTGGGATTATAGGCATGTGCTACCACATCTGACTTCCCTTTGAAAATTTAGTACTAGGGATTAAATCAGGAAGTGCTTTACTACATCCCTAACCCATTCTTATTTTGAGACGGGGTTTATTAAATTGCCCAGGCTGCCCTTGAACTTGCTATCCTTCTGTCTCCTTAGTACTGTAGTTGGGATTATAGACTTAAACATCCACACTTTCGGGCCAGGGATATAGCTCAGTAGCACAGTGCCTACCTGGCAGGCTCTAGGTTGTGAGTTTGATTCCTGGCACCACCCCCTGCCCAAATTTACACTTGGCACAAAGTGAGTTTTCTACCACTGAGTTATGCTCACCAGCCCCAGGTTAGAAAAGTTTCCATTTACATTTTGTACTTGAAAATGTTTAGTGAGCACTTAGTATGGATCCTTTAGTACTTGTTATAAATTGGTGAACAAGAGGCAGTTACCATCAATGCTTTCATAGAATTTACATCCTAATCTGACAAAACAGACAAAAGTAGGTTACACAATATTTTAAGTGACGAAATGTGCAAAGAATAGGGCAAAGGGGTACAGTTAGTGGCATTTAATTTTTGCATAGGATATTCAGATGATCTTCCTGGTGGATGCATGGAGTAGGCTTTCAGTGATCCATTTGTATCTAGAAGAGCATTCTAGACTGAAGCAGAGGTTTTAAGGTGGGAGTATTTCTGAAACAGTAAGAAAGCCATTGTGATTAGAACTGAGAGAAGAGTAAGAGGAAGCCAGAAAAGTACCAGTGGTTAGATCCTTTGAAACTGTTTTGAAGTTATTATAAAGGGGGCTTAGCCTTCACTCTGAGTCAGTGGAGGATTTTGAACACAGAGTGATGTCTTGAGTTTTCTATATTTGGAAAGTATTTTTTCTTCCTCTTGTGTTGAAATGGTTTACAGAGAGCAATGCTTCAAAGATAGAGGCTGATGAAAACCCTAGCAGTAGCTGGGTGTGGTGGTGGTGCATTCCTGTAATAACCAGCATTCTGGATGGAGGCTGAGACGGGAGGATTGCAAATTCAAGCCACACTAGGCAATTTTGGGACTTAGCAAAACTGCTGTCTCAAAACAAAAATAAAAGCCAGGGGGTGTGGCTAAGCACAGAGGCCCTGGGTTCAATCCTTAGTGTACTGTACCTTTTCCCCAAAATAAAAGGACAGCAGAGTAATATAGGTGACAGGTGATGGCATTTATTTATTTTAGTTTGTTGTTACTGAGGATTGAAAGTGGGGCCTTCACACTGGGCTACATCCCTAGCTTCTTGAGATAGGGTTTCATTATATAGTTTAGGCAGGCCTCCTAACTGGCAGTGATCCACCTACCTTAGCCTCCCAAGTGCTGGGATTACAAGTGTGGACCACCATACCCAGCTGCATCCCTATTCCTTTTTATGTTTTATTGTCCAGGCTGGTTTTGAACTTGGTCCTCCTACTTCAGCCTCCTAAGTGCCGGGATTACAGGTATGAGCCATCATGCCCAGCTTTTGTGGGCCTTTTCTATGTGAACATAGTATGGTTGAGGTGTTCAAATCTCTGTTACATTGAGGAGTTGTTTCTTTTTTGAGACAGGGTTTCCTTGTGTAGTTCAGGCAGGCCTTGAACTTACTTTGTATACCAGGCTGGCCTCAAACTCAAAGCAACCCTCCTTACTCAGTCTGCCTAGTGCTAGGATTACAGGCATGTGCCACCACACCTGGCAAGGATTTGAGTTTCTTGGAAGGTCACTCATTTAATACCAAATTGCTTAAATTGTGCTATACCATATGTAAAGTATAATAGGCTTGTGAAAATATCCCATTCATGGA
The DNA here is from genome assembly GCF_000276665.1 of Chinchilla lanigera. Taxonomy (NCBI): domain Eukaryota; kingdom Metazoa; phylum Chordata; class Mammalia; order Rodentia; family Chinchillidae; genus Chinchilla; species Chinchilla lanigera. Next base: position 16,010,946 of record NW_004955433.1, on the reverse strand, counting down.
AGCTGGGCGTGGTGGCGCATGCCTGTAATCCCAGCACTCGGGGAGGCTGAGACAGGAGGATCGTTGCAAGTTCGAGACCAGCCTGGGGTACAAAGTGAGCTCAAGGCTAGCCTGAACTGCACAGTGAGACCCTGTCTCAAAAAGACCAAAAAAAAAAAAAATCTCATTCGTGGTAAAGCTGTTCTGTTGTCCTTTCTCTGTGGAGGGAGAAGAGGGTATGTGTATGTTTAGGGTTTTTTTGTTGTTTTTGCAGTGGTGGGGGTTAACCCTGTGCATATTACCCATACGTTGTACTACAGAGCTACATTCCCAGCCCCAGATGTTTGCAATATTCTGTAAAATAATATTGTTCATATAAAATATGCTTTGAATGTATTTTGGCTGAGCAGAACTTATAGAATCCAAAATGCTGTGATTTTTTTTTTTTTTTTTTTGGCACTGAAAATGAACTTTTTTAGATGTAAATGAAGGAATTCTTTGGAGAGAGGAGAGGAAAAAGGTTCTGGCTTTGTATTTCAAGTTTTGTGTGTGTGGTAGTAGGGATCTTGGATTGAATTTGGGGCCTTGGGTTGGCTTTTTTTGGTTTGGTTTGGTTTGGCTTGGCTTGGTTTGTTTTGTTATAGAGTCTTTCTGAGTTGCCCATGCTTGGCTAAAAATTTCAGTCCTGCCTCAGCCTCTTAGAGTGCTGGGATTATAGGTGTGTACCGACCTGCCCAGGACCCCTGCTACTCTGGGAATATTCCCCTTCCTTTGTAAACTTTAAGAAGTGAAGGCAGGCCTAGAATGGTGACACCTATGATCCCAATTACTGGGATGGTGAAGGCAGGAGGATCACATGTTAGAGACCAGCCTCAGCAATTTAGTGAGACTCTCAATAAAAAATCAAGGACTGGGAATCTACGTAGGTTTGATTCCCAGTACTCCCCCCCCCAGTGTTAATGGAAAACTAAATTTAAGATGAATTTAAAAGCTAAAGTAGGTGAAAAGGAAGTACTTCCCCACTGATTCATCCTAAGATTTTATGTCTAAGAAGTTTTTAAATTTAATAGCATTTTAAATACCAAAATAAATGATGAAAATTATTTAACCCTCTTTTCTCCTAATTAAGAATTGTGAATTTTATTTTTTTTTAATAGGTGCCATGTTTCAGTACAGTGTAAGACCCCTGGTAAAGAAGAACTGACAACGTTATACAGATACCAGATATAGCCTAATTACAAAGAAAGCATTAACCTGCCTCTGAGGTGACTAAAGGGGAATAATGGTGATTTTGCGCCGGGCTCGGCCGCCTGCTTCCGCCCCAACCAGCAATGAATCTTGACTCGCTCTCGCTGGCCTTGTCTCAAATCAGCTACCTGGTGGACAATTTAACCAAGAAAAACTACCGAGCCAGCCAGCAGGAAATACAGCATGTAAGTAATTTTGACTGAAAATAAACACTATTGCAGTGAAAAGCAAGCTGGAAATTTATGTGGGTATATTACGTGAAGTAACTTGTGCCTCTTCAAGGAATTTCTTTTCAGTATAATATATATAAAAGAGATCCTAATTTTTTAAATATTTTTGTAGCATATTATTCTGTATTAAAAATGGAGCTGAAAGACTTGATACATGCCTGTAATCCCAGTATTTGGGAGGCTGAGGCAGGAAGATTTGGAGTTTGAGGCCAGCCTGGGCTGCAAAGTAGGTTCAGTGGACTATACTAAGACCCAGTCCCCCCAAAAAAAGAGAGAGGAGAGAAGTACAGTTCAATGATCTGACTTGTTTTGCTCTAGTTCTGTTTTTTCTTTCACTTTAAGAAAAGTTCAGCTAATTCATAAACCATGAAATTCACCCCTTTATACTGTGTGTGATAGTGCATGCCTGTAATCCCAGCATTCATTAGGCTGAGTCAGGAGGATCACTGAATTTGAGACTAGTCCAGTATCCATAGTGAGTTCAAGGCCAGCTTGAACTATATAATGAGAATCCTGCCTCAAAAAAAAAAAAAAAAAACTTCACCTATTAAAAAATTCAGAATTAGGTAGTTATAGTCAGAGTTGTGCAGTTATGCTGTCTAGAGCCAGAACATTTTCATCATCCCCTTGGATATGTTGGCACCATCCCTCCCATTTCTCTAGTTGTTGATGACCACTCATTTATTTTCAGCTTCAGTGCATTTGCCTATTTTGGATATTTCATGTAAGTGGAATTGGAATTATATCATGTAGGTTTTTGTTTTTGTACTGGAGACTGAACACAGGGCCTTGGGCCTTCTCATTGGACTATATCCTCAGCCTTTTTGTTATTTTTTAAGAAGTCTCATTAAAGTTGCCCAGGCTGGGCTTGGAATCCTTCTACATCAGCCTTCTAGCAGGAGTGCTGGTATCACAGGTATATATGACACCAACCTGACAATGTTTTTAAGGTACATCCATGTTGAAGTATGTACCAGTACTACTACTGCTTTTTTGAATTAAGCTCTTCCTGTGTGGTTCAGGTTGGCCTCAAACTCATGGCAATGCTTGGGCCTCAACTTCCCAAGTGCTGGGATTATAGGTGTGTGCCATTATGCTGAACTGTATTTCATTTTTATGGCTAAATAATCTGTTGTATGCATGTTCTACACTTTATCTGTTCATTAACTGGCAGGTATTTAGGCTTATCTCCACTTTAGGGGCTATTATAAGTGCTTTCAACATTTATTTATGAGGTTTTTTCTGTATGTTTGCTTTCATTTCTCTTGAATGTATGCTTAATGGAATTGCTAGGTCATATGGTAATTTTGTCTTCAACTTTTTTTTTGTTTACCATGCTGGGGATTAAAATTTCTGGGGGCCCTCACACATGCTAGGCAAGTGCTCTGCCATTGAGGTGTATACCCCAACCTGTAGCCCATCAAAGTTTTTAATATCAGCTAGACTTTCCCAAAGCACAGCATAATTTTTTCATTTCCAGAAACAGTATGTGAGTTTCAGTTTCTTTTCATCCTCACTATTGCTCATTATTCCTTTTGCTTTTATTTTAATTTTGCATTATTGGTGATTGAAGCTATGGCATTTGCACTGAGCTATACTTGCAACCCCTTTTTCAAATATTGAGACGGGGTCTCACTGCATTGCTTATTTGCACAGGCTGGACTCAAACTTGTGATCCTTCTGCCTCAGCCTCCCAGAGTGCTGTTACAGGTGTGTGCCACTACACCGAGCTAACAGTTAATTTCTTAACTGTCCTCCCAAAGGTGATAGTTAGAAAACTGGAACCATTTCCCAGCCTTTATTTTTTATTTAATTAAATTAACATTCTCTTTCACCCTTGCCCTCGCCCCTCCTCCTCCCACTCCCCTTTCTTTTCTCTCTTTTTCTCTCTTTCTGAGATAGTGTCACACTATGTATGTAGTCCAGGGTAACCTCAGATTTACTGTGTAGCCTGGGCTGGCCTTAAACTTGTAATCATACTGTATCAGCCTCTAGGTAGCTGGTGTTGCAGGTATATTCCACCACTGCTAGAATTCTCTTCTTTCAGTAAGCAGATTCACTGTTACTTAACCATTATAGATTCATTTTTTCTTCCCCTTCTATTTGAATTTTCAGTGGGTTTTGTTTTGTTGTTTTGTGGCACTAAGGATCAAACCCAAGGCCTCAAGCATTTTAGGCAAGTGCTTTTCCACTGAACTGTAGTCTTGGAACCCTTTTGAATTGATTACTTAGAATACATTTTAAAAGCTGTGCTGGTTAGTCTCTGACCTAACAATTGTGTACAGCTCTGATGTTTCTTACACTTTTTGTTCTTGTTACTAAGGATTAAATCAGATTCTTATGCTGAGCTACATCCCAGCTCTTTTATGTATTTTGATTTTTTTTTTTTTTTTTTTTT
>NW_004955433.1:16001685-16006991 GCF_000276665.1 Chinchilla lanigera | reverse complement strand
GCTTGCCAGGCAGGCGCTTTTGCCACTGAGCTAAATCCCCAGCCCCTCTTTTATGTATTTTGAGACAGTGTCTTGCTAAGTTGCCCAGGCTGAGCTTAAATTTGCAGTGTTCTTGCCTCAGACTCTCCAAGTAAGACTTACAGGCACGTCCACCATGCCCAGCCTTAAAAATCTTGTATATGTCTCTGCGACAATTTAAAAAGCTCAGACTTTTAAGCTGCCCATAAAGTGTAGTTTATGTTCTCTAGAAGCATTTAAAAGATAGTTTAGCATGTAGGTTTTTTTTGGTACCGGGAATCGAACTCAGGACCTTGCGCTTGCCAGGCAGGTGCTTCTGCCACTGAGCTATATCCCTGGCTAGAATGTAGGTTTTTTATTTTTAATATATATGAGATGAGGGGGCAGGGAGGCCAGTTTTGTAGAACTAGAGTATATTCCTAACAGAACGTGGACCAACTCCATCATGAGTTCTAGCATACATCATAGGTGTCCCACAGGGCACCTAGTGGGTAGGCCTTTACATCCATGTTACTAGATGAGAGCTGCCCCAGAAGGGCCCCTAAAGATTTTAAGATTCTGACTCAGATCCGGGAAGAGTTGGCTATTGAGGCAAATAGAGCTTGTTCAAGGAGAGAATCTGATGGCCAGTGTACTGGATTAGCACAGCAAGGCTCTGCATGATCTAGCTGCTTGAGTACTATGTTATAATTGTACTTTTCTGCTTTCAAGTTCTTAAGCTGTGGGGCTGTCTTTGTACTTCGTAGGCCTGAGATTTAATATGTGTTTAAATAAAACTCGAATGAAGGAAATTGTATGAACAATAATTTTATGTATTGAGGAACATTTAGCTTTTTTGCATTTTTTCACTGTGATCAGCAAATACTGTGATGACAGTCATTAGTTTATGCTCACCTAATTAGCAGATTTTTTTTAGATAAGTAATATTTGAGTCTTCTGACCTTTGCGGATGGGATAGGAGCAAAGTTCTAGTTCTTGGCCCTCTTGGTTTCCTTTGGAGAAAGATAAAAGGGTTTATTGCAAATCCTTGGATAGTTGTTACTGTTTTCTGAGAGTGTTGTGCTGCCTGTAACACTAGGGAGGCAGATATATTTTAGTGTTGTGCTTTGTTGTGGCTTAGTCTGACTAGGGATTCTGTTCTCTTTGTTTTTGTTTTATTGACATGGGGTCTTGCTATGTAGTTGAGTCCTGGGCTTGTAAGTATGTGCCACCATGTCTGGCTTATTGTCTTTGTGTTTTCTCCAAGTGACAAGTGGAAAATATTTATTGAATGTGTGAGGTACATTGAATGTGTTGGGTACAAACATGTGAGCTAGCTAGTATTAACTTTTTTTTTTTTTGTCTTTTTTGAAACAGGTTCTCACTATGCAGTTGAGGCTGGCCTTGAGCTCACTTTGTAGCCTAGGCTGGTCTCAAACTTGCAACAATCCTTCTGCCCTAGCCTCCCAAGTGCTGGGATTACAGGCATGTGCCACCACACCCGGCTAGTATGAACATTTTATATGTGAGACAACAAGGTCAGAATTTGCCTTGTCAGTATGAATTTTATGACATTCTTTTTTTTTCTTTTTGAGACAGGGTTTCACTATGCAGTTTGGGTTCGCCTTGAACTTACTTTGTAGCCTACAGTGGCCTTGAACTCACAGCAATCCTTATGCCTTAGCCTCCCAAGTGCTGGGTTTACAGGCATGTGCCACTATGCCCAGTAAGAAAAGAAAACTTGTATAACTACTTTAATATGTATTTGTTTTGGTACTGGAAATTGCTGCTGAGCTATATCCCTAGCTCCTTTTTTAAAAAAAAAAATTTGTATAAGTATTTTAATACTAAATTTATTGGGACATCATGAGATTAATACAAGTTGCCTTTTATATGTATATATGGTAAACTAATTTTTTTGTATCCCATTTTAATTCCTTTTTTAGGGGCATTGTTATGGACCAAAATCAGCATTATAGATGCCAGACTAGTACTGAATTAGTGAGCTACACCTTTAGTTATTATTTCTGAATTACCAGTTCCAAATAGAAACCTACACTTGGTCTGTTATTAGCAGGGTAACAGTGAGCTCTCTGCGGTGACTCTCTGGACTGCTTTTTAAGAGATAATGCTTGGATGACCCAGGAATGGTGACACAGGCCTGCAATCCCAGCATTTTGGAGACTGAGCCTCACCTGCATAGTAAGTTCACAGCCAGACTGAACTACATAGCAAAACCCTGTCGAAAGACCAAAAATAAAAAGAGAGAGACAGAGAGAGAATATTTTGTTAAAGTACTTAGAAAAAATTTTTTTGGAGTAATTTTTTTTTTTCTTTTTTTGAGGTGGGGTTTTGTTATGTAGTTCTGGCTGGCCTTGAACACACAGTCCTCCTGCCTCAGCCTCCCGAGTGCTGGAATTACAGACATGTGCCACCATGCTTGGCCATTTTTGGAGTAATTATTAATAGACTTTACTTTTTAGAACAGTCTTAGACATAGGGAAAAGTTGAACACGTAGTACAGAGTTCCCATAAGTGTCTCTGCCCCCTCCCAGTTTCTCCTGTTACTATCTTCTAGTACTGTGGTACCTTATTACTACAACTAATGTACTAATACTGATAAATTATTAACAAAAAAGTTCATAGTTCACATTAGGGTTCACACTTGGGATTGCACATTCTTTGGGTATCCACCATCACAGTATCTTTAGCTTTTTGTTTTGTTTTGTTTTTTGTTTTTCTCCGGTACCAGGAATCGAATTCACGACCTTGCACTTGCCAGGCAGGCGCTGTGTCGCTGAGCTAAATCCCCAGCCCCCACCATCACAGTATCATACAAAACACTTTCATTGCCCCCAAAATGCCATGTGCTGTACTTGTTCAGTGCCCCCCCGCAACTCCTAGCAACCTGAGATCTTTTTGTTATCTCCATAGGTTTTTTTCTCCCTAGAATGTTGAACATTTGGAATCATACAATGTGTAGTCTGTTCAGGTGGGCTTTGTTCACTTGGTAGTATTTATTCAAGGTTCATCCATGTTTTCTCATGACTTGATAATTCATTTTTTTTTATTGCTGAGTTAGATTCCATTGTCTGGATGTAACAGTTTATCATTCACCCATAGAAGGACATCTTTGTTAAGGGTTTTCTCTCTTTTTTTTGGTTTTGTGGGAGAGGGCCTCCCTGTGCAGTTCAGGTTGACCTTGAACTTAATATGTAGTCCAAGCTTGCCTGGAACTCACGGTGATCATCCTGTCTCAGCCTCCCGAGTGCTGGGGTTATAGGTGTGTTCTACTATGCTGGCTCCGTTAATGGTTTTCATGTGGACATGTTTTCAACTCCAGAGTGCAGTTGCTGAATTGTATGATAAAAAATACTACTTTTATAAGAAACTGCCAAGTGTCTTCCAAAGTAGCTGTGTCATTTTCACCTGCTGTGAGAGCTTCAGGATTTCGTCCTGTAAAGTTTTTGTTTTTTTGGCCATTCTTACTTTGTTGTTTTAATTTGCAGTTCTGTATGATGACATATGATATGGAACACCTTTTCATATGCTTATTTCTCCCTCTGTAGCCATCTTTTTGATGAGGTGCATGTTAGATGTTTTGCCTATTTCTTAATCCAAATGTTTGTTTTCTTGTGGAATTTTAAGAGTTTTTTGGCCTATTTTGAGCCATACTCCTTTATCAGGTATGTATTTCACAAATACTTTCTCCCAGGCTGTGGTTTGTCTTCTCATCCTCTTAACAGTATCATTTCCAGAGCAAAAGTTTTTCATAATTTTAATAAAATCCAGCTTATGATTATTTCTTTCATGGATCACACTTTTGATATATCTCATTGCCAAACCAAAGGTAACTGAAACTTTTCTCCTCTCCTGTATTATTAGTATGATTTTTTTTGGTATTATTAGAAGTTTTATTGCCTTCCATACTGTATAGACATTTCTTGTTGAACGACCACGTACTGGTCCTGCAAGTAAGTCGTTAAATGAATTGATCACTAATGTGGTATGTGCATTACAATATTCAGAACAGAGAAATGGTCATGGAAACTCCAACTTGATGACTTTGTTTTTATTTGCATAACTCCTTAACATGTAGTACTGTAGTATACAATGGAGCATGAAACTTATCATCCAGTACAATCAGCAAAACTTACAGTACTATATAAAAAAGGTATACTGTACAAAAAAAGAACAAAAGACAGGCACAACAAAGAACAAAATACATCTTTAAGCAAGATGTATAGAATTGTACCCCAAAACAGACAGGTCATTAAGCAGGTAGATCATTAAATGAGGAATATTTATATTTAGATCTGTGATATATTTTGTTTAGTGGGTCCATTTTGGGGGGCTATGCTGTTCCACTGATCTAGTTATTTATCTGTTCTTTTGTCAGTGCTTCACTATTCTGACTACTGTAGCTTTATAGTAAACCTTGAAATCGGGTGGTATCAGTTCTATAGCTTAGTGGTTCTTCAGGTTTATGTTGACTGCCTTGGGTTTTTTCCTTTTTCATGTGAACTTTATAATTACTTTGTTGATAGCCACAAAATAATTTGCTGGATTTTGACTGGAAGTGAGTTGACTCTATAAAATAAATTTGGAAGAATTGACGTCCCAATGATGTAGAGTTTTCCTATAGGAGTTTGAAATTTTTGGCATTTTCATGCTATACTAGAAGTAATACTATCTGCTGCAAAATTTTATGTTCATATTATTGTTAAACCTTTTATTTATTTGGTGTTTTGAGACAGGGTCTTGCTAAGTAGTTCAGACTGGCTTTGAACTAACCATGTAGCCTAGACTGGCCTCAAACTTCTGACAGTCCTCCTGCTTCAGCCTCCCAAATGCTGGGATTATAGGCAAGCACCATTATGCCTGGCCTAAACTATTTTTAATAGATGTACTATTTTCATAAAGTAATCCAAACATACTTATAAAGATTATGCAATAAAATTCTGGAATGAATACTTTAAAGAGGTAGAATGTATTTGAAAAGTTGGGGAGCTACAGGTGGGGAGCGCTGGTCTTCTGGCCGTCTTGCTTTCTGCCTCGTAGGCCCCTGGAAGGAGGGGCCCAGGCACACAGGGAACCATGGGCAGGGAGCGCTGGTCTTCCGACTGGCTCGCTCCCTGCCTTGTAGACCTCCGGAGGGAGGGCCCCCGGCACAGGGGGAGCCACGCGGCAGGGAGCGCTGTTGGGTGCCAGCCCTCAAGCCGGCTGCCACCGCTCAATTGAGAACTACCATGACACAGAGAAACAATGATACAATTGGCCCACCATGCACTGGCTGCAGATGCCCCCCC
>NW_004955433.1:15988228-16000663 GCF_000276665.1 Chinchilla lanigera | reverse complement strand
TGTGGCTGGGTTTAGTGGGGATAGGCCTATAATCCAAGCTATTTTGGAGGCTGAAGATGCAAGTTGGAGGTTGTGCCAGGCAACATAGACCTTATCTTGAAATGAAATTTAAAAAAGACAGAGCCTGGCATAGTAGCACATGCCTCTAATCCTAGCACTCAGGAGGTTGAGAAAGGAGGATCACTGTGAGTTCCAGGCTAACCTGGGCTACATAGTGAGTCTCAAAAAAAAAAAAAAAAAAAAAAAAAAACTTAAAAAGCTGAAGTTCAGTATCCTCTTGGTTCAGTCTTCCATTATCTCAAAGAAAAAAAGTTAAATATGGAGATTTGTGTTTGTATGGTATATATGTGTATTTAGTTATACTCTCTTCTGATTGTAATGTACTAGGTTATTGTTTTCAATTTAAATTGAAAATTGGTGTGTGATAATTATATAGTCTTGGATCTTTGCTCTCATCAGGGTAGTTTTTTTCGTTTGTTTTTGGCTTTTTGAGGTGGGGGTGGTGCCAGTACTAGGTGAATGCAGGGTGTTGTGCTTGCCCTTCCCATTGAATGAGACAGGGTTTCTTTGGGTAGTTCAGGCTGACTTTGAAATCCTAACCCTCTAGCCTCAGTTTCTTGAGGGCTGGGATTACAGGTGTGTACCACCATACCCCTTTAAAGATTTTTCAATACTTTGTTTGTTTATTGTGATACTTGGGATTGAACTCAGGGCCTTTGTGCTGAGTATATCCCTATTGTTTTTTGTTTGTTTGTTTTCTTATAGACATTTACCAAGTTGCCCATGTGGATTATAATCTTGCCACACAGCCTTGCCAGTTGCTAGGGTATCTGTTTTGGTGGTGTAGGTTCTTTAAGGCAGTATGTTCATAGTTCTAGGGGCTAGGATACATTAATTCCTGCCTTTAAAGATTTTAATCAAAGAATGATAACCTACAGAACCAGTGAGTGGATTCACAGTAACCTTTTGAGTTATAAAGGTTATTTGTTGTCTCACTGTGTATATTTTACCTTTTGGGTTTCTAGGGGGATCACTGTTCTTAACGCCTACATTTTCTTAGTAGGAAAATGAAAACTGAAATATGTTAAATAACTTTACAACTATTGCATAGCTAAGATGGTACAGGGAGATCATAGGCTTAGAAATTGGACTGTATATATAATCTACTTAGAGATTATAGATTATTGGATTTTTATGCTCATGAAGTCTTTTTGAAGTATCTATCTCTTCATCCATCAGGGGGAATATAGGCAGGTTTGAAGATTAAACCAAGGAAGGTCAGTATGTGATATCTAGTCCGTATTAGGTAGTTTAACATTTTAGTTTGGCATTCAATAAGTACAATACTAGAAGTAAGGTACAATCACACCAATTCTGTTTCTTATGTGTGTTTTTTGTTGTTGTTGTTTTTTAAGAGAGGGTCTCTTTCTGCAGTCCAGGCTGCCCTTGAACTCACTGTGTAGCCCAGGCTAGTCACAGCGATCCTCCTGCCTCAGCCTCTTGAGTTGTGCTGGGATTACAGGCTTGCACTACCACACTGGCTGTCATGCAGTTCATAATGACAATAAACAAACAACTGGTACTAGTTAAGTGCTGTGGGTAAAAGTAAAGCAAAGTTAGGGATAATATTGGGGCAGGTGATGTTGCTGTCTTAGGGAAGGTGGTAGTCACAGAAAGTTGAGTGATAAGGTGACTTTAAAGCAGAAACCTAAAGGAAGTGAGAACAAACTGTGTATAGATGTCTGGAACTTGCAGGGAAAGGAGATAGAAAATGTAAACAGTGGTTAAGTTTGAAGAACAGCAAGAAACTAGTGAAGCTCAAGGGTAGCATCTCGATCACTGAAGTCAGGTGTTAGCACTGTCACATGTATATAAACTGTAAGAGTTGTGTTAGTGGAGAGACTGCAGGTAACATGAGATTATTGCCTTAAAACTTGCTGAAAAAGTATTTTATTCCTACTAAATACGATGTGATGCTACTTCGTATTTTTGTAGTCTCACCAACATGCAGAGTTTTATGGTTATTGATTAATGGTAGTTTTCTGTCTTCCTGCCAGTGACAGTTAGGAATATTTTTTTTAAAAATTGCTGCAGTTAGGTACCTGCATCTCAGTAATTCCTATAACTCTTATTCCAAAATGAATAATTAAGGTAACTTTAGGTTTTGTCCTAGAAGTTAATTTTTTTTTTTTTAAACCTCTGCTTTTCATTTATTTATTTCTAGTTCTGGAGATTGTTCTTGGGGCCTCGTGTGATAGGCAGGGCTCTACCACTAAGCTGTATCCCCTATTGTGTTCATTTATTTGTTTGTTTTTAACCCTCCTTTAACCTTTCATTTTTGTTCTTTTTAGATTGTGAATCGGCACGGTCCTGAGGCAGACAGGCATTTACTACGCTGCCTATTCTCACATGTGGATTTCAGTGGCGATGGTAAAAGCAGTGGCAAAGATTTCCATCAGGTATTTAGAGCTTATAGAGTTTCTGACTACATAGCTCTGTCTGTTCACTGAATTGCAGTTTTGAGCATAATGTGTATAGCAACATGTGCAAAATAGCATCCAGAAATTATTATTAGCTGGATGGCTGAGTAAAAGGGGTTTGGATATTTTTCCAAACTCTTTCTTTTCCATCCCCTTTCCTGCCTGACTGTAGACCATTAGAATTATCAGATGATGGACTAGGGAGCAAGGGCCAGATCTACCCAAAGTAGCAGGAATGAGGATATCCTGCTTGAAAAGTTAGTATGGCAGAGAGGATATCTCATCCTAGATTGTCTGGCTTGATTCTTAACCCTGTAACAACAGTTTAACATGATATTGTGTATTATAGTAATCTTGGTCATAAATCCCTATTTTGTGGAAGCTTTGGTTTAAAACTTGTTGTTAATAGACTTGAAGTAGGTTTTTTTTTTTCGGTTGTTCGTTTTGTTTTTGAGATGTCTTGCTATGTAGTTCAGGCTGGCCTTGAGCTCATTATGGACTTGCACCGATCTTCCTGCCTCAGCCTCCCCAGTGCTGGAATTACAGGCATGCTCCACCACATCTGTTTTAGCAGTTTAATAGTTTAATATTTTTAAAGAGCTGATTATGATAATAAACATTATGTGGTAGAATATTGTACTTCTTTGGGTTTTTTTGTTGTTGTTTTTGGTATCGGGACTGGGAATCAAACTCAGCACCTTGTGCTTGCCAGGCAGGTGCTGTGCTAACTGAGTTATATCCCCAGCTTAGATTATACTTTAACATTAAGAGAACTTCTGCTGTTATTTATGTGAGATGATGGTTAATACTAATGAAAATTCATTTTTATTCTTGAAGACTCAGTTTCTGATTCAGGAGTGTGCGTCGCTGATTACAAAGCCAAATTTTATCTCAACATTGTCCTATGCCATTGATAATCCATTGCACTATCAGAAGGTTGGTATTATTTTTCATTAATACTCTTAATTTGAGATTTCTTATTAGGGTTTTTTAAAAGGCTCTAAGCTTATTTTTTGTTGTTTGTTTCTTTTTTATTGTTTTGTTTTAATGTCATTTCTTATCTTTACATTTTTTTGTAGTTTCTTTGGAGTATCTTTTGTAGCTTTCTGAGAAAATCAAGGCAGTTCATTCAGTAATAAACAGAATCTTACTAAAACTATACCTTGTGAGGATTAAATGTGTCAGTCCACAGTAGCATGTGGCATACTGTTTATAGCAGTAGGACAGAATTTTATTACTTTTACATAGTGCTGTAGTTGAGTGAATGTGTAATTTTGAAATCTGAGCTCGTTTTAAAATAAAATTTGGTTTATTTCAGAGTTTAAAGCCTGCACCCCACTTATTTGCCCAGCTGAGTAAAGTTCTTAAGTTAAGCAAAGTACAAGAGGTAAGTGATTTTTTAAAAAGATACATAAGCAAAGTTAACATTTAAAACAGCACAGCTCTTTTTATTGTGTGGTGGTGAGTTGTATTCTCTCTCTTTTTTTGGTTTGTTTTTTTTTTCTCGTACCAGGAATCAAACTCACGACCTCACACTTGCCAGGCAGGCACTGTGCTGCTGAGCTAAATCCCCAGCCCCCTTTTTTTTTTGCCTTTTTGAGACAGGGTCTCGCTATGCAGCTCACTTTGTAGCCCAGGCTGGCTTCGAACTCACAACAGTCCTCCTACCTCAGCCTCCCAAGTGCTGGGATTACAGGCGTGCACCACCATGCCTGGCTTGTATTCTCTTTTCTTTCTGTCCATCTTTTTGAGATAGGGTTTCACTATGCAGTTCAGGCTGGCCTTGAACTCACTTTGTATCCCAGGCTGGCCTTGAACTTGGGGTGATCCTCCTGCTTCAGCCTTCCGAGTACTGGGATTACAAGTGTGCACTGCCACACCCAGCTGTGTTTTTTCTTTTTATACAGAGTCTGTGTAGTCTAGGCCAGGAATTATTGGTACCCTAGGCTGGCCTCAAACTTAAAATCCTCTTGCCTTAGCCTCTCCAGTGCTGGGACCTCAGGCGTGTGTTGCCACATCTGATCCCAGCACAGCTTTTTGCAACTTGTTCCATCCCATACTATTTCTGTGAATGTGTATATATCTGACTTGTGGAAAATTTTTAGAGAGAAACAGCTTTTGTGTGGTTTTGTTTTTTTGAGACAGGGTCTTGCTGTGTAGTCCAAGGTAATTTGAAACTTCCTCTGTATCCCAGATTGTCCTTGAACTCTCAGTCCTCCTGCCCCAGCCTCATTAGTGCTGGGATTATAGACATGTACCATCATGTTCAGCAAAACACAACTTTTTATTTAAAAAAAAAAAAGACCATTAGACTCTGATTAATATGACTACTTCTTGTTTCAGGTAATTTTTGGTCTTGCCCTCTTGAATTCTTCCAGTTCAGATCTCAGAGGTTTTGGTGAGTTGCTTTTCCTCTTACAGTAAGATACTCTTTAAGATTAGTATTTCCTGGTGTCTGTGGGATAAAAACATAAAATTTACCTTTGTAACAGTTCTTAAGCATATAGTTGTCTGTATTTACATTGTTGTAATAGATGTCAGGAATCTTTTCATCTTGTAAAACTCCTTTCAATAGCCAGCTCCTGGGAGTTAATCTCTTCATATCCAGCAAATAGAGCTGTAAAAGCATTAGAGAGATAGTGAGTTGATGAGTGAAAAGGGTGATCATCTGTGTTTTGATGGTGTGTCACTTTTTACCAACTGTGGAACAAAAATAACTTGTTTTTGTTTTATCTGACTTCTAGCTGCTCAGTTTATTAAACAGAAGCTTCCGGATCTTCTGCGTTCTTACATTGACGCAGACGTTAGTGGAAATCAAGAAGGTGGCTTCCAAGATATAGCAATAGAGGTCCTACACCTCCTCCTCTCCCATCTCCTCTTTGGGCAGAAGGGAGCCTTTGGAGTTGGACAGGAACAGATAGACGCTTTTCTTAAGACACTGCGCAGAGGTAAAAGATTCTTTCTTGCTTGTTGTACCATGTTTTACTTGGATAGGCACAAACACATTTTAAAAAGCATTTTAAAATGTAAGTAAGGCAGTGATTTACTTGTCCTTTATGTTGCTAATCTTTTATGTAAGAGACCTACCATTTAAAATATGAAAGTGGTAAAGCTTCATTAAAGAATTAGTTAAAAGTAGCATAATTATGATAATTTTTCTTTTTCCTAATGGGATTAAACAAAGGATCTTGGCACTGAGCCTTAGATCTTTTTTTTAAAATTATTTTTGAGACAGGGTCATGCTAAGTTGGCCAGGTTGGGTTTGAACTTGGGATCCTCCTCCTTCAGCCACCCAAAGAGCTGGGGTTATTGGCATGTGCCACCACACCTACCACCAGTAATCTTTTATATAATTCTAATCACAGATGAGAGTTGGCATAGTTCCCTGCTGTCTTTTTCCCTCTTAAAGAGACTGTAGTGGGAGGCTGTTTGAGATTCAAAAGTTGATCACTTGATATTACCCCCGTCAGCTACTGGCATTGTAATGTCAGGATAAATACTGAATTTTGCTCATTTTGGAGAGGAAACTATTTTTAAAATAAATAAGTAGGGCTGGGCATGGTGGCACACACCTGTTATCCCAGCACTCTGGGAGGCTAAGGCAGAAAGATGGAAAGTTTGAGCCCAGCCTGGACAATTTAGTTTGCCCTATCTCAAAACAGAACGAAGGGTTAAGGATGTGGCTCAGTGTAGAAGCCTTGAGTTTAATCCCCCAGTACTTAAACAAACAAAATAAATGGAGTACTATGATTTTTAATCCCCCAGTACTAAAACAAACAAAATAAATGGAGTACTATGATTTTTTTAATGATTTTCTCGTTGTTATTTTTATTTACTCTTAATGTTAATATATAGTTAAATTTCTAACTCCGTTCATTTTCTCAGTAATGGGAAGCTTTCTTTTCATTGGTGAAATCGACCCTGATATACCCTGAAAGCTTCTAGTGCCTCCACTGTATAGGAATTGATCATACTGTTATAAACATTTAATATTTAGGATATGAATTTTTCAGTAGATACTGGATCCTAACAAGAAAAGTTAAAAGTCTGCAGGTTAAAACAAAGACTCAAAATTCTGAAGTTGGTGTGAGTTGGGTTACCAGGTTGGAAAAACTAAGTTAAGCTTTGCTTTGAGTATAAATTTGTGATTCATGTATTGAGTATGAATTCATGGTCAACATGTTGGGTTTGATGGCTTGAGTCGGGAGAGAGTGTAAAACATTGATCGTTGGTTGTTGTTTTTTTTATTTTTATCAGTATTGTTGTATCCTTATTCTTCCCTCAGATTTTCCCCAAGAACGCTGTCCTGTGGTGCTTGCACCACTTTTATATCCTGAAAAACGGGACATTCTAATGGACAGGATCCTGCCTGATTCTGGAGGGGTAGCTAAGACCATGATGGAGAGCTCTTTAGCTGATTTCATGCAAGAAGTGGGCTATGGCTTTTGTGCAAGGTTGGTAGTAAGATATGTTGGACTTTACATTATTCCTGTGGAAAATATGATGTAATTCTTTAAAACGTGTCCCTGAGATTCTTTAAATTTATCATCTGCCTCTCAGATTTTTGCTTCTGAATTGTAGTCTTCCATATATTAGTGTTGTTGGCCACTGTAAATACCCCGAGAGTAAAAATTTTTTATCTCTACCAAGTTCTTAAATTTAAAAATCTAGGATTTCCTAGCCTAGTTTTCAGGAGAGGCATTTTGTAGCTTTTGGGGAGAGAGAGAACATTAGACAAGTGTCTGTAGAACTTCTAATAGTTTTTATTTAATCTCTAATTTCTTCTCCCTAACACACCCCTCAGCTTCTTCATTGTGGCTCTACCTCCTTCCTGTCAGTTTCCTTTTTTGTTTTTTTTATACCTTCCCTCTTGTATGTTTTTTTCACCTGCCAGGGGTGCCAGAGAAAATTGTGTCACCTATTAGTAGCATTTATGTGCAATGTAATAGATCATTAATACTTTTTTTTCCTGAGAGTAAGTTATTCAGGGTATTAATGTTGCTTTGTTCTCAGTTTCAGTGTAACTTACAATGTTTTAAAATCCTTTATTATTCCCAGCGCTTGGGAGGCTCTGGCAGGACGATCACTGAGAGTTCAAGGCCAGCCCAAACTACAGAGTGAGTTCAAGGCCAGCCTGAACTGCATACTGAAATCCAGTCGCAAACAAACAAACAAACAAATCCCTTATTAAAAGTATATTCCCACTTACTGAAATGATGTATTTAAAAATGCTTGGCATATGCACTTTTAATTTTAATTGAACTGTAAGGTACAAAGTAAAAAAGTTAAGATGTATTTAAGTGGATATTGGATCTTAAGAAGGTGATTTTTTATGGTTACATAAAAGTAGTAGGAGATCATATTACTCTGCCTGTATTGGTAAAACTAAGGATTTTCACACAAGGGTTCATTTATTTACAGCACTTTCAATTCTTTATTCTTGAGGGTGTTAACATTTTCTTAAAGTTGTATTTCCATTCCAGTATTGAAGAATGTCGCAATATAATCATGCAATTTGGCGTTCGGGAAGTTACAGCTGCCCAGGTTGCAAGGGTTTTGGGAATGATGGCGAGAACTCATTCAGGATTAACAGATGGTATTCCATTACAGGTTTGTTGAATTCAGCTATTTTACAGATCTTGTCTGCTTTATTCTTTTTAATTAAATTACAAT
Organism: Chinchilla lanigera; assembly: GCF_000276665.1. Lineage (NCBI taxonomy): Eukaryota > Metazoa > Chordata > Mammalia > Rodentia > Chinchillidae > Chinchilla > Chinchilla lanigera. Next base: position 15,992,510 of record NW_004955433.1, on the reverse strand, counting down.
GTGATTAGTTGTCCTATCAACCAGAGCTGAACAATGAGGAAAATCTTCGGTTGGATTTATTTAATTCAAGTTTCACTTTCTGTAGAGTATCTCTGCTCCTGGCAGTGGGATCTGGAGTGATGGAAAAGATAAAAGTGACGGCGCACAGGCACACACATGGAATGTAGAAGTCTTGATTGATGTTCTCAAAGAACTGGTGAGTTACATGTAATCATGATTTGGAGGGAGTTAAATTATTTCCATTTTATTTTTTCCAGTCAGATTTTATTGGTACATTTTAGCTATACATAATGATCACATTCATCAGAGAATTTGTACTACCTGTACATGATATAACTTATTTTTTATTATGATTTTTGATTCATAATATTTGTATGGAATTGCCCAAACAAAGCATTTTTTTCTTTCACAGTTCTGTGGATTACTGAACCCAGGGCCTTGCACATGGTAGGCAAATGCTCCACCACTGAGTTACATCCCTAGTTAACAAAAAGCAAGCTTTCATAAATAAGGTGTATAACCGAGTAAGAACAGCAGTTTTTTTTCCTCAAGTTTTTGTTAATGTATTTTTGCAATATATAGTAAGTACATGCGTCACAGGAGAATGGGGGAATTGGTACATACATGTGTCCATCTAGATCCTTTTTAAAACTTCCTCTTCACTCCCATCTTCCACATCTTAGATCCCATTCCTACCCTTTCAGAGAACCAACTCTGATTCATTGATTCTTTGTATTGTTGTTTTAGTCTCAATTTCATTAATTTCTACTCTGATTTTTATAATTTCTTTCCTTCAGTTAGTTTCAGATTTGGATTGTTGTCTTTCTAGGACCTTGAGATATGTCATTAGGTTATTTGGCTCTTTTTATGTGTATTATAGCTATGGTTATAATACACATAGCTTTTATGTGTATTATAACCTTCCCTCTTAGAACTGTGTTCACTGTATCCTTAGGTATATTGTGTTGCCGTTGTCATTTGACTGTATAAACTTTATATCTTCTCTCATGTTTTCTGTGATCCATTGATTATTCAAAACATTATTTAATCTCCATATGTTGTGCAGTTTCTGTGCCTTGTTTTGTGGTTTTTAGCTTCATTTCACCATGACCTGATAGTATGCAGGGGACTATTTCAGTTTTTTGCCTTTATTTTTTTATTTTTTTATTTTTTTTGGTTTTTCTCCGGTACCGGGAACCGAACTCACGACCTTGCATTTGCCAGGCAGGCGCTTTGCTGCTGAGCTAAATCCCCAGACCCAGTTTTTTGCCTTTAATTATGCGTGTTTTATAGCTTAAGAGATGGCAGTATAGTTTGGAAAAAATGTGTATTCGATTGATGGTTGAAACATGTTCAGTTGTTTAGTGGTATAGTTTACCTCTGATGTTGTGGATTTGGGGAGGAGGGCTCTAGTTTACCTAATTTAAGTCCAGTAGTAGTTGTTTTATGAAATTGAGTGCAGTAAACTCAGTGCATACATATTTACAATTGTTTTCTCTTCTTGTTGAATTGTTCCCTTTAACAAAAGGTAGTGGTGGCCATTTTTTGGTCTCTCTGCTGTGTCTAAAAGTAGCTATTCTTTTTTTTTTTTTCTTTTTTGAGACAAGGTCTCACTATGTAGTTTAGACTAGCCTTGAACTCACTTTGTAGCCTAGGCTGACCTTAGACTTGTGCCAGTCCTCAGCCTCACAAGTCTCTTGCTATGTAGTTTGCATGGTGTCTTGTCATTTTTAGGGCGTTACTGAGTTTTGATCTACATCTACCTTATTTTCTATTTCTGGCATTCTGTCCTCACATTGGTCAAGTGTGCTACCTAGCTTTCTTTTGATTTTTTCATATCATCCGTCTCTACTTGCTTTCTTTTCATACTAATTCATTTCCAGAGTGGTCATTCATGTCTTACATTGTCTTATTTAACTTGGGTTATTGTTTGTTTCTTGTTTAAGCTCATCTGACATTTTGTTGGTGAAATCCTTTATCTGTTTAATTCAGTCTTTGAGCTTGGTAAACATCCTGTGCATTTGTTTGCCGCCCCCCTCCCCCAACTCCTATGCTATATTGTTTTAGCCTGTTTGTCACCTAAACATGTACAGATTACAGTGGAGATGCACTCTAAAAGATAAACAGTGTCTCTCTGTGGAGCATATGAAGTGAATGAAGCTTGTGATACTGATAGCTTGGTGATTTGAATGTGAAGGCCTTTGACATTACACTATTGTAAATTTTATAAACAGTACACATGGGCTATTTTAAATTTATAAGAAAATGTTTTAATAATGATAAACCTTAGTTTATTATAATTTTATAAAACTTAATTTAGAATATTTTTGACTCTTTTGTATTAACACTGAACCCACAAATACATTGTATAGTGGTACCAAAATACTTTCTTGAGCCTGGGGTCATAGCTGAGTGGTGTGCTCTGTGGCATGTATGCAGCCCTAGGTTAAATCCTCAATACTACAGAAAAGCCCAATTTGGTGGCACATGCCTGTAATCCTAGCACTCAGCTGAGGCAGGAGGATTGCTGTAAGTTTGAGGCCAGCCTGAACTACATAGTGAGACCCTGTCTTGAAAAAGAAAAAAAAAACATCTTTGTTGGGCATGTTTACTCAGTGTTAGAGTGTTTCCTCAGCATATGTAAGGCTTCGAGTTCAATTCGTAGCACTACAACACTATTTCTTCTTTTTAAAGTTGGTGGTGGTGGTGGTGGTTGTTAGAAACTAAAATACAGACACACAGTAGCCTAGGTCTATATAGGATCAGGGTCATCAACATCACTGTATTGCACTTGTACAGTGTGTCCCGCTATAAAGTCTTTGGAGACAAGAACAAACATGGAGCTGTTAGTAAACTGACAGTACCTTCTTCTGAATATCTCCTGAATGCCTGGTAGGATTTTCTTCAGGAAGTGTCACTCTTAATCAAAAAAAAAAAAAAAAAGTCCATAGGAATTTGTTGCTTCTTTTCATTATATATTGGCTTGTAAACACATAATGTACCATGAATAGTCTGTTCTGTTAAAGGAAATTTCTATGAGTCCATGGTTGAAAATGCTTTTTCTTTATGGTGCTAGAGATTGAATCTAGGACATCCTAATAAGCAAGTGTTTTATCACTGAACTGCATTGTCAGCCTTTTTATTTGTTTTAGGTTTTTTGAGACAAGGTCTTGCTGTGTAATCTCCCAAGTACTGAGATTACAATGTGCTCCACCACACCTGACTTTATTTTTCTTTGAGGCAGTCTCATAGGTTACCCCAAGCAGGCTTTAATGGGCTCCTTCTGCCCTACTCTCCTGTGTAACATGCATCTCTGTGCCGCTGCTCCCCTTTTTTCTTAGTGGTACTGAGTATTAAACCCCCAAGGCTTTTACACTGAGCTACACTACCTGTTTTTATTCTAAGGTTCAGTCTTACTAAGTTGATAAGTTGCTCTGGCTGAGCTAGAACTTGAAATTCCCCTGCCTGAGCCTCCCAGAGTGCTGGAATTACACATGCATGTCACCATGTCTGGCTTAGAAACTTTCTGAAAAGCTTTCGGAGATTTTAGGGAAAAAATCTTCTAAACCTTTTGATATTTATACTCTGGGATCAAACCAGTCTTGTGTATACTAAGCATGTGTTAAGAAGATAGAGAAGCTACTGTTGAGCTTCTCCCCAGCCAAGTAGAAGAGCTTGATTTCATCTCAGAATTAATTTGCTTCTTTTAAAGTGTGTACATACTTGTTCGTTAAACTCAGAAATACTTTTATTTTTTATTAGAACCCGAGTTTGAATTTCAAAGAAGTGACTTACGAACTGGACCATCCTGGATTTCAAATTCGTGATAGTAAAGGGCTTCATAATGTTGTTTATGGTATTCAGAGGGGTTTAGGTATGGAAGTGTTCCCAGTAGACTTCATTTATAGACCTTGGAAACACGCAGAAGGCCAGGTAAGTGAATAGTATTTAGCTACTGAAAGAGAAAATAAAATGAGTTATTTATGTATTGTCGTGCACCTATTGATTGAAATATTGTAATAAAGTAGAACTTGTTTTGCATAGCTCAAAAAGCAAGTGTTGTCACAGTATTGAAGGGATATTATAGTTCTGCTACCTGTCAGAATTCTGTCAGATGTAGCAGTCCAGCTGTTTTCCCAGTAGATTAATGATATTTGTCTCAAAGGCTATCATGTTGTGCACCTTTGATTTTTCTGAATTGTCTGATTTTTTTTTTTTTTTTTTTTTTTGTTTTTCTCCGGTACCGGGAACCGAACTCACGACCTTGCGCTTGCCAGGCAGG
>NW_004955433.1:15967169-15988128 GCF_000276665.1 Chinchilla lanigera | reverse complement strand
GCTTTTGCCGCTGAGCTAAATCCCCAGCCCCAATTGTCTGATTTTAAAAGGAATTTGTCTTCCTAATAACCCTGATACTAACCTGTTGAAAATTTTTGAATTTTTACAGCATTCACAGTAGTTTAGTAAAGACTTTTTTTATTCCAGCTTTCCTTCATTCAACATTCCCTTATAAATCCGGAGATCTTCTGTTTTGCTGACTATCCTTGTCATACTGTTGCCACTGATATTCTGAAAGCACCACCAGAGGATGACAATCGAGAAATTGCCACATGGTAAATAGTCTCATCCCACTTTTTTAAAAAGGGTCGTTTCCACTCTTGAAATACAAAACTAACAGTAAGTACATAGCTATCAGATTGTAATGGAATAGCATTTTTAATGAGCATACGTTGTTGTTTAGCAGTACTTGGGATCAAATGTAGACCTCACTCATGTTGGCAGATCTTCTACCACTGAGCTGTACTAATACTCTGCATAGTCCTACTTGGGTTTGTTTTGTTTTATTAGTTATTGTTGTTTATTTTTTATTGTCTTGAAACAATATCTTGTATAGTCCAGTCTGGCCTTCTCTATCCTACATTAGCCTCCCAAGTGCTGGGATTATGGTGTACATCATGCACAGCTGATTTTGGTTTTTTGAGACAGGATGTTGCTGTGTAGGCCAGGTTGGCCTTTTACTTTGGGATCTTCCTGCCTCAGTTTACCAAATGCTAGGATTATAGGTATGTGTCACTACTCCCAGCCTTAAGTTTTTATAAAGGATTTTGGTGGATAATCTTTTTTAGTTATCACTAGTTACATCTCTGTTGTTTATAAGATTAACTGTTAGGCTTTTTGTAAATTCTCAAAAATTTGCGGGGCCGAGGATATAGCTCAGCAGCACAAGTACCTGCCTGGCAAGTACAAGGTTCTGAGTTCAATTCCTGGTGCAAAAAAAAATGTCAAAGCTCTTAAATGTTGTAAGGTTTGTACTTCTTTCTCCATTAGTGTTAAGAGTTTCTCTTCGTACATTCACTCTTTCATAAGTTGCCCAAAATGGCCAATTCATGAAATCTACTTTAAGCTAAATTATCTAGTTTTTAAATCATTCTGGATTACATTTTTATTCCTGATATTTTGTTATACATAGTTTGTTTTCATATTAAATTAACTGAAATGAAAACCAAGAAGCATAAAATTTATATTGAATTACATAATTTAAAGAATCCATGCTTCACTATCTCCTTCTCTAACATTTCAAATCAACTTTAAAAATGTGGAAACTAATTTAAGAGAGGCCCCCTCCATGTTCTTATCTACACAATCAGAAAGGGAGAGGGCAAGAATAGCTGGACAAGATGCTGTTTGTGGTCTTCTTAGTTTTCACCTTCTACGATTCTGTTTAGGAACCCTAAAAAGAAAATGACAGTAATTTCATAGCCAAGTGCCTTAAAAAAAAAAAAAATCAATAGGAGCATTGGTTCTGCTACTTTTTTCACAGCATAGTAATCAGAAATTCTTAGACTGAACGATGATCTTAGTAAAAAATGACCTTAGGTCTCTAGCAGCAATTCTAAGAATGATAGAGGCCAAATAGTTCATGAATGTGCACTTTTTTTTTTTTTTGAGACAGGGTCTCCCTATGCAGTTCAGGCTGGCCTTGAGCTCACTTTGTAGTCCAGGCTGGTCTCAAACTGGCAGTGATCCTCCTACCTCAGCCTCCCAAGTGCTGGGATTAGAGTTTGATAATGACAGATCAGGCCGGGCATAGAAAACTTTTCTTTTGTCTTAGACTTTCTATAATTCTGTTTTGTTTTTTATGGGGTTTTTTTGTTTGTTTTTTATTGTTAATTTTTAACAGTACAGGTTTGCAGTACATATTGATTACATTAATTGTAGGGAACTGGTACATGTACACCACACATCTCAATTTTTTTCACCTTTCCTTCCACTCCCCTTTTATTTGCCAGCATCAATTCTTTTATCTTAAGAGCTTACAAAGTCAATTATCACATAGACAAATTAACAACCAGACTGGTAGGCCAAAAAACATATGAAACACGTAAAGCAGTTATACTAAATCAAGAGTACGTTTAGAAATTACTTAGGTTTTCTAAATTCAGTTCCAGTTTTCAGAAGGAGTGTCACTCTGGCCCCGTGTTTAGAATAGGTTCTTCTTGAAGCTGTTTGCCCAGTCATTCCTTTACGAATTTGAGGTTAGGATGGGAGAATGGCCTTTGTAATTTTCAGAAGTATCTACTTCATGTTTCATTAGCTTATTTGTAACTCATCAACCCTTTGTATCTGTGGCTTCCACATGCATGGACTCAGTCAACTGTGAGTTTGGAATAGTTGGAAAAATAAAGTAGTATCAGTACTGTTTTTGGACACTTGTTTATTGTTGTTCTATGAGTAATAGTTTGGTTTACCAGGCATTTAGATTGAAGCAGGTATTACAAGTTAAGAGATGAAGTCTTGAGTGGATATGCATTGGTTTTACATCATTTTATATGAGGCCTTGGAATCCTTGGATTTGCTACTTGGGAGGGTTCTGGAACCATCTCCAGTGGGCAATAAGAAACCAACTGCATACTCTGCCAGGGTATGTCTGAGCATGTAAGAGCAGTTTAAAGCCCTTTAGATAATGCCAGATTTTTTGAAGTAAAAAAATAGCTTTATTGGATCATGTAATATCAAATATTAAATGTGATTTAATAGTTAAACTCCTTTTAGCTGGAGGTGGTGGCACATCCCAGCATTAGAGAGTCTGAGGCAGGACTGTAAATTGGAGGCTAGTTTGGCCTACATAGTGAAATCTTGTCTTAAACCCAAGATGAAAACATGTTAGTCTTTCCCTTTTGCCCCCCCGCCCCCAATACATATTGCTAGATACTGACGTTCAGTAGTATTTCTTGGCCTATTGGGTTATAGAAAATAGTGCTCAGTTGTAGAACGTATTGTAACTTTTAATATCTGATGTGTAACAGTGAAATAGTGATTCTAAGGAAAAAATGCGGCAGAAAAAGATCTGTAAGCACAGCCTTATTTTGTTGTTGTTGTTGTTCTCCAGAGTACTTGTAATTCTTTTGTTGTTGGCTGTTGTTTTTTGTCTCTGAGACAGGGTCTTTCTGAATAAGTTTTGCCTGGCCTTTCAACTCACTGTATAGCTCATTTTGGCCTCAGACCTTGCAGCAGTCTTCCTGCCTTAGCCTCCCAAGTGCTGGGATTACAGGCATACGCCACCATGCCTGGTAGAATACTTGCAATTCTTGAGCCTCTCAAAAATTGGAAGTGAAATACAGCAAGTTAAGTTAAGAAGAAAACAAAAAGCTGAGTAACACAAGTTTAAGCCCAGCTTGGGCACCAGTTCCAAATAAATTGCTGAAGGCCCGGGTTCAACCCCAGTGCCACCTAAAAAAAGTTTTAAAATATTTAATGTCTTAGGTTTTAACAGGCAAGATAGTCTGTGTAGCAACTGTTCAACTCTGGTAGCAGAATAAACAATATGGGTGTGGCTCAAAGCATTATTTACAGAAACAGGCAGTGGTTGAGATTTTGCTTTTGGATATAGTTTGCCAAACCCTGTTCTGAAAGTTTGGCCCAAGTAGTAGTTTGTTCTAAAGTGTGTTCTTTTCCCCAGTTTTAACTAACTTTGCATTTGCAAGTTGTTGTTGTTTTTTTCCTGTTGTCTCCTGTGTACAGTCTCATTTTTTCACTTTATTATATTGTATTATATGTATTTTTCTCTTTTTTTGGTACTGGAGATTTAACTCAAGGCCTATGTTCTGAGATACTTCTCTAGCTCCTTTATGTTTTTTATTTTGAAAAGAGTCTCACTAACTGGCCCAGGCTGCCCCAGAACTTGTGATCTTTCTGTCTCAGTCTCCTGAGTGCCTGCATTACAGGTGCACAGTATAATACCCCACTTTTCACTTTATTTTGACAGGTAAAGGCCTCTTAGCATTTTATATAAGTAAAATGTCACTATCACATTTAAGAAGTAATAATTTCATATTATAATTAGATGTCAATATTTGTTTCCCTAATACATTTTTCTCTTTGTTTTTTGCCATTCATACACTTCATTTGTTCCCTTGTTTGCCCTGGGTCTAAGCTGTTTAGTTTGTCCTCTGCTCCATGTCTGTCATAGACTGAGGGTATAGATTCTGAGGCTTGATAAAAGTCAGCCGTGCGTTGTAAGAGTTAAGCGTGAAGACTATGATTTTGGTAGAAATTTTGTTATATGTATATTCTGTCTACTCTGCATAGTTACTTTTTCAGATCCCCTGATCCCCGTCGTAAAAAGCTTATCTCCTTGGTTGGGGGTATCTAATTATGTACATGTACCGTGGTTTAATACTGTCCTTTATCAGTTATTGCCTATTAGTTTGGATTGCCTTTGAAATTGGTCTAAAAGCATAACAGCCTTTTTTAAAAAATTTCTTATTAGTGTTGGAAATTGAACTATGGGCCTCTTGTGTACTAGGCAGACACTCTACCACTGAGCTATATCCCCCAGCCCCAACATACACTTTTGAGATAAAGAAAAATAATACAAATATTTTTTAAATATTAAGGCAATTTTGTTTGTTCTGGTAGTTGGTGTCATTTAATTTGAAAGTGAATTTTGGGACTCAGGGTTAGCTTACAAATAATGCTAGCCTAGCATCTGAGGTCCTGGGTTTGAGCCTTATCAACCACAAAAATTTTGAGGAAAATAAAATTTTTTGTACATTCATTTTCATTGATAGAGCGTCTTTCTTTCATTTTTGTTAGGAAGAGCTTGGATTTGATTGAATCTCTGCTGAGGCTTGCAGAGGTTGGGCAGTATGAGCAAGTCAAACAACTCTTTAGCTTCCCTATCAAACACTGTCCAGACATGCTGGTATTGGCCTTACTACAAATCAACACCTCCTGGCATACCTTGCGCCATGAACTCATTTCCACTCTGATGCCAATCTTCCTTGGAAATCATCCTAACTCTGCTATTATTTTGCACTATGCATGGCATGGGCAGGTAAGACACAACCATCTGTTTATCATTTCTTTATCTAAATTATTGAAATTACTTGAAGTCTTCAGGATATAGAAATAAAAAATAATTAGCCTTAGTATTTACCATTCAGCCAGTTTCTCCTTTTGTAGAGATGCAGTTCAGATGGTAGACTTAACAGTTTACAAAAATGTTAAAGCAGTATTAAGCCAACTGTGTAAGGCTTAGACGTTTCTTAACGCCATTGTCACTATGGCTGAGGTAGAAAGGGAAGGCTAAAAGGAGCTGTTTGTCCTCACTCGTAGCTAAATGTTTGTTCCAGTTGAACTGTCGCCACTCTGAGACAGTTAACTAGCATATGATATAACAGTAGGAACAGCTTTCCTTGCCATAGTTTCTATGAGAAATACTGAGGTCCATTTGTTTGTTTATATGGCTCAGCTGTGAACCTTTAGGTTAGCTCAGAAACCCAGAATACCTGCTAGAAATTAAGTAAATAACTTAAAATATAAACTTCTACATGGAAATAGATTCAGAGTCATATACAGACTTCCCTCAGAAAATACTGATAAACGCTATACTGTTTACTCGAGTTACCTTAAACTTTTTTAATGTCTAGATTTGTATTTGTTATATAACTGTGTATTTCTTTATGTATTTCTCTTTGCGGTACTGGAGATTAAGCCCAGGAGTATTGAGCTATATCCCTCCTTTTAAAATTTTCAAATTTTGAAATAGCACCAGCACCTAAGTTGCCCATGTGGGCCTCAAACTCATGATTCTCTTGCCTCTGCTCCCCACATGCCTGGGAATATATGCATGTACCACTGCAGTTGACCATAGTTTGCTTTTGGTGTACCCTCATGTTCACATCATGTCATATCATACTGTATTCTAATTTTGTGTTTGAAAATGAACAAGCAGACTTATGTAGAAATAGTTTTATAGCGGGGCACGGTGGCACATGCCTGCACTTGCGAGGCTGAGGCAGGAGGACAGACTTGAGTTTCAGGCCAGCCTGAATTACACAATGAGATCCTGTCTCAAAAAACGAAAAAAATAAATAGTTTTGTGAATGATTGATTTGGATGTAGAAGCTATTTAGAAGATGTAAAAGTAATTTTGCTTTTGTTCCTGTAAGTGCATAGCGTTTGCACTGAGGTATCTAATGTTTACATAACAAGTAAAATTTGCCACACATTTGTAATTCTGCCTATCAAAACAGCATTGTTGCCATTTAACCTTCCCCCTCTTTTTCTTAGGGACAGTCTCCCTCAATTCGCCAGCTTATCATGCATGCGATGGCAGAATGGTACATGAGAGGGGAACAGTATGACCAGGCCAAATTGTCTCGAATACTTGATGTGGCCCAGGACTTGAAGGTGACTGACTTCAGAGGGACAGAATGACACTGGCTTACTAATGATACGAAAATAAATTTTCTGTAACATAGATAGATGCCTTAGTAATGGACATGTAACTGGGCTGTACAGTGAGTAGAGATTTAGAATTTTGTCTTGTAATTTAAATAGATGGGAAAGGTAATAGGTTTAGGTATGCTAAATATGTTTTTTGTTTTCGTTCTCTATTGTGAGGCTATTTTAAAATAAGTGATGATTGAGCTTTTCTTATAAGTAATCTGTGAGATATAATTTTGGAGAAAATAGATCTGTTTCTACCCTTTAGTCAATTTATTTGGGCAAGTAGGAACTCAGATAATTTGACTACACATCATTAATGGCAAGTTGCACGATAGCATAGGTCAGTGATGGCAAACCTTTTTGAGCTTTGAGGGATACGAACAGATCACTGCAGCATGTGTGCCATAGGTTCACTGCCACTGGTATAGGTGATGTAATTGTGCTGATGTTAGATTTATGCCTACAGTTGAATTTTTTAAAATGGGTATGGATCAGTAGTTATGCTTTGAATCTTCCTTTGTTTTAGGTTTAATTATATAAAAAAGCACAGGGTTAATTTTATGTTGAAAGTAGTCCTGAACTCACCTTTAAAATGTGATACTAAGTCAGAATGGTTATTACCTCTGAATGTGTTAATTAAGTTATTTATTTATGTATTTTTTTTTTTTTTTTGGTTTTTCTCCGGTACCGGGAACCGAACTCATGACCTTGCGCTTGCCAGGCAGGTGCTTTTTGCCACTGAGCTAAATCCCCAGCCCCTTAATTAAGTTATTTATTAAAAAATTAAACCCCCCACCCTAATTGTGACCAAAGAAATACTACCAGTATGTTTTGTTTTCTGTGAAAAGTAGAATATACAAAGTGAGCTACAGAAATAGTTACTTACTGATTGACTTGTACTTTCTAATACTCTTTTTTTCTTTAGGCCTTGTCAATGCTGCTAAATGGTACTCCATTTGCCTTTGTTATTGACCTTGCTGCACTTGCTTCTCGTCGTGAATACCTCAAACTTGACAAGTGGCTCACAGATAAAATTCGAGAACATGGGGTGAGAAGGATTTGTCCTTTCAGTTCTGCTTTGAAGTGTTTTTGGCTGAATTACCTAGAGAAACAGCCTCCCTGTTATGGTGGGTGTGGAACCCAGGGCTTGGCACATGCTAGGCAAGAGCTCTATCATTGAGCCATGTCCCTAGCACCAAGAAAAAGCATTTAAGATGGCAACCAAAATGTCATTTCTAGATTTTAGTCACAGTACTTATTTTTAATCTTAAAGGAATTAATACCAATTTCACACTGAGAAACATTTACTTTTTCAGGAGCCTTTTATTCAAGCGTGCATGACTTTTTTAAAGAGACGATGCCCTTCTATTTTGGGTGGACTTGCCCCAGAGAAAGACCAACCCAAAAGTGCTCAGCTTCCTCCTGAAACTCTGGCAACGATGTTGGCCTGTCTACAGGCTTGTGCAGGGTAAGAACTCATGCTACAAAGTGACTGTTTGATACTGCAATTGTGTTGTTACCTGTTGATTTGGAGATGTAAGGAATTGAATGAAAGTGGTAGCAATTTTCGACAATCCAGTGATTTTTATTCCCAAATTAGTATATTGCTTAGGTGCATGTGATTAATTGATTTACTTACTTTTGGGTTTTTTTTTTTTGAGACAAGGTCTCACTATGTAGCCCAGGCTGGCCTTGAACTCCTGGCTTAGCTTCAGCAGTACTCCTGTCTCAGCCTCCCAGGTGCTGGGATTACAGGCATGTGCCACAATGCCCAGCTTCACCCCCATCCATTTTGTATCTTTTATTTTAAGAGAAATCTCATTAAAGTTGTCCAGGCTGGTTCCTGTGTATTTTTTCATAGATTCCCTTCATCAGACAGAGGAAATTCCCATGTTTTCCAGTTCCATATTGAATGATTTACCCCCATTCTTCCCTTTGGTTTGTTGAGGCAGGGTCTCACTGTAATTCAGGCTGGCTTGGAACTTTTAGTGAGTCCGGGCTGCCCTTGAACTCAAGATTCTCCTGCCTTGGTCTCCCAAAAACTGATCTTAGGGGCATTTGCCACAATGCTTGGCTTGAGTGACTTTCTGTCTGTCTGTCTGTCTGTCTTTTTTTTTTTTGTCTTATTGAGACAGGGTCTGACTGCAGTTCAGGCTGGCTTTGAGCTCATTTTGTAGCCCTAGCCCAGGCTAGTCTCGAATTCGCAACAATCCTCCTGCCTTAGCCTCCTAGTGCTGGGATTACAGGCATGTGCCACCACACCCAGCAAGTGATTTTTTTTGAAAAGGTTTTGTCAGAGACCTTTTGTCCATATATTGAGATAACTGTACTTTTTTTCTCCCCAGTTTTTTTTTTTTTTTGGTGCTGGGAATCAAACTCAGGACCTTATGCTTGCCAGGCAGGTGCTACGTCACTGAGCTATATTCCCGGCCCCTCCCCATTTTTTGGATAGGTGATGTATTATGTTCATTGGTTTTTCAGATGTTAGACCTTGCATTTTTGGGACAAATCTCAGTCGGTCATTCTGTGTGTATGTGTGTACATATACAATTTTGTATATGTGTGGCTATTTTTTACTCCCTGTATTGGGGATTGAACCCATGCTCTCCCACATGCTAAACAAGTGTTCTACCACTGAGCTGCATGTCTAGCCCTGAAACTGGGGCTCTGCAAAGAGCTTCATCCCCAGTCCATTTTTAAATTTTGAGACCCCAGCCTAGACTCAAACTGGTAATCCTCCTGCCTGAGCCTCTTGAATAGCTGGGATTATAGCCATGCACCACCATGTGTGGTTATTGTTTACTTGTGCTGTATTTGTCTACTTGTGGTATTAGGGTACTGCTCGCCTCATGGAATGAATTCATAGATGTTCTAATTTCTGGGCTCAAGCAGTTCTCTTGACTAGCTTCCAACTTAGTTGGGATTGTAGGTACCTACCATTGTGCCCAGTTCTGCTTTACTTGGTAATGGCAATAGTAAAATTTTATTTTGAGGGGGAAGATAGAAGACTATTTCTTATATCTTCAGTGTGAAGTAAACATCCTTTGTGAAATTTTAGACTTTGGTCAGTGACTTCGTTGTGTTCTTGCTAAATGTAGTTGCTGTCTGTGTATGTATGGTAGTGTTAATATAGTTAAGTATGTTTTCTCCATGTTTTATTAGTATTAGAATGGGTATAATTTTGTCAGTATGCCTCATCTTTTATTAAAAAATTAAACTGGTTTATTTAAGTGGTCAGGAATAGTCATTTTTTACTTTCTTCCTTTTTAGGAGTGTTTCTCAGGAGTTATCAGAGACCATCCTCACCATGGTAGCCAACTGCAGTAATGTTATGAATAAAGCCAGACAGCCACCTCCTGGAGTTATGCCAAAAGGACGCCCTCCTAGTGCTAGCAGCTTAGATGCTATTTCTCCTGTTCAGGTAAGTGAATGCTATAATTGGTATGCCTCGGTGTGTTAATAGAATAGATTGTTTCTACCTCATCATGAATAAATGGAATTTATTAAGTTTAGATATATGTGCATGTATGTAGCATCCACTTAGATTGTAAAGGTCATCTCTAAATAGGCATAGTTGCGAATGAATTTTAAATAATGAATGGAACATGATTGAGGAAAGATAACAAAATCACTTATTTAGGTAAATGAAAGGGGTTTCTTTTTAAAATAAGTATTGCCGGGCATGGTGGTGCGTGCTTGTAATCCCAGCACTTGGGAGGCTGAGGCAGGAGGATTACCGAGAGTTTGAGGTGAGCCTGGGCTACATAGTGAGTTCAAGGTCAACCTGAACTATATAGTGAGACACTCCCTCAAAAAAAAAAAAAAAAAAAATATTACACTCTTGAGAAATAAGCACTGCACTGCCTTTGAACCTGATGTGTCTTGTTTGTAGCTTCACGGGCCAAGCAACAGTGCTAGAGCATAACGACTTGTTATAACTGGGGCTCTTCAGCTCTCAACTGAACTGCTCTTTTAAAAACAAGGTACATTTAAGTTACTGCCTGACATCAACCATCCCCTTCTCTTTGGGAGCAACACATTCCACTTTTCTTTTCAGCTGCATTGAATGACTGAGGTCTAAGGAAAGAAAGCAGTTCCTGATTTCTCAGTGGCTTTTATAAAAGACATTGGCATATCATTTCTATAGTCATGGAGGGATGAAGTAGTGCCACAAACTAAGAAGCTTACAAGTTCATTTAGTAGATATTGTTAAAATATTTTGGTGAATAGCATACCTTGTTTTTGTTAGTTTTTAAAATCAGAGACTATCTTCCCCAGTGCTGAAGATACTCAAATTTTGACTTTTGTGTTTTGACTAGATCACTGACTTGGTAATGTTTTTATTTTTTGAAAGAGGATTGTATTTTAAAATGCTTTGCTAGAAGTTGGAATTACCTAATGTAATGTCTGCTCTGTGTCATTACAAATTGTTTTGTATCCCTCACCTCTGACCATGTTCTTTTTGGCAGGGATTAACTGTTTAAACCTATTCCTGATGAGATACAGTATGAAAGAATGATTGGCACAGGGCTGTGGATGTAGCTCAGTGATAAGAGTTCTTAGTATTCATAAGGTCTTGAGTTTAAGCCCCACTCTCAGTGGAAAAAAGACTGGCACACTTGACTTGATATTGGAATACCTTCATGATCCTGTGATTGTAGAGTTTTACTAAGAGTATAAAAAGCTGTTGCTAAAGATTGTTCTATCTATGTCATGTCTGCATTTCCTTGAAATATGTCTAATACATTTTTATAATTTTTTTTTTAAGATTGACCCTCTTGCTGGAATGGCATCTCTTAGTATAGGTGGCTCAGCTGCTCCTCACACACAGAGTATGCAAGGTTTCCCTCCAAATTTGGGTTCTGCATTCAGTACCCCTCAGTCACCAGCAAAAGCATTTCCACCTCTCTCAACCCCAAATCAAACCACTGCATTCAGTGGTATTGGAGGACTTTCATCACAGCTTCCAGGTAAGGGAGAGTTGGTAGTGTAAATTTCATTGTTACTTTACAGCACGTGGTTTGGAGTGACTGTGATAAAAGAGTGCTCTTAAGCGAAATTGTGAGAGTTGCACAGACATCCCAACTTGGGAAGATAAAATTGTACTATCATTGCATTCAATTATTCAGTCTAATTAGAATAAAGAATTGCAAAGAGTTAAAGGTTATTTATAGCATAAAATTTGTTGAGCTCCAACCCATCATACTTTTTTGTTTATTTGATTGTTTTGGGGGGTTTTGTTTTGTTTTTTTGAGACAGGGATGTAGTTCAGGCTAGCTTTGCTCTCACTCTGTAGCCCAGGCCGGCGTTGAACTTGGTGGCAGTCTCCTGCTTCAATGTCCTGAGTGCTGGGGTTACAGGCATGTGCCACCATACCCAGCTAACTATCATATATTTTAAAGGGCTTAGATCCAGAAAATGGTCCAAATCACCCCAGGTTGGTTCAGTATAATGAAGGTAGAAACTGCTACACATACTAGATTCTGCCTGCCTCAGTGTACCTCAGCTACCTTGAAAATAGTAATTGCCTAAAACTTTCAGGTTTTTTCCCCCGCTAAGTATTTTGGCCTGTAGCTTTACAACAAAGGTTACATATTTTGACTGTAAGCCCTTAATTTCTTATGAGTGTTCATACTATTTATATTTAAGTCATAAATTAAGTCACTAAAACCTAGGGGCTAAAATGTTGTCCTGACTTCATATTCTGTAACAGTGCCATGATGTAGTTACAGATGTGCAAAGATTATTTCAAGATTTTTTTTTTTTTTGTCCTGAGTTGATAGGAGTAACAAGTCCTGGCTCATAACAAGATAATAGGATGAAATTTTCTAACTTTACTCATTACAGTAAGCAAGCCAACTGCTCTTACTTTGACTACCTTGATTATACTGGTATGTGTTTTAGGGTGTATACTTTAAAATCTTACATATTCAAGAACTGTATGCTAAAGAAATTTGTCATTATCCATTTTGTCTATTTTTACTAGTTTAGATCATGTATAGAATCAAACTGATATCCATAGAGAATTTAAAAAGAACCTGACTTTTTAAATAAGGACTCACATTTTAGATGCTTATCAAGTCAAGTCAAGAATATAAGTAATGATAGAACTCCTGGCTGCCTTCATTCTCTCTAGTAGGTGGTCTTGGCACAGGCAGCCTGACTGGTATAGGAACTGGGGCTCTTGGACTCCCTGCAGTGAATAGCGACCCTTTTGTACAGAGGAAACTGGGCACCTCTGGACTGAACCAGCCTACATTCCAGCAGAGTAAGATGAAACCTTGTAAGTGGTAGTGTTGTCTGTGATTGTGAAGTGTGACTGCACATAAAAATTTCTATTGTGTGTCTGACTTGTTCTTAGTGTTACATGGGCAAAAACATTGACTTTCTTAATATACTGGTAGTAGAGCCATATGTTGCTGTGTATCCTCGATCACTGATAATACACGAATTTGAAGTATTAAAAACAAGAGTTGTCACTCATTTGCTATGGATTGCCAGAATAAAGTGATGTTTAGTAAGAGGAAGTATCCTTTGGGTATTGCCCTGAAAGTAAAAAGTGGGTACAGAAAAAAGAAAAAACTTCAGTTTCTTAAATATACATAGACTATATCAGTCTCCCTTTTATCCCAGTATTTTCCTAGTGTGGGCTCTTAATAAGCCAGGAGCAGCCAGGAGAATTTCAGATACTCCTTTTCAGTTTTGTCAACTTTATAGAGTAAATATGTATTCATGTATTTTGTAGCTATATAGCTTTATAATACATCTAGTCTTACAATATATTTAGTACATTGCCATAAAATAGTCATAATGTAATTTAAAGCTGATGTTGAACATTTCATCTTAGAATTATGGTCCAAAAGTTGGAGAAGTCATCTTTTTAAATCCAATAGGTGCTGGGTGTGGTGGTGCACTTCTGTAATCCTAGCACTTGGGAAGCTGAGGCAGGATGATCGCTGTGAGTTCAAGAGTAGCCTAGAATACATAGTGAGTTCAAGGCCAGGCTGAACTACATGGCAAGACTTTGCCTCTGAATTAATTAATTAATCAATCAATCAATCCGTCCATCCATAGGTATAATTAAAGTAGATGGTTTTCTGATCATTGAGACCAAATATTTATGATGCAAGAATTGAAAGTATATCAGCTGACTTGAAAATATTAGTGTGAAAGACTTGTCCGAATGTTATGTTTTGTAGCATGCTTTGTGTTTATATCAGTGTCTCATGCACATGCATTGATAATTATGTCATATATAGTTTTTATTATAAAGTAACAAAGACTAACATTGAACTGATTGTATTAAGGGTAAGTGTGTTAGGAGTTCGAGTTGAGTGAAGTTTTGTATTGTAAGTCCTGATAAAAATATTAAATAGAGCCGTGTAAAGCATTATATTAAAAATCTTCTGTGTACAGCACCGTACTTTTGAAACTTAACCACTTAGTACGTAAGTTTTTTTCTATAATGCTAGAATTGGTCTCTTTGACTGTATGTTATGGGGCTGTTGAGGAAGAGCTTACTTGCCTTCTGATGGCTATTTTGTTTCCAATAGCGGACTTGTCTCAGGTATGGCCAGAGGCAAATCAGCACTTTAGTAAAGAGATAGATGATGAAGCAAATAGCTATTTCCAGCGAATATATAATCACCCACCACATCCTACCATGTCTGTTGATGAGGTAAGTCTCAGGATGACCTGATTATTCATTGTTCAGGCAAATCTTGTTTGTTTCCTTTCATTTCATTTCGTTTTGTTGTGGCATATCATTTCTGCAGTCATGGAGGGATGAAGTAGTGCCACAAACTAAGAAGCTTACAAGTTCATTTAGTAGATATTGTTAAAGTATTTTGGTGACTAGCATGCCTTGTTTTTGTTAGTTTTTAAAATCAGAGACTACCTTCCCCAGTCAGTACCAGTTGACCAGTTTGTACCATCTCACCATGTTGCTTGGGTCTCAAGTGATCTTCTGTATCAGTTTCCTGAGAAGTTGGGATAGATGCATATCGCCATGTCTGACTAGGCATGCCCTTTTCAAGGTTTTTAGAAATCCAGGGGAAAGTGTTTTGATCTATGCATCTTTTGAGAAACCTTAATGTTTGTCTTAAGCTCCACTTACTGGTGTTTTGCTTAAGTCTACTGTTAGTGGTACTTGAGGAAGGAAATTAATCATAGTTTCCTTTATGTGTATATTGTTTTTTTCTCTTGCTTTCCCAGGTATTAGAAATGCTACAAAGATTTAAAGACTCCACTATAAAAAGGGAACGAGAAGTATTTAACTGTATGTTAAGGAACTTGTTTGAAGAATATCGGTTTTTCCCCCAGTACCCTGATAAAGAGTTGCATATAACAGCCTGCCTTTTTGGTGGCATAATTGAGAAAGGACTGGTCACTTACATGGCTCTGGGTCTAGCCCTGCGATATGTCCTTGAAGCCTTACGCAAGCCTTTTGGATCCAAAATGTATTATTTCGGGATTGCTGCACTAGATAGATTTAAAAACAGGTGAGTAAATAGATTTCCTGTGAAGCTTCTGCTTTGTAACATAAAGAATAATAGCTATCATTTATCAACTCATGAGTGCCCGACCTCTTAATTATATATATAAACCTGACAATGACTGAAAGTGACACAGAAAAGGAAGAACTGAAAATAATTCATTACACTTCTCAGATAAGTGGTAGGAAAATTATGGGATAGGAAGGCTTTGTTTTCTGTTTGCATTACATACATAAAAGTTACCCCTAAAGTATACAGTTCTTTGAATTTTGACTAGTTTATTTTAATTTTTATGAATTTTTGTCTTTTTGAGTTAGAGTCTTGCTATGCAGTTCAGGTTGGCCTTTTGAGCTCACTTTGTAGCCCAGGCTGGTCTCGAATTTGCAACAATTCTCCTGCCTCAGCCTCCCAAGCGCTGGGATTACAGGTGTGCACCATCGTGCATGCCCTTGACCAGTTTGTACCATTTAACTTTGACCACAATCAGCAGGCTGAATATTTGTATCATCTCTCTCAGGAATTCTTTTTTCCTACTGCAAACCCCTGGTAATCACTGATTTCAAGTTTCGTCTCTAAAAGTTTTCCAGGGAATCATTTAAATAGAATCATACAATATGTAGCTTTTTGAGCCTGATGGTTTTGAAATTTATCAATGTTAATGCATGTTTTAGTATTTTGCTCATGTTTTTTCTGAGTGGTTTAAATATTACTTGGATTGACTACAAATTGTTTTTCTAGTCACCTGTTGGCAGAAATTTGAACTTTGCAGCTAATAGTTTTTGTAGTTTATTTATTAATGTTTTTATGTCGTTTTCTTTTATCCTCCTTATTCTGGTGATCTCACCTAGGGGTTTGTTTATGCTAAACACACACTGTGCCTCTGAATTATACCTTCAGTCTAGTCCTTTTTAATTAATTAGTTACATAGTTAATTTTGTGGTGCTGGGGATTTATTCTAGGGCCTTTGGACTGAGCTTACATCTAATTTATGTTTTTGGGACAAGATCTCATTAAGTTGCCCAGGCTGGGTTTGAACTTGTAATCTTTCTGCCTCAGCCTCCTAAAGTGCTGCAGTTACAGCCATGTGCTCTCATACATAGTTAGTTTAAAGTAAAAATGACCTTAACACATTCATGATGGTGCCATATCGTATGTCTTATTGCCAGGCATTTCTGATTTGAATTTGATGGTTCTCACCAGCTTCAATTAACCAGTGGTACATGTGTAACTCTGCCATTGGGTAGATTGTCCTGCTGCTTCTCAGTAATGCAAAGGTGCTGATTTAACAGACCAAGTGCCATTATATTACAGTTCCTTAAGGAAAACTGAGGTATAAAAGTTGTGATAAAGCCAGTTTGTGGTACAGCACTTGTATGTGCATATTATGTACATCAGCAGTGGTGGTCCTGTAAAATTTTTATGTTGAAATGTACAGAAGTAGTTATTGATAAACTATTCTTGAATATAAATTTATTTTACTTTAATGCAATAAATTTATTGATGTAATACATTTTTAATTGGTATGAATAGTATTGACATTTATTTGGGGCAGTAATCTTCAGTCCATTTATTGACTTTATTAATTTTACTAGTAAAGAGACTGATAAAAGTGATTAGATCAGTTTGTGCCACCAGTGGCAGTTCATGCCACATGATGGGACAGTTGTGCATATACTACTAGTGGTTCAAGCTGGTGGGAATGTGTTAAAAAGCAGAGATTATGTTTTATTTTCTAGTGTATAAAGAGAGAGTTCACAATTTAAGATTTTTCCCTGATTTTATGTTCTTTCCTTTGGCATTCTAATCAAATGTGGTATTCATAGAGTAAGGGAAATGACCTAGACTAGTATTTGGAAGAAAATTTTTTGTTTTTTACATGAAATAATGAATGCTTTTGTTGGCAGATTGAAGGACTACCCACAGTATTGTCAGCACTTGGCTTCTATCAGTCACTTTATGCAGTTTCCACATCATCTACAGGAGGCAAGTGTCCTCAATATGTAATACCTATGTAGTAGTTGGAGGATTTATCTACTTTGAATTATTTTGGGATTTGCAAGGAATTATTTTGGGATTTGCAAGGGGTGGCATTAAGATTCTTCAATGATTGGCATGAGCTATATATACTTAATGTTTATTGCTTGCTCTGCAGCTTAACAGTAGAACATGAGTAAATGTCATTCTTATATTAATTTTTCTCAGCACTTTTTTGTTTTTATTTTTTATTTATTTATTTTTTTGTTGTTATTTTTTCTGATACTGGGGATCGAACTCATGACCTTGTGCTTGCCGGGCAGGCGCTGTGCCACTGAGCTAAATCCCCAGCCCCTTATTTTTTGTTTTTTTGAGGCAAGGTTTCACTGTGCAGCTCAGGATGGCCTTGAAAACTTACTTTGTAGTCCAGACTGGCTCAAACTTGGAGCAATCCTCCTGCCTTAGCCTCCCAAATGCTAGGATTACGGGCATGCGCCACCATACCCAGCCTCTCAGCAGTGGTTTTTTTTTTTTTTTTTTTTTTGGTTTTTCTCCGGTACCGGGAACTGAACTCATGACCTTGTGCTTGCCAAGCAGGCGCTTTTGCCTCTGAGCTAAATCCCCAGCCCCTCAGCAGTGGTTTTAATGAAAGGCTTTTACTAGTTCTTTTAGCCTGATATGGCCATGGAAGAGTATAAATATGTGCTTTCTCAGTCTTTGTGCTAGTATGTTCTTTAAAAAAAACTGCCTGGTTCTAAAAAGAATAAGGAGTGGAATTCTTGGGTGTAAATCAGTAAAGATTCTCTTTTGCTTTAAATGCAAATATGATTCAAACTTAAACATATAATACAAATGAGTATTTCTTAAAAATACAACCGTTTAACAGTCTGCTTAGATTCTGTTGAGGTATTTAAGCAGGAGGTAGTCTGGGAAGATAGACCTAGGGAATAATATATTACAATCCATCCTTTGTGATTTTTTTTGTTCTTGAAATTTTAGAACCATTGCTTTGGTGATTGATTTTTGGGTTGATAAGCATTTTACCTTCTGTCAGTTTGTACAAAACTAGAAAATAGATCTTTTTTTATACACTTCCAGCTTTTTTTTTACATAAAGCATACAAATTATAGATTTATATTGTAAGTAATAAGGAAAATCAGGTGTAAACTTCTTCCTTTGTTGTGGTATTAGGGATTTAACCCAGACCTTTCCCTTTTACATATATAAGCTCTTGACTATTGGGCTACGTTTTGAGACAAGATTCCACCAAGGTGCCTAGACTGGCCTTAAACTTGTGATCTTCCTGACTCAGTCTCCTGAAATTACAATTACTTTAATTATTAAAATTATTACATGTGTGGATAAGTTCTTGTTTTGTTATATGAAGGTTGTTGAACCCCATGCCAGCCATCTTAAATTTGTGTTTGGGGAGTAGGGAAGATTTATTCACCTGTGAGATTGAAAACACCAGCCCAACGATGTCTGTTAATGTGTTGCTTAACCTTTAGTTGTATTGGTCATATACTTTTTTTTTGTTTATATGTTTTGAGGTTATAGCTTTACTGAGGTGTAACTTAACTATGGTGTGTTTTATACACCTTTGTTTTCTTAGAAGCATTCAGTCAAAAAGATGAGTTTATTAAATACATTCTAAAAACTTTTAAATTTTGTATTTACTGAGGGTTTAAAGAAACTTATATGTAGATATTTGGGCTGCTTTTTAAGCTTTTTTTGGCAGACTAGTTACCTTATAAATATTTAAATGTGCAGACACTCTATCTTTGAAGGATTCCATGGTATCTGCCTATATATTAGTGCCAGGAAGGAGCAAGAATTACCAAGAGGTACATAAACGTAAAGAGGACTCTGAAATTACTTTTTACCCTCTCACAAGTGAAGGGCATATAATTAAAAATTTATTTCTATTAAGACTTGTTTTAATGTTTTTTTCTCCTACCCCTATAGTACATTGAATATGGGCAGCAGTCCAGAGACCCTCCTGTGAAGATGCAGGGCTCTATCACAACTCCTGGAAGTATTGCACTGGCTCAGGCCCAGGCTCAGGCCCAAGTTCCAGCGAAAGCACCTCTTGCTGGTCAGGTTAATACTATGGTAACCACCTCAACAACCACCACTGTTGCTAAAACAGTTACAGTCACCAGGCCAACAGGAGTCAGTTTCAAGAAAGATGTGCCAGTAAGCAGGTCTTTTTGTTTCCCTTTCTAAAATTCATATTGTAATATATATTCATTAGTAAGTATGTATTTTCATTTTCTTAAAACACATGTGTTGTACCTCCTCTCCTTGCATTTCGCAGAGCCAGTAACTATTAATAGTTAGGTATATGTGCCTGCCTACACTTCAGACACAGTCATACCATGCATATTTCTCATAACATTGGAATCTCTACATATGCTTTTCTGGGAATTCAAAGAAAGCATTTCAACTTACTTACCTTATGTACTTGCTTTTTAAAAGCCTTCCATCAATACTACAAATATAGATACTCTACTTGTGGCCACAGATCAAACTGAGAGAATTGTGGAGCCCCCAGAAAATATCCAAGAAAAAATTGCTTTTATTTTCAACAACCTCTCCCAGTCAAATATGACACAAAAGGTGAGCACAGTGTTATAGTTTAAATGCTCTCTCCTTTACCCCACTGTGTTGATGCATTGGTTTTTGATCCTTTTGATAATATCTTTAAAGGTAGAGGCATAAAACCACAGTAAAGGGGATGTAGGTCTCCAACTAGAGGTTGGAAGTTTGTGGTTGTGGTTTTTGTAAACATATGTAGTACCACCTAAAGATATATTGCTTTGCAATGAGTTATAGGCTTTTGGAAATAAACTTGATGGTCTTACAGTCTTAGAAGATTTCATTTGTGTTTCTAGTTATTACTCATCTGAGACTTCAGAATGTGTAACTACGTACCTAATAATGGTCTTGCGAAAAGCATGAAGAATGATTCTTCCTGCACAAGAGTCTACGCTAAGACAGTACTTGGAAATTACAGTGTTAGCGATAAAGATTAGCCAAAGAAGTTCGTTTTAAGACACTGAAATACATATGGAGTAGCCTTCAAAAATCCCAATTGGTTGGGGAAAAGGCCTTTATTTGATACACTTTTCTGAAAAAAGAAAGCTTCAAATTTACAGATGATTCCTAGAGATGTAAACTTGGCAAAACATAGTTTGGTTAGATAGGTGACTGCCATATTGTAGTTTCATAATAAAGATTTTTGCACGGCTGGGGGTGGTGGCATTGTAACTTTAAAGCTAGAAGTAATTATAGATGTTACAGTCCTAATTACTCATAGTTTGAGAAGTGGTTGAGTATACTACTGTAAAATTGAACATATTATACATTAGGATTTTATCTGACATGGGGAGAGGGAACTGGTACCTTTGGCATCGTGTAGTTTTGCAAGAAAGCACATGCTATGGTATGGTTTACAGAAACCAACCTTACTTAGTCATATGTAATTCTGTGCTGCTTCTGTCCTGTTGATGGGCTAGGTTGAAGAGCTGAAAGAAACTGTGAAGGAAGAGTTTATGCCTTGGGTCTCACAGTATCTAGTTATGAAGAGGGTCAGCATTGAGCCAAACTTTCACAGCCTCTATTCAAACTTCCTGGACACACTGAAGAACCCTGAATTTAACAAGATGGTTCTGAATGAGACCTACAGAAACATCAAAGTAAGAGTTAGCTTTTTCTTTAATAATTGCTTTGAACTGGAAAACACTTAATTACATAGGTAGAATTTGAGGCATTGGTTTGTTGTTCTTTATATATTTTTTACATGAGGTATCTGTGGAAATTGCTGTAGGTTTTGTTTAAAATACAGAATGTCACAAAGGATTTACTCTTAAAAACTCTGCACTTTTTTTACTGTGTAATTTACTCTTACAGCTCTATGCACTTTTTTTTGCCCTACGCACTTTATATTGAACATAACTATTATTCTAAAAGTGTTCATCATTCTTTGTGTGATTTTTAGAACTTCACTGTTGTGTGTGAAAACATACTGTGCTTAGCATATTCTATATATGTAGTATCACCATCTTTATCCCTCTTAATCTCCTTTCTCCTTC
>NW_004955433.1:15940565-15965924 GCF_000276665.1 Chinchilla lanigera | reverse complement strand
TCCCCGTCCTCTCTGCCCCTACTCCCCAGCAGGACGATACCCACTCCCTTTATTTTGAGACAGGCTCTAAGTTGTTTAGTTTGGCCTCAATTATTATCTCTTTCTAACTTGATTTTCCTCTGTTAGTATTTTATTTGCAGTACGCTCTTAGCTCTAGAACTTTTTCTTTAACAACAGTATTTCAGAAAACCATTGGATGGATGCTTGTTGCTGCTAGGTATTTAGATATGAAGCACTATAACTATTGCAAACTATGTAGTAATAAATTGTATTTGTATTTTCTGTTAGTGCCAGGTATCTCTAGACCTACTTCTGGAATAGCTTTTCTCAAGAATTCTCTGCAATTTATCTTAAGATCAGGTTCTTATGTTTCATAAAATTCAGGTGTTTTAAACCATTCAGGTGTTCTAAACCATTACTGGTAGAAGAAAGGTCTTGTTTTGTTTTCAAGAAAATTATATAATTCATCATATAACTGTGATCATTCTTTGCCAAATAATTTGGGATTGTGTTAGGAACCAGCACTATATTTAAACTATGGATGGGAATTTTCCCCATTCTTGGTTACGCTGTAGTGCAAAAGAATTCCTGGCTCTTTATTTTGAACAGCTGACTTGTGCCATTCTGCTGTTTCTTTGTGGAGTTAAGGAACAGAACTTTCTTTGTTTTTTTTTTTTAACCTAATAATAGTGATGAAAGTTACTCCCTACGCAGACAGAATTTAAGATCTTGTCCTTTAAACAGAAATACATAGAGCTGTAAATTATGTCTATGCCCAAATTTCTCATACTTCTGTGAGAGTTCTGTCCCTCTTAGAAAATACAGTAATTGGCGAATTGGTTACATGAATTGAATTTTCTAGATATTTAAGAAGAAATGAAGCTGGGTATGGTGGCACATACCTATAATTTCAGCACTCGGAAGGCTGAGGATCAGGAGGATCAGGAGTTCAAGGCTGGCCTTGGCTACATAGTGAGTTCAAGGCGAGTCTGACTTGAATGACACCCTGTCTCAACGAAGAAGTGAATAAGCAGTGAATATGTAGTATATTTTAGGAAGTGACCTTAGTTGACTCAAGAGATATACTGTATAATGACCTGGATATTAAAAGATTGTAATATAATAAATAGTTATCGTACTATATTCCTCCACATAGTTACTGCTTTGAATGAGCGAGAAGTGCAGTCATTATCTTAATTTAAATTGGATTTAGCTCTTCAAAATAGTTCTATGGTTAATTCTGTTTTAAACCTAACTGAGCTTTTCAGAATTTTCAAATACTTTCCTGTGGGAGGATACCTGACATTTTTGACTTTGTGTCTGCTTTAAATCTTGTACAGTATATTTGTACTACAGGTTGAGTATGCCCTATCTGAAATGCGCAGTACAAGAATTCTGATTTTAGTTTTTTCCAGACTTTTGGATATTTCTGTCTGTATAATGAGATGTTTTGCATAATGGGACCCAAGTTTAAACATGAAATCCATTTGTTTCAAATATACCTTACACACACCGCCTTAATTTTATGTGGTATTTTTAATGTGTTTCACTTTTGATTGCAACTCTTCCATTTTTGGCATCGTGTCAGCCCTGACAATTTTTCAGATTTTACAGCATTTTGGATTTCAGATTTTTCAGATTAGGGATATTCAATCTGTACCTATTCTTAAAAAGTAAAATCTTCTTGCTGGGGAATCAAACCCAGGGCCTTGTACATGTTAGGCAAGCACTCTACCACAGAAGTATGTGTCCAGCTCCTAAAAAGGCTTCTTAGTGGCAAAAACTGATGTATGATAATCAGCACAATGAAATAATGTTAATATGATATAATGGAGTAACTCTTACTTCGAAGCATATTCTTAACATTGATGGCTTGTTTTTACAATAAAATAGTGGATTTCTGAAGCGTATGGTCGGAGAATTTTCTTTCATAAATTTAATTTACTGATTCCTACACTATTTCAGGTGCTCCTGACCTCTGATAAAGCTGCAGCCAATTTTTCAGATCGTTCTTTGCTGAAGAACTTGGGACACTGGCTCGGAATGATTACATTAGCTAAAAATAAACCCATCTTACACACTGTGAGTTTCATGTAAAATTTGAGAATGTTATGGTGTATTAAATCTTAACTTTTGGGGAAATATTGTAATGATTAGCTTGTGTTTTGAATTCTAAATTCTATGTCCTTGCTGCTACATCTGTTTTAGAATAAAGAAAAGCCAGTAAGATATGGCTGTTGCTTTCTTTTTCTAAGACAAAAGTCAGATGCATTATGTTAGTTCCTGTTTTGGAGATGAGTTTAGTACCTCTTTCTGTGGGTACTTTGGCTTTTGTAGTATATCTCCAGCTTTTGAATTTTTCTTTTTTAATTCTAGGACTTGGATGTGAAATCTTTGCTGCTAGAAGCTTATGTTAAAGGACAACAAGAGTTGCTCTATGTAGTGCCCTTTGTTGCCAAAGTCTTAGAGTCTAGCATTCGTAGTGTGGTGAGTAAATTTTAATATTTTATTCATAGCTCATCTGTAGAGTTGGATTGTTTTAGCACAAGGTCCAAGAGTTTATATTCTTAGTTATAAAGGTAGTTCAGTTAGTTTTCCTTAGTGAATCATACATACCCAATTTGAAAAGTTAGATGAAATTACAAGACTGAATTTAGTAGCCTTGGGTTTTACTATTTTTCTACAATATGCTCTATATGAGTAGGTGGGAAGGCAGGGTTTTTTGTTTGTTTTTGTTTTTTTAAGATGGTCTCACTATGTAGTTCATCCTGGCCTTGAACTCAGCAATCCTTCTGCCTCAATCTCCCCAGTGCTGGGATTACAGGCGTGTACCAAACACCTGGCGAAGGGATTTTGTTAATCACATAGATTTAAGTTTTAACTTTTAAATAATCTAATTTAATGTCAATTTGGGGGCCAGTTTAACATACAGTTTTTCTTTAGGTTTTTAGGCCACCAAACCCCTGGACAATGGCAATTATGAATGTATTAGCTGAGCTACATCAGG
Source organism: Chinchilla lanigera (assembly GCF_000276665.1). Classification (NCBI taxonomy): domain Eukaryota; kingdom Metazoa; phylum Chordata; class Mammalia; order Rodentia; family Chinchillidae; genus Chinchilla; species Chinchilla lanigera. Next base: position 15,962,917 of record NW_004955433.1, on the reverse strand, counting down.
AACATGATTTAAAGGTAAATTTTTTGCATCTTTGGAACATTCTCTGCCTTGACCTTGTTAAAATGAATACAGTAAAGGCAGAGTATCTTGGAGGGAAGCACTATAATGGGTTGAAAGTACATTTTGAATAAAACTGGGGCGGTGTCACACCCCCACCCCCACAGCCCACGCAGCACCCAGGCCCCCTGGGATGTGAGTGGAGCTGCAGGTGTGCAGGCCGAGACACTGGGGACCCGTGACCAAGCATCCATGGCTGTGAATAATAGCTCTTCCACGTCTGCAATTAAAAATGGCCTTTAATAAAAATATGTTGCAAAAAATGAGAAAGAAACAAAATGGGAAAAGTAAAAAAGTTGAGGAAGCAGAGCCTAACAAATCTGTGGTAGAAAATGTACTGGAGCGATGTGTAGTGAATGGGAAGGTGGAATATTTTCTAAAGTGGAAGGAATTTATAGATGCTGACAATACATGGGAACCTGAAGAAAATTTAGATTGTCTAGAGTTAATTGAAGCATTTCTTAATTCTCAAAAAGCTGGTAAAGAAAAAGATAGTACAAAAAGAAAATTTTTTCTGACAGTGAATCTGATGATAGTAAATCCAAGAAAAAAAGAGATGCTGCTGACAAACCTAGAGGCTTTGCCAGAGGTCTTGATCCTGAATGAATGATTGGTGCCACAGACAGTAGTGGAGAATTGATGTTTCTCATGAAATGGAAAGATTCAGATAAGGCTGACTTGGTGCTGGCAAAAGAGGCAAATATGAAATGTTCTCAGATTGTAATTGTTTTTTATGAAGAGAGACTAACTTGGCATTCTTGCCTAGAAGATGAAGCTCAATAACTTCAGTCATTTATTTATGTATAACATATTCATTATAATAATATTATATTCATTTATACAAATGATAACAAGTTATTGAATAAGATACATATAGATAAAATGGATCTTGGTTTTGATTTACTAATATAAAAAACAGCATTCTCATAGAAATCAAGTTTAATATGTTGGTTTTGAAAGTAGTATTTGGGGAAGTTGTTGGATTTTGTTTTGCTTGTGTAACACTGGTTACTTTGAACAAATAAAAGCTTTTGTATTTGCTTCCTTTATCAGAAAAGAACATTTGATAGCCTGATGTATTTCCTCTGCTTTTCTAAATGTTAGGGGAATTGTCCATAGTCAAACTCAGTCAGAACTCATGTTTTAGCACACATGCTTAAGGACCATTCTGAGTTTTTTGTTTGTGTGTATAAATAAGATATTTATGTAAATGGTTTTTGTTTTGTTTTTAAAAATTCACCAGAATAAAAATCATGGGTGATAAGCTCATGTTTGAGATGCAGTCATTCTGAGCAACCTCAGAAATAAATCACTTCCAGTTAATTAGCAAGTTTTCCTAAAGCCATAACCTTTCAAGTTAAATAGATGATTCTGTGATTAACTGGACAGTTTAAAGTGGATATTTTCAAAGCAGCCATATCAGAACCCATGTCTATGTCTTTTTAGTCAAAAAAAGTATCAGTTTACTTGCACAATTCCTGAAAAACATTCTTATCTCTGCCAACAACTTCCCCACCCAAATAAGGTAACAAGTCAAAACCTAGTTTGTTTGAATTAGCTAAGGAAGACTTATTAAGGAAACTTTAGAGGTTCCTTATGACGCATTACTTCATAACAAGTTGAAATCTACTCAAAGTCAGGTTTCATAGATGTCTTAAGACTTGGCTCATGGGAACCTACTGAGTGTTTAGAAGTGTTCACAATTTAGGACTTCATAGAGTAAATGAGTAGACAAACTTGTAATCTAAATTATTGACCTGTATGTTTTTCTCGACCCCAGCTTGTTCCTTACATATAGGCTTGATCTTGTCTGTATTCAGGTTACTGTTTTCAGCAGAAGCCAGGAAAACACAGTTGTAATAGTCAGAGTGTTACTCTACTGTGTCTTGTTTACTTTATTGTAAATAATGGTAAGCAGTGGTCAGTAAGTAGTTTTATATTCCTTTAGAAAAAAATAAATAAAAATAAACTTTTCTTTTCAAAATTCTAATGACACATTGGAATTATGCAGTTAAATTTGAAGTTTGAGATTGAAGTCCTCTGTAAGAACCTTGCATTAGATATCAATGAGCTAAAGCCTGGAAACCTCCTAAAGGATAAAGATCGCCTAAAGAACTTAGATGAACAACTCTCTGCTCCAAAGAAAGATGTCAAGCAGCCAGAAGAACTTCCTCCCATCACAACCACAAGTAAGTGACAATTAGTGTAGTGCTTTTAGCTAGAATGTTTCTCTTAAATGATACATCTCCATGTGTATAGCAACCTGTAGTTATTCCACTTCATGTGCTATTGATATTTTGCATGCTTTTTTGGTGAGCCTCCTAATTTTCAAATAGAAGTAACGTCTAGGCTTAGTCTTAATCTTGTTAGATTTCATTCCTGTAATTTACATAATAATCTTAACTAAGTGTTATTTAATCAGTTGTTATTTATCATTGCTTAAAGTCTCAGAAATAGCCAATTATAGTGATGAATGCCTATAATCGCAGCACTTGGGAGGCTGAGGCAGGAGGATTGTTGTGAGTTTGAGGCCAGCCTGTACTACCTAGTAAGACCCTGTCTCAAAAGAAAAGAAAAGGTCTCAGGAATAATTCATGGCATGATACCTTGTGTTATGGCTCAAAGCTGGGATTTATCAGATCAGGCTGACCAGACAGAGAAACAGATTTATTTTATCTACATCAATATGATAGGAGGTGTTGGGTTGGCTTATAGGGATGTATGAGGTGTGAACAGAATAAATGAGCTTTTCCTTTGGCAACTAAAAACTTGCAGATATACCTGTTAGCAGGCTGTTGAAAATTGACATCTGTAATAACAGACTGCACCTACAAGCCTTGGGCCTGCTAGTATAGTTTGACTCTTACATTTATTTTTGTGCTTTGGTCTACTGTCACAGGTAAAAATTTACAAGCTTTGTTCACATCTCTTATAATAACAGAATTTTGTTTTTAGAGTGGGTAAGATAAGACCTAAGACATCCCCTCCTGCAAGACTAATGTAGTTAGTTTTAATGACTAAATTGCCAGCTAATTTTATTGTAAAGTCAACGAATTTATGTTTGTGTTTTTAATCTCTCATTTCTTGATATTTAGCAACTTCTACAACTCCAGCAACCAGCACTACGTGTACAGCCACAGTTCCACCACAGCCACAGTACAGCTACCATGACATCAATGTCTATTCCCTTGCAGGCCTGGCACCACACATAACACTAAACCCAACAGTAAGTAAACACGGCTCCCTTACCCTTGTTCCTAGTTTGTAACAAAATGCATTCTGGGCCACCTTTTCTTCTTCCTTCACTTTGGATTATTAGGTTGCAGTATTTTTTCAGAGTAGAAATCTGGAACTGCTATGTATGTAGTACAGTTGGGATTTGTTCTTCCTTCTCTTAAAAGGTCTTTAAGTGGTTAGGGTTTATATGTTCCTCTTATCCCAACCCATGACAGTTAGTTAAGACAGCTATAAAGTCATATTCTTGGGTAATTCTTAAGCAGATCAAAAGACCCTTAATGTATACTATAGGTTTTTGCTTTTATTTTCTTTTCTGCTTAGCACTTGTTTAATCCAGAATCAGCAGCTTAGGTTTTTCATTGGCTTTTCAGAAACCAAAAATGTTTAGATATAAGAGTAACATTAATGCACTGAATTTTTGTATTTTGGGGGGTTTTGAGGCAGGGTCTTGCTATGTAGTTCAGGCTAGTCTTAAATTCACTGTATAGCCCAGATTGGCCTTAAATTTATGGCAATCCTCCTGCCTCAGCCTCCCAAGTGCTGGGATTACAGGTGTGCACCACCACACCTGGTTGAACTTTCTGTATTAAAAGAATTTGAAAATATTTTTAAGAGATGATACTAATCTTCTCTTTTCCCTTCTGTAAATGTCAGGGAAAGACCCAAAAGTTTAAAAGTTTCAATCCTGTTACTCACTGGACCATGCTTAGTAATGAAAGATCAGGAAGATTTCTTTCAAATGAAGCAAGAGAACCCAGCAGACACTGTGAAATCTTTGCTATTCTGAGGAATTACAGTATTTAGTATGTACATTACAACATTCAGAATAAAGAAATGGTCAAAAGAAACTCCAACTTGATGACTTTGCTTTTATGTATTTGCATAACCTACATGCAGTACTATAATACATAACAACATAAAACCGCTGTACTGTACAAAAAGACATTGAGGCTCTATAAACAAGTTGTACAGAACTATACAATGAAAAAGAACGGGTCATAAGTCAGAGTGCTGAGTGTAAGTGAACAGCCATTAAGCAGGTAGATCACTAAACAAGGAGTATCTATATTATGAATCAGAAGTTGTATGGAATCACTTAGGGTAATACTTCCTCGGTATGTGACCCAGCTTCTGTTTCCTGGCGTTTTCATTGTTTAATTTTAAGTATACAGCTGTAGTTTCTGTTAACCTTGAAGTAATTTCAGAATCGTGGGTATGATTGCTAATAGAATTTGGGTTGTTTTTTTTTTGTTTTGGGGTTTTTTGTTTTGTTTTGTTTTGTTTTGTTTTTGAGGCGGGGTCTCCATGTAATTCAGATTGCCCTTGAACTCACTATGTAGTTCAGGCTGGCCTCACACTACCAGCGACCCTCCCACCTCAGCCTCCCAAGTGCTGGGATTATAGGCATGTGCCACCACGCCTGGCAGGCTTTATTAAACAGGATGTTGATTTAATTTCTCATTTTCTCTACCCACCTTCCCTTCAGATTCCTTTGTTTCAGGCCCATCCTCAACTGAAGCAGTGTGTACGGCAAGCGATTGAACGGGCTGTCCAGGAGCTGGTCCATCCTGTGGTGGATAGGTCGATTAAGATTGCTATGACTACTTGTGAACAAATTGTCAGAAAGGATTTTGCCCTGGATTCTGAGGAATCTCGAATGCGAATAGCAGCTCATCACATGATGCGTAACTTGACAGCTGGCATGGCTATGATTACCTGCCGGGAGCCTTTGCTGATGAGTATTTCGACCAACCTCAAAAACAGTTTTGCCTCAGCCCTCCGTGTAAGTCGGTTATTAATTTGGTGTAGTACAAAACTTACTACTGCTCAGTGTGTTTGTCTTTGTCTTTGGGTAGTACATGTTACCATGTAATCTTAAAATGACTACATTAGATGTCTTCCTTCATAGAGATTAGCTCTGTAAGGTGAAGCAGTACCTCTGCTTTTTGCTCATTATTGTACCCCTAACATTATTGTTATCTATGAAGAATTTAGATTAATGCAATTGGAGTAGGACACTATAGAATTATGTTGGTGTTTTTTTATTGTTTGTTTTTGGTCATTTTGGCTGTGCAGTTCAGGCTGGCTTTGAGCTCACTTTGTAGCCCAGGCTGGTGTCAAATTTGCAACAGTCCTCCTGCCTCAGCCTCCTGAGTGCTGGAATTACAGGCATCACTTTGGTGATTTTTGAACATATAGTAACAAATATTTTCTCTTTAGGTGACTTACTAGTTTTGAGTCTCTTATGTATTTGCATAACCTACATGCAGTACTATAATGTATAGCAACATAAAACCGCTGTACTGTACAAAAAAGACATTGAGGCTCTATAAACAAGTTGTATAGTACTATACAATGAAAAAAAACAGGTCATAAGTCAGAGTGATGAGTGTAAGTCTGAACAGCCATTAAGTAGGTAGATCACTAAATAATTCTTTTGCTTATTGCTTTACTGTTTTCACATTGTTCACCATGTTCACAACAAATTGATAAATGTTCAGTGTTTGTTTTCTGAGACAGGGACTTACTGTGTATTCCAGCCTGGCCTTCAACTCACTGTATATAGCCCAGACTGGCCTCAGATTCAGCAACAGTCTTCCTGCTTCAGCCTCTCCAGTGCTGGGATTATAGGGTGCACCACCACTCTTGGCAGTGTTCATTGTATCCTATGGTCAGAGGGAGCTGGTGACTGAGAATATTTCAGGCTCACAGCTGATTTATTAAGTACTGCCAGAAATAAAAATGAATTTGAATGCATTGTACATCCCATATCTACATTTACTTTATTTTTTCTTTCCTTTTTTTTCCTGTTCCAAATAGACTGCATCCCCACAACAAAGGGAAATGATGGATCAGGCAGCCGCTCAGTTAGCACAAGACAACTGTGAATTAGCTTGCTGTTTTATTCAAAAGACTGCGGTAGAAAAAGCAGGCCCTGAAATGGACAAGAGATTAGCAACTGTAAGTGTTTAGCTCTTCCCTTTTAGGTTGTTTTTTTTTTTAAACTTAAGGAAGTCCCTCATAACAAGAACCTCAGTGACTTTTTTTGTTTGCAGGAATTTGAGCTGAGAAAACATGCTAGGCAAGAAGGACGCCGATACTGTGATCCTGTTGTGTTAACATACCAAGCTGAGCGGATGCCAGAGCAAATCAGGCTGAAAGTGAGAATTGGGGCTCTGTCTCTCCTAGCCTTTTATCTTTCTTTCCTTTATCTTGTTGCTTGAACCCTCACCAGGACTAGGACATTAGGGTGAAATGTTGTCTCTGAGAAAAGCATCTCATCCCAGTAGCATAGTATGGCAATATCTTAGGTTTCTCTACTCCCCAAAGTTGTTGAAGTGCTACTGTTAAAGAGTTCATGTGCCTGTTAGCTTCTGTCTCCCAGCTTGGGCTTCCTTTGTCACATTTTCTGGTGTTTGTGCTTATTAGTCCAAGATGGTAAGGCATCTGATACCGTTTGGCAGCTCCAAGGGAGAACAATTCAGGCAAAGATCCTGTCTGAGACATTTTCTGTGGAAATTTTTAAATGGATTTATGAATGGGGTGACTCAAGGAATCCTCTTCTGAACTATGTGTGGCACACATGCTCAGTTGTGCTGTTACATGTTGCAGTGACTCTTAGTAGAACCCTTGTTGTTACTGTTCTTTAGATGTTCCACTGTTAAAAAATTCCTTTCATTGTGTAGTTCATTCTTGTTAAAACAAATGTTTCTGTTCCAAGGTTGGTGGTGTGGACCCAAAGCAGCTGGCTGTTTATGAAGAGTTTGCACGCAATGTGCCTGGCTTCCTGCCTACGAATGACTTAAGTCAGCCTACAGGATTTTTAGCTCAGCCCATGAAAGTGAGTACTTGTCTTGGATTGAACTGAAAGTTTTATAGTCTATTACGAATGTTTTTGTCAGTTAATATATTTTCTTCCTAGAGTTAAGTTTCAGGGGCAAATGCACCCACAATTGTTTTTAAGTTACAGGTATTTGTATCAGATAAGCATGATCATAAGTTTTATTTAAATACAGTAAGGGGCCAGGGATATAGCTCAGTGGCATAAGCATCTGCCTGGCAAGTGCAAGGTCCTGAGTTCGATTTCTGATACCAAAAAAGAAAAAATACAGTAAGTATTTAAAATACATAAGATTGATTTAGCTTCAATGTTTAATTAGAAGAATTTAGCTAGATATTATGGCCCATCCCTGTAATTTCAGTTAGTGGGGAGGCTGAGGCAGGAGGATTGCAAATATGAGGCCAACACGAACAACTTTGTAAGATGCTATGTAGCACTGGTAGTCCACCCCTCTGTTTGATCCACGATACCACCCCCACCCCTGAAAAAGGAATTTGCCTGATAATCTCAGTACTTTTTCCTTTTGGGGTAGGAAGTGTCTAAAATTTGGAAGTTATTCACAAGAAAAGTTGGCATCAGAGGAAAACCTGAGTGTATGTTGCGACTTGATGTCCTGTTACTCCCAAATCCTGTGTGTGTTACATGTATTTGATACAGGCTCTTACTATCTTGTTCGGCCTTAGATAGATGATTCTTCCATTCGGCCTCCCAAATAGCTGTGATTCCCCTGCCCTCCCGTACTAAGAATCGAACTCAGGACGTCGCACTTGCCAGGCAGGCGCTGTGCTGCTTAGCTAAATCCCCAGCCCCCAGCAAATACCTGTGATTATAGGCACAGGCCACCACTTACAACTGGTTTATATTTCTTACCAAAAAGTTCACCTATGTGACCATAGTGTAAACGTTAAACTCGACAAATAAACCCTGACACTTTAGTCCCATCTGATTATTAGACCTCATTCAAGTTTTACCACATTGTCCCATTAATGTGTAGTAAAAGACCTATTTTAAAACCATGCATTTCATGTTTAGTTGTCATTCCTTAAAATCTTTGTTGGCCTTCTAATCTTTCATGATCTTTATCAATATATCATTTTCTAGATTGGCCTGATTTGGGTTTGTCTACTGTGTTCTCTTGGGTAAATATAGGCAGTAATTTTTTTCTTCCTTTTTGTGGTGCCAAGATCCACAAGGGCCTTGTGCTTGCTAGGAAAATGCTCTTCCACTGAGTTACACCCTCATTTCTAGGCAATACATTTTTCAGAGGAATGTAACAAGTGATACGGTGTTACTGTGTTCCAGTGAACAACTTGATAGCTAGTCTGATACTACTACTACTTAACTTGTAGTGGGTTTACTAGATGCGGGAAGTGATGTTGCCAGGCTTCCTATTCAAACCCCCTGGTCCTTGGACCTGCCCTGTGCTACCCTACTTAACAGCATTAAGACTGAGTAGTTCAGAAAGGAGGGGGCAGGGCTGGGGATTTAGCTCAGCAGCACAAGGCCTGCCTGGCAAGCACAAGGTTGTGAGTTCGATTCTCTGTACTGGAAAAAAAACCAAAAAGGAGGGCGCTAGCAGAGGCCCTCTATTTTGATGAAATGAAGAGGGAGTAAGCATGCTAATGGACCTCTGTTGGGTATATGCGCCAGTGAAAACTCTTAAAATACTTTGCTTTTCTTTTTGTTTTTCCTTCTGTAAAACAGCAAGCTTGGGCAACAGATGATGTAGCTCAGATTTATGATAAGTGCATTACAGAATTGGAGCAACATCTACATGCCATTCCACCAACTTTGGCCATGAACCCACAAGCTCAAGCTCTTCGAAGTCTTTTGGAAGTTGTAGTATTATCTCGAAACTCTCGGGATGCCATAGCTGCTCTTGGATTACTCCAGAAGGTTGGTTCTTAAACTTTTACTTTCAGATATTAGGTAGGTTTGTAAATATTTAGTGACATGTGCTATTCCCTCCGTATTTAATGCAGTTAAGCAGTTATGTTTAAGATCTGAGGAGAAAAATCATACTCTTTTATATAAATAGCTGATTTTTCTCTAGTGTAGAATGTAGTTTTAGCAAAAGCTGGGCATGGTTGTACATGTTTATAATCCCCAGTACTCTTTAGAGGATGAAGCAGAATCACAAGTTTGAGCCCCATCTCAGCAACTTAGCAAGATCCTATCTCCAAAAAAAACAAAATAAAAAAGTGGGGGTGGGTGGTAGGAATGTAGCCCAGTGTGAAGGCCCTAAAGAATATAACAACAGCAGTTATGAAGTAGGAAGTCACACTTTTTCCCTTAAGCAAAGTTTTTTGGAAATAAAATTATTGAGGAAACTATATGATGATCACTCTTGATAGATTTTGAGGGACAAATTGATCCAAGTATTTAGGGAATATTTTGGCTGCTAAGACTGCAAAGGTTTTTCAAGTCAATGCAGAACAACACAGAATGAAGTTAAACTAGATAGAACTTAGAGTGGTAACTTTAAGGCTTTAGACAGTACTATATGTAGTTTGTATTGAAGCTTGATTTTCAGTTCTGATAGTTGGGCTGAGTACTGTTCTACATTTTTCCATGGTTCTGAATACTTTCTTTTGCCCATAGGCTGTAGAGGGCTTACTAGATGCCACAAGTGGTGCTGATGCTGACCTATTGCTGCGCTATAGAGAGTGCCACCTCTTGGTACTAAAAGCCCTGCAGGATGGCAGGGCATATGGATCTCCATGGTGCAACAAACAGATCACAAGGTCAGTACTCAGAATAGGAATTATTCAACTGGCTTTTGATGTACATGGCTCTGTTTCTGTGCAGAATTTCCTCCTTGTTTTGGATGGTAAATGAGATGTTTGAATTTTTTAATTCTAAAAAATTAGAATTGTTGAATTGTCTTTTCCCATCCACTCTCCCTTTCCTCTTCATGATAGTTACGGAAAATCAGTACCTTGTTTAGGGGAATAAACTGTAGGTCATTTGTTTCAGAGATTACATAGTGGTGGTGTTCATAGGTAAATAATAACATGAATGGAATCCTTTTTCCTGGAATTTGAAAACAAAGCCTGGGCTTTTTATTTTATTTTTTTTTAATTAGATTCTGGTGGTACAGTTTAGGTATACACAATGATCACATTCATCATAGAGAATTTGTACCTGTACATGATATAACAACTGTCCCCATCCCCATCCCCCTACCGTCCCTTCAACCCCTATCCTGGGCTATGTTAACATTGGGCTGCTCTCAAAACCCTGGGCTGTCTGTTTGTCTTTATTATTGGCTATTTTTGTGATTTGTTTGGTGCTGTGGATTGAACCCAGGGCCTCATGTATGCCAAATGTACTCTCTGCCATTAAGCTACGTACATCCCCAGCCTACTGGCTATTTTAAACCGTGGGTACTGATTTGTGCAGTTGACTGTTTAGTGCTCCTTTATTTTGGAACACATTTCCACTGAATAAAATGCTTTTTATTTTACATGATAAGTATGGGAATAAACTACTGACATTTTCTAGGTGCCTAATTGAATGTCGAGATGAATATAAATATAATGTGGAAGCAGTGGAGTTGCTAATTCGCAATCATTTGGTTAACATGCAGCAGTATGATCTTCACCTAGCACAGGTATGAAAGGAATTTTCAAAAGAGAACTCAGGGAGTGCTTTTGTTCTATCCTTTCTCTCTCACATTACATTTTCTGTATTTCCAGTCAATGGAAAATGGTTTAAACTACATGGCGGTGGCGTTTGCTATGCAGTTGGTAAAAATTCTGCTGGTGGATGAAAGGAGTGTTTCCCACGTTACCGAGGCAGATCTGTTCCACACCATTGAAACCCTCATGAGGATTAATGCTCATTCCAGAGGCAATGCTCCAGAAGGGTGAGGGTGAAATGCTTTTGGATTCTCTACATTTTCAGCTGTCTTAAGAATGTACTTCAGAAATTAACGTGCAGACTTGCTAACAGTTTTGTTATAAATGCTTAACCTAAATGAGAAACTTTAGTTAGCCTAATGTTCTCCCTGGAAGTAATGAAAGCTTAACTAACTGCCAATCAGGCCTTCTTGGTGTAGTGCAGAGCATTCAATGACTGCTTGCTTTGTGTTAGAAGCCTGTGGTGTAAACCCTGGTATTGCCACTATAAAACTCTCAGATCTTAGGCAAGTGGACTTAACCTTCCCTAAGCCTGTTTCTTAAATAAAACAAATTCTTAACTGTTTAAAGTCAAGAGAAAGTATGGCACATAGTGACAAATAGTAAATTATTTATTGACTCAAAACATCAGCTCTGTTTCAGTGGTCACAGTTTTTGATGAAGTAGCTTAAGTGACATCTGTCATTTTTATGTTACATGTCCTCACAAGTAAACAGATTTAAGAGACCAAGACTAGTTTGTTTTAAACAAAGAAATGCTCAAGTGAAGTGGTCTTCACTCTGTGGTTTCTATTAAATAATCAAATTGTCCAGTTGTATGTCTTTGAAATCACAACCATGAGTAGACTGATTTTCACTCTGGATTTATTGTACTAGATTGCCCCAGCTGATGGAAGTAGTGCGATCCAACTATGAAGCAATGATTGATCGTGCTCATGGAGGCCCTAACTTTATGATGCATTCTGGGATCTCTCAAGCCTCAGAGTATGATGACCCGCCAGGCCTGAGGGAGAAGGCAGAGTATCTTCTGAGGGAATGGGTGAATCTCTACCATTCAGCAGCAGCTGGCCGTGACAGTACCAAAGCTTTCTCTGCGTTTGTTGGACAGGTAGAGCTTTTGGAAAGAAAGGTGCTTTTTATTCAACATAAGTAGGGTGTGATACCTCCAGTATCAGTATTATACACCTGTGGTCAGACAGTTATCTCCATACTAATGCAAACTAAAAGTGTATGTTTCTCCATCATTGATCACAGTGATAAAGTCAGCACTCTCTGTACCCCTATTTTTCCCATTCCAGTTGCCACAGCTACATGGGATCAGATAATGAAACTGCCTAATAAAAATTTAATAGCTTGATCGTCAGCAGCAGTGGATCATGGATTAATAAATTCTAGTAGTAGCTCATGCTTTAAAAAAAAGTCAAGATACAGTCAAACAAAATACATTTAAATGGTAGAGCATTTTTATTGTATTTTCCAATGTAAGTAGTTTACCTACCTAAACATGGTAATATACTCTTTGTGGGGAAATAAGTTTTTGGTATTTCTGTTAAATTTGATGTAGACTGGAGTTCAGCTGTTAGGAACCAAAGCCATAGCTAAAAATCAAGGTGCAGCAGGAATGTTGGTGGACAGAATGAACAGAAAAAAAATACAGGGAGAGAACCATACTAAATTTTGGGTTTTGTTTTTGATCATCACTGACTGCTTTCAGCTGCTCTGAGGGATTAAAGTAGTATCCAAACCTTAATTTGGCAAGAGAGGTACTTTGCTGAACTGAATTTCTTTAGTAGAACTGGTGAAGTGAGTGAGGGTGAGCTATCTTTTTATTTCAGTAGATTGGCCATTATTTCTTAAAATTGAAACCACAATTTGGGTGTTTTTCCAAAGAAAGATTACTGAATTAGGTATATTTTCAAATAAATAACTATTGAATGTAGAAAAACTGATAGGAATTCTGGAAGTTGTTAAAAATTATATTTACTTTTTAAGGTGAATGTTACTTAGTAAGATATACTAGATAAATTACTCCCCTAAGAATCCAGGAAATATAAGATACACTCTAATTAAAAGGCTGCGATTGCATGTTCATAGTTTAACTGCTTGTTTGGATGGATGTAAGACACTTGAATCTTGGGTTTTGTGATTTTTATTTCATGGGTGTGGATGTGGCACCTGTCTCAGCACTTCCTGCTGGTTTATTTGGGCTTATCACTCTGTCTTGGAAAAGATTATGCATTACATTTTTCCAGTCTCTGGCATCCTTTCCAACACAAACACACAAACACACACACACCCCTCACTCCCTACTGGTCTCTTGTATCCTTTCCACCTAAACACTACACACACACACACAAACACACACACACACACACACACACTGGTCTCTTGTATCCTTTCCACCTAAAACCCCCCCCCCACGTCTCTTGTATCCTTTCTACCTAAACACCACACCCACACCACCCACCCACCCATTGTTGTAACAGACTGGTCCCTGTTGTCTGCCGCTCACCCACACTCTCTCCTTTCCCCATGCACCTTTTTAGATTTCTGTGTAGACAAAAGTCCCTCCACTGGCCTTCTACCTTGGTAGAATGTATTTATTATAGTCCATTTTGTTCAACTATTTCGGTTGATTATGAAGAGACACTTAAATTGTTCCAGGATAACTTTTTATCAGATTTTCTCTTAGTTTGGTTTCTTTGTTTAGTAAGTGCTGCTGACATTAGTCTGCAGCTTTAATACGTATTTTCCTGCTGTCTCTTTTTTTTTAATACTAGCCAAATAACAAATACTGCTTTGTTTTACTTCCAGTTCATATAATTTGTAGTTTTTCCTTTCTTATAAGTAAACTTGGCTTTTCCACTTTATTGTAATTTAATGTAGCAATTCATTATATTAAAATAGCTAGACATAATCTCTGGGTATTTTCATTTTATATACCTACTTATTATACAAATTATGATTGGGAGGTAGCTTTGGGATTCCAAAACCTTTGTTATTAGTTGTCAGAGGAAGTTATCTTTAACTTGTTGAGAAGTAAATTATGTGTGAAAGTTAAAATACATGTAATTTAGTTTCTTCTTGGGAGGAAGATACATTTTCCAAACTTTTTTTCTTTTAACTCTGTAGTTCAAATTGGTCTTGAAGTTACTGTAGCCCAAGAAGGTCTCGAACTCACAGCAATCCTCCTGCCGCAGCCTCCTGAGCACTAGAATTAAAGTTGTATGCCACAACATCTGGCTGTCCAGGCTGTCTTAATACGACACTGGCAGTTACTAAAAGTTGATTTTATTTGGATAATTTTCCAAATTATTTGGTGATAACCTCCTGTTTACAGTTGGCATAGTATCTCTTGTCAGTTTCCTTCTTTTGTGTATTCCATGAAACTTAAAACATGGAGGAATTCTGTCGTGGTTCCTTAATGGGGAAGTCATTCTCCACTGACATCTATTTTACCTGTAAAAAATGTGTCAGTAGGAATAAATGAGAGAATATAAAGGTGAAGGTGTACAAGGTTTGTTAGGCATTAATTCATTGTGCATTTCTATTTTGTTTCTATGGTAGATGCACCAGCAAGGAATACTGAAGACTGATGACCTCATAACAAGGTTCTTTCGTCTATGCACTGAAATGTGTGTTGAAATCAGTTACCGTGCTCAGGCTGAGCAGCAGCACAATCCTGCTGCTAATCCCACTATGATCCGAGCCAAGTGCTATCACAACCTGGATGCCTTTGTCCGACTCATTGCACTGCTAGTGAAGCACTCAGGGGAGGCTACCAACACTGTCACAAAGATTAATCTGCTGAATAAGGTCTGCGGTCCTTTCTTGCCTACTCCTTATACATAGGAAGTCTGTATCGAGTGGGGTTTTTTTGTTGCTGCTGTTGTTTGGTTTTTTTCCAGTACCAGGAATGGAACTCACGACCTCGCGTTTGCCAGGCAGGCGCTGTGCCGCTGAGCTCTAAATCCCCAGCCCCTTGTATTGAGTGTTTTTGTTAACAACTCTTTCTTTCATGAAATTAGAGATAATATACAAACATACTAAATTTGAAAAAAAGAGTGTGCCTTGACTAAAATTTTAAAAATAAATATATATTTTAGTATGTTAAGGTTTTGGTAATGATTATAATTTCAGAAGATATTTAGGTAGCATGAGATTTGTCCCTGTAAACAGAGTAACTCAGAGTAGGTGGCTTAAAATATGTACAGCTAATAGACTGGAAATTCAAATACCAGGACTGACAGTGGAATTCTCAGAAATCTGAACATTGAAATAATGCAAAAATATATGGAAAATGGATCTAAATTCTGTTTGGGAAAATTAGAAAGGAATTTGTCATATCCCTGGCGGTTCAGTGATCAAGGACAGTTCTTTGAAACATCTCTGCAGCCTATTCAACAGCTCCCCAGGCCACTTACCGAATGCTCGGTGTAAGCCATTTGCCACTTGTCAATTTCAGTTCCAACCAAAAGCATCAGATTGTTGGATTATATCAAGATGATATAATACGAGAGTGCCATACTGATTTCTAGAGCTTTAGAAAAAGTGGGGATTTGTGAAGAATATATAGATTTGGTCTGAGGATATTAAAATTCAAAGAAAATAGGACACTGTAGGTCAAGGCAAGCAAGTGTATGACTCTTGGCTGGCAGCACGTAGTTTTGTACTCAGATGGTATATATGCTTCCTTTAATGTAGGACTTCATGCACAGTTCTCAGAAAATAAAAAAGAATGAATTGAAAGTGACAAGTGAATTACCGGTATGATATACAGGCTATAATCTGTGTGTTCTATGTAGGTCCTTGGTATAGTAGTGGGAGTTCTTCTACAGGATCATGATGTTCGGCAGAGTGAATTTCAGCAGCTTCCCTACCATCGGATTTTTATCATGCTGCTCTTGGAACTCAATGCACCTGAGCATGTGTTGGAAACTATTAATTTTCAGACACTTACAGCTTTCTGGTGGGTATTAATGAGTTTAATAGAGTTCTGTTGTTAAAAGCTGCTGAACTTGTAGTAAAATTTTAGTAAAACTCACATGTAGTATTTTTGAGGTATGTTGATTTGATTTGTAAGACAACTTGCATGTTACTTACATTCATGTATTGTTCACTGTTTTTAAGTTTGACCGATCTTATGACTAAGGTTTTTTTCTCTTTCAGCAATACATTCCACATCTTAAGGCCTACCAAAGCTCCTGGCTTTGTGTATGCCTGGCTTGAACTGATCTCCCATCGGATATTTATTGCAAGAATGCTGGCACATACGCCACAGCAGAAGGTGTGGCTGCAGTTTATCTCCTACAGATGAAGACTGTAACTACCTGGGGCTTATTAGCACTGTCTGTAGATTTCAGTTAGTCATTTAGTAGTCCCTATACCTCTTCCAAGCTTAAAAGCCAGGGAAGAGAAGGTGTCAGTCTCAAAGTTGAAATTATTCTTCACCTCCTTAGATATCTGAATGAATGTGGGTATAGGGGCTCAATCTGGTGCTGGTGGATTTTACAAATTTGTAGTCTGAGTGCTCAAAACCCACTCACATTTAAGCTTGAGGGCTGCTGGGGTAACTTTTTTTTCCAGTGATGGTAGGTCATCCAGTGATGAATGGTCAATCCATTCAAATACTCCTGGTATTTGAATTTCCAGTCAGTGACGGTAGGTAAGTCCTACATTAAAGGAAGCATAGACACCATTTGAATACAAAACTACATGCTGGCAGCGAAGAGTCATATACTTGTTTACCTTGACCTTAACATTGAACCTGAGTCTTCATACATGCTAGGCATGCATCCTCAGTCCTGGGCTACTTTATTTGAAGGATTTTGATCAGGTTCTGTTAAAGAGTCTCATTGCAAATGCACCACAGATAGTATGATTTTTTTTTTTCTCTTAGCCTGGAATTAGATAGGAAATGTCCTTATTCCCATCCATCAGTCCAGAAAAAAGCATGGCTTTTTTTCTAGCACTAATGTGCTAGAGTGAATCCAGCCAAAAAAAATCCTCACAAGGTGGAATATCATCTGCATAAACTTGGTTTTGTTTAGTGAAAGCCACTTCAGAAAGAGGGAACAACATACTCAATAAAGTACAAGATTGAACATAATTAGTATGGCTAAGTAAGCAGGCCATTTGGTTGAAAATAGAAGATTCATGCTGCAAATTCACAACTGTCAAGACTCAGGACTTAATTCAAATAAACAAGAAAGAAAACCTCCAGTTTCTCACTTGGCCTCAAATTTCTTCAAGGTCTCTTCTCAACTTTCAGATTTTCTTACAGGCACAGGGACTGTCTTACATCTCTGGAGCCAGTTTGTTTCAAGTATTATTTCCCATTACCTTAATAGCCTTTTCTAATACTGGTCAGTCTAGAAGTACTTGTGTTATTATTCTTTCCTTATATTAGTATGAAGATGGTAGGTCAACAGCATAGCTCTTTGAGTACATTTTTGATGACTGGAAAACACCTGAGTGTAATTAAGGCTTATGTACCTTTCTTTCAGGGATGGCCTATGTATGCACAGCTACTGATTGATTTATTCAAATATTTAGCTCCTTTCCTTAGAAATGTGGAACTCACCAAACCTATGCAAATTCTCTACAAGGTAATTAATTTATATTTGCGGTGTGTGTGTGTGTGTGTGTGGGGGTGGCGTCTTTTTGAGTCACAGTCTCATTATGCAGTTCAGGCTAGCTTTGAACTCACTTTGTATGTAGCCCAGGGTGGCCTTAGCCTCCCAAAGTGCTGGGATTACAGGCATGCACCACCATGCCCAGCTCATTTGTATTTGTAAGTTTTAAAGACTTCAAGAGTGCAAAGAACACCTACCTGGGTATATGAGGACTTAACTATATTTTTATCAAACTTTTATTGTATAGCATACTAAGAAAAGTATTAAAATCCAGTGTATACCCATTGCATCAGTTAACACTTTTCCCACATCTTGGTAGCCTGATTTTTTTTTTTTTTTTTTTAACGTTTTAGCCATTTTGGTAGATGTACAGAAGGATCTCGAAGTTTTAATGTACAATTTCCTTACCAGTTTTTTAATGAAATTTTGTGTAGATTAGCCTTTTTGTGATGTTCTTTTTCCAGTGTTTTGTTTATACATGCTAAGCAAAAGCTCTGCCACTAAGCCATCCCCACACCTTTTTTCTTTTAAAATAAGAGTTCCTCATATATTATGTATTCAAGCCTTTTACTGATATATATTCAAGTATCTCCCTCTCTCAGGGCTTGCATTTTCACTCCCTTTAAAGGAAAGTATCACTTGAGGAACATTTAAGTTATCATACTCAGAATTACCTGTTTTCTACTTCTAGTGAATGCGGCCTCTATTGAGTTGTGCAAGAGATTGTTTGCCTCAGAAGTCAGCAGAGTTCTAGTTTATGTAACTGTTTATGTATCTGAATTGTCCGGTTTATTTTGCAGAAAAATCATTCAATAAAAATTGTGTTTTTATTTTTTTGATACTGGGAATCAAGCTCAGGACCTTGTGCTTCCTTGCCAGGCAGGTGCTGTGCTGCTGAGCTGTATCCCCAGCCCTGTCAATATTTTTAATGTCTGTAGAATCTCTAGTGATAGTATTTTCTCTTTACTGGTATTGGTAATTTCCTTTTTCCCTATCAGTCTTGCAAGGGTTTCTCAGAACTCTTGGCTTTGAATTTTTCTTCTGCTTGACTCATTTTTTAAAATTTTATTTGATAGGTGTTCTTTCTCTTATGCTTTCTTTGGCTTTCATTAGTTCTTTTTCTAGCTTCTTAAGATAAATACTTTAATCAGTGTATTTTGTTTTTGTGCAGACTATTCTAGCATCTGAGGCTACAAACTTGTATTACCTAGTTTTTATAATTTTAGATAAAAATATTTTGATAAAGTAACAGTACAGTGTTGATTAAAGCTTATAAGCAGTTCTTATGTTACCTAAAGTATACTTCAGGCCTTTTAAAATTCAAAGTAGGAAGACTATTACTTCCTTATTGTGAAAGTTTTTATTTTTTTAAAAACAGGGTACTCTCAGAGTGCTGCTGGTTCTTTTGCATGATTTCCCAGAGTTCCTTTGTGATTACCATTATGGATTCTGTGATGTGATCCCACCTAATTGTATCCAGTTAAGAAATCTGATCCTGAGTGCCTTTCCAAGAAACATGAGGCTCCCAGACCCATTCACTCCTAATCTGAAGGTAAAGTTCCAAACTGTTTAAGGAAAAGTTCTATCTATTTTAGTCCTTCTTCTGGTATGTGGGCAGTGTAATTTTCTCTACACACACACACACAGACACACACACACACACACACACACACACAGACACACCAGTGTAATTTTCTCTACACACACACACACCCCACACACTTTGTGGTAGGTAAGGGTACTGTTTAAGAAAAACAATCAGTGTTATTAAGCTGGGTGGGCTATATTGCTGCTGCTAAATGCTGCCTCAGTATTTTTGTCTGTATTTACAGAACCCCAGCCAATGTGTTAGGTCATTGAGTGTTGTGCACATGATAAAAAAGTGCAGAACAGACCTTTGTAATACCTATATATAACATGTTTTGTATGTACATGTGTGTGCTTGTACTTAGAAGGAAAAAGGATCATTTTACTACAGTTTTTGTGTATTCTCTACTTCGATCCCCACTGCATTTTTAAAAAGTAGTTAAGTGTAGTATCTTCCTGTTCTCATGGGGCTTGCACTCTTGGAATCTCCTTCTGGACTCTTTTAAATGTAAGTTTAGGAAAAATGCGTTAGTGGTATAAACTAGACTTGTCCATCAAAAGTCTTTAGAAAGTAAGTCATTCATTCATTTATAGAATGAAAAATTTCTTCATTTCTTTGAAAAATATCTATCATTTTGTACAGAGTCTTCAAGTTAAAGTTTGATTAAACCAATATAAGGTGGCAGTCTACTCTTCAAGGCATGTATAATGTGTATAATTGTAGAAAAACAATCCTACCACTTTGTAGCATAGATAAAATTTGTTAATTCCTACAGTTGATTGTCATTGTGATTCTTGGCATTTGTGGCAGGTGGATATGTTGAGTGAAATTAACATCGCACCCCGGATTCTCACCAATTTCACCGGAGTAATGCCACCTCAGTTCAAAAAGGATTTGGACTCCTATCTTAAAACTCGATCACCGGTCACTTTTCTGTCTGATCTGCGCAGCAACCTACAGGTTAATTGGTTTGGCTTAAGCTAAAGCTATCTGCTGTGTCTGTCATAGAAAGCACTTTCTGTGCACCATCCTATGTTCGGTTCATTTCAGGAGTTAGTCCTTTCACCCTGACTTAAAGATTTAGAAACAAACTGTCATATCTGTTTATTTGGGTGAGCTTAATGAGACTGTATACTGTAGTAGTATATTTGATCAGTTACACAGTACTACAGCTTTGGACAGCCTGAGAACAAGTAATTTCCTGTAAAAATACACTACTGACAGTCATTTCTTGTTTGTATCCCCAAGATTTTCCTAGGTAAGTAGATTATGGTTTAATTTGCTATGTAGAATAACTTCAAATGAGATTTTACCAATCTTTCCTCACCTTATAACCAAAACTTTCTCCAAATCTTTTATCATAATGGGATGGCACATGTATTCTGACTTAGCTTTACTTCAGAGCTATGTCATGAGCACAGTGATGACATGTGCTTGGGTTCTCAAAGGAACTCACGTTTTTCATGATAGAAGCACTCTTGGAATGGATATATATGCGTTAAGATGACTCATTAAATCAATCAGTTCTGATTTGGGAGGATGGGTAAAAAACTAAAGATTGATTGTATGGCCCTCACACCGAGGTACACCCCAGCCCCTGTTTTATTTTTGAGACTGGCTCTAGTTAAACTGCCCAGGCTGGGCCCAAACCTGGGTATTGTCCTGCCTCAGCCTCCTAGGGTACTGGGAAAACAGGTTAGGGATCAAGACTTGTGCTACTACACCAGGCTGAAGTCCCAATATTCAGATCATAAAGAATATTGAGAGCTGTTCACCCTTTCTTTGAGGCTCTGTGGAAGTTAAGTTTTCTGTTTTGCTCTTTTAGGTATCCAATGAGCCTGGCAATCGCTACAACCTTCAGCTTATCAATGCACTGGTGCTCTACGTAGGGACTCAGGCCATTGCGCACATCCACAACAAAGGCAGCACGCCTTCCATGAGCACCATCACTCACTCGGCACACATGGACATCTTCCAGAACCTGGCTGTGGACTTGGATACTGAGGGTGAGTGGAGCTGCCAGTCTCTGGAGTCAAGTCCACTGTGCTTTTTGCCACCATCTAGTCACAAAAATTAAAAATTGCTATAAGCCACAAGAAAGAACATCCTGTGTTCATAGGTCTGGTTAGTTATTTTTCATTCATTTTTATGTTCAGTGCCAAAGAGGAAAAAATTACCCAGAATCCCGCTGTATCAGTTACTATTTACGAAAACGAAAGTGCTTTTTGGTAGTCTGTGTACAAACATAGGTTCGTATTACATAGTTTTAATTAACCTGTTTTCTCAACATTGGTGCCTCATTGCCAGGGGGCATATTAAATGTGAGGCATATGAAGATTACTGAGGATTTCCCTCTCTCTTCTACAGAAAATTCAACAGTATAACACAGTTTCTGTCTTTACTGCTTGTGCTACATTGCCTTTGGTGCTCTATATTTATTCTTAGGTAATAGAGATCTCAGCTAAGTGTTAACCACTTACAGTCCTTATCTTAGCACAGTATAACTTTAGCAGGACTTCTAATTTTGCTGTGAACACTTGAACAGCTAATTAATCTTTTGAGTATATGTATTACTTGCCTGTTTTTAAAAGGGATTTGTGAGAACTTAAAAATCAAAATTTAACAAAACTGAAAGCTGGGTGTGGTGGCACACGCCTGTAATCTCAGTATTTAGGAGGCTAGGGCAGGAAGACTGCCATGAATTTGAGACCAGCCTGGATTACATGGGGAGTTCAAGGCAGCCTAAACTATGTAACAAGACCCTGCCTCAAAAATAAATAAATAATTGAATATTAATACATCCAGACCTCAACAATAGAAAGTATATCAAACACAGGCAGACAACCAAAGCCAGCTAGTAGCAATTCCAAAGTAGTGATTCTTTAAAAAGCATGGTTTCAGACCCATTTTAGGGTATCCTCAAGAACCTTTGAGGAGGCCTGTGAGGTGAAAACTATTTTCATAATAGCAAAGCACATTTAGTTTCATTGCTCTCAAAGAGGAATTTTCCAGAGACTACATAAAATACATGAAATTCAGTGTTAACTTACTGAATGCAGAGGCAGAAATGAGAATCTACTGTCTTCTGTTGTAACATTAAGGAAATTGCAAAATGTAAAAGTGACAGTGCTAAAAAGTTTTTTCAAATATTAGTGTGTTACTTATGTCTATAGTGGGTCTTTTATAGTAAAAACTCAGAGACGTTGGGGGAAGGGTTATAGTGGTATACACCTATAATCCCAGCACTTGGGAGGCTGAGGCAGGAGGATTACTGTGAGTTGGAGGCCAGTTTGTACTACAAAGTGGGTTCAAGGCCAGGCTGCACTACAAAGAGACCTTGAAGTCTTTGCAGGC